>NC_090446.1:848365804-848668771 GCF_031143425.1 Pleurodeles waltl | reverse complement strand
TGAACCCCCCCAATTCATCTTCCCCCATCCTGGACAGGCGAGGCCTACCTGACATATTGAGAGGGATAAGAATGTACCAACAAAATATAAAATATAAAGGGGGAAATGGGGAAAGGTAGAGGTGTGAAAGAAAAAGGAGAAGTAGAAAAATAGCCCAACTAACCCCCCAAACTATGCTACCCACAACAGACTCCCACTGACAATACAAACTATCACAGGTATAGACAAAATAACACTAAACAGACTGAGACAATGTGATACAACAATAATAGATGGACACTAAGACAAAATACAAGGCACACAGGACACTACAGCAGTAAAACACACAACAACACCTTTCACACAACCACACAGTCTAGAGAAATCTGAGACTGCAAAGTGAAAGTGAAAGTTACCTCCCAGTACAGATTTTGTAAACAGGATATCCTATTACATCACTTCCAGCATAAAATGGCCGCCGTTTTTATTTTCCCGTTATGCGTCATATTTTCACGCATACACAGTTGTGCGTCAATTTTTTATGACGCATTACAGTGCACATGATGCGGAGTGAAAAAATATGATATGAATATTAATAATTAATACTGTACATGAAATGACCAATATATTGTGCATGTAGCGTCAATGTCACCACGCATACATCATGGGCGTCGTTTTTTTTACACGTACAGTGGTGCACATGATGCGGAGTGAAAAAATATGTTATGAATATTAATAATTAATACTGTACATGAAATGACCAACATATTGTGCATGTAGCGTCAATTTCACAACGCATACATCATGGGCGTCGTTTTTTTTACACGTACAGTGGTGCACATGATGCGGAGTGAAAAAATATGTTATGAATATTAATAATTAATACTGTACATGAAATGACCAACATATTGTGCATGTAGCGTCAATTTCACCACGCATACATCATGGGCGTAGTTTTTTTTACACGTACAGTGGTGCACATGATGCGGAGTGAAAAAATATGATATGAATATTAATAATTAATACTGTACATTTAATGACCAATATATTGTGCATGTAGCGTCAATTTCACCACGCATACATCATGGGCGTCGTTTTTTTTACACGTACAGTGGTGCACATGATGCGGAGTGAAAAAATATGTTATGAATATTAATAATTAATACTGTACATGAAATGACCAACATATTGTGCATGTAGCGTGAATTTCACCACGCATACATCATGGGCGTAGTTTTTTTTACACGTACAGTGGTGCACATGATGCGGAGTGAAAAAATATGATATGAATATTAATAATTAATACTGTACATGAAATGACCAATATATTGTGCATGTAGCGTCAATTTCACCACGCATACATCATGGGCGTCGTTTTTTTTACACGTACAGTGGTGCACATGATGCGGAGTGAAAAAATATGTTATGAATATTAATAATTAATACTGTACATGAAATGACCAACATATTGTGCATGTAGCGTCAATTTCACCACGCATACATCATGGGCGTCGTTTTTTTTACACGTACAGTGGTGCACATGATGCGGAGTGAAAAAATATGATATGAATATTAATAATTAATACTGTACATGAAATGACCAATATATTGTGCATGTAGCGTCAATTTCACCACGCATACATCATGGGCGTCGTTTTTTTTACACGTACAGTGGTGTACATGATGCGGAGTGAAAAAATATGTTATGAATATTAATAATTAATACTGTACATGAAATGACCAACATATTGTGCATGTAGCGTCAATTTCACCACGCATACATCATGGGCGTGGTTTTTTTACACGTACAGTAGTGCACATGATGCAGAGTCAAAATTATTGTGGATGTAAATAATATTTTGAAGGCGAAATATCAAGACACATTTGGATACATTTGTATCTGACTCTGCATTGTGTGCACTCATGTACGTGAACAAATTATGACGGCCATGCTGTATGCGTAGAATATGGAGCAAATTTATCCAAATGTCTTCATGTGTTTAGCTTTGAAAAGGTGATTTGTCATGGTCAAACGGTGCGATGTGAGACACATTTGTGTTTGTATATGACAAATGTCCGTACTTTTATGTATAGACGGCCTTCACACTGTGATGTTTGGGATACGTTAACTAATGTATTGACCATATTTGACAACATATTTGGTGTAATTGCTGATGGCTATTTTGAAATGATGTTTTTGATACCATTATGTATTCCGTCTCCAAAATGTGCCCACCTTTATGATGGGGATGCTTTTATCTGTAGTCCTAACAGAGAGTGGGAGAGTCACTTTCAGTTTTTATGGGGCTGACCATGTCCCATTATGATTTTGTGTTTCATATATGTGTAGGACTTGTGACATGGAGGCCACACATGTGCCTTATGCATGTGTTTAGTTCACAAGTACATGATTCTTGTATGTTTTGGGGGTGGTAGAGGTGGAGTTAGGCCCCCAGCACCCTAGGATTTGACCATCCAGAATAGCTACTGTATCCATGGAGTATTTTTATCATATCATGGCAAACCTGCAGCAGCGGGCGAATGTAAGGCCATATGGTATGAATGACTGTTGACCATTCATTCATCTAATTAGCCCATTTGACGTTTGCAGTAATGATGATTTGGAGCTAAGTTGCATACCATTTTCATATGACTAAGTTTGCAAGACTCTCAGCGTTCACGATGTGATAATGCGAAGATTTTTTTGCTTGTCTGTGTCCCTTTCTGCATAAACTGGTTTAGTGTCATGTTACAATCTTCCTGCTAGGTTCAAACTGGGACACAACTGTGATGGTCTACTTTCAAATATTAGGTTGGTTGTATGACATATGTGTACATGTGTGTGGGAATGTGGATCCAGTATGACCTGTCTGTGTGTATGTTGTCACTGTAACTTCAAGGTCTCCTCCTGAGTTAGTGGCAGCTGATGTTGTTGCAATTGTGTATTGCTCACATCATACACTTGAGAGAAGCCATTGATGACATGTTCACGTACACATGGATGGTCCCACCCTGTCTCTGAACACGTGTGATGTGACTTTCAAATGATCTCCAATTTTGGGCTGGATGAGAAACTGTTTCAGTTGTTTGGATCCGGCATGTGTAATTGTCACATTTGTACTCTTGTTGGGCTCTGTGTATGGTAATGTAACATGTCACATCCTACCCTCTGTGCATACAGTTGTGATGTTTATTTTTGGTGTGATGAATTTTAATGGCATTCTTGATCAATGAGACGACATTCATCTTCAGCTATTTCAAACTAAAGGTGGTCAGAAATGAATAGGCCAAAGCATGATGTGGTGTTTGTTATCTGTGTTTATTACAAGTGTGGAATACAAGTGATTATAATAACTTAAGTAAAAAAATTGTTCACAAGCTGTTGGCGCCTACGCACTCCTGCTGCGATGTTAGGTTGTTCCCCCTCCTGTTGCAGGCCAGCATCCTCCTCATCATCATCCTCAGGCATGTCTGGGTCCAGTTCAAGGAGGGGAATGTTCCTTTTTACACAAATATTGTGTAATATGGCACGAGTGAGTATGATCTTGCAGACCATCTCTGGGGAGTATAGTAGGCTTCCGCCAGTGATGTCAAGGCAGCGGAACCTTGACTTTAGGATCCCAAAGGTCCTCTCCACAATGCTGCGTGTCCTCTTGTGGGCGTCATTGTATGCCCGCTCAGCAGCAGTATTTGGGTTCCCATATGGTGTCATTAGCCAAGGCTGGATGCCATACCCCTGATCAGCTGAAAGAGAAACACAGAATGGTATCAATTAGATGTAGGAGGCACTGTTGTACGTATCTTTGATGGCAGTAGTTGTGTTGTGTTGTCTGTGACTATTTTGTGTACTAATGTGACAACCTATGGTTGTTGGTGGAAACTTTGGCATTGTTTTTTTTCCTTGGCTGAGCAAGTGTTTGTTGTCTAACTGTTTGTCAGCAGGATGTATTGGTTTCTCACGTACAGTGTGCCCTCCCTTGCATTGTGACTTGTGACACAGGTGTCCGTGTGTCCTCACTGGGGGTGTGATGATAGTTCCATGCAGAGTTGAAACATGAAAGGGTATTAGGAACGTTCATATGAACATACCCAGCCCATCCCATCCCTTAAAAGTTATGCATTGTATTAGTGTACAGGTTATTGTGAGACTTCCAATTTGCAAGGTGACATTTAGGCAACCACAGTCATGAATGTCTTCACACTAAGCTGTGGAGTAAATTAAAATGTGTGAGAGGTTCAATGGTGACTTGTGACACATGGCTAGTGATGTGAGTACCTCAGTGTGTTCCTGTCTAGGTGTTGCTATTGTGGTGTATGTGTTGTTTATCCTAGAGGGTTTCTGTGCAGTGAGTATATAAGTAGATTTTTGTCCTTACCAACAAGTAGTCCATTGCCATACCGTCCATCCTGGAAGTGTTGGTTGATGGTGCAGTGACGAAAGATGAATGCGTCATGTACACTCCCAGGATATTTAGCCACAATGTTGCTGATCAGTCCTTGGTGATCGACTATGGCCTGCACGTTGATGGAATGTGTGTGCTTCCTGTTGCGGTAGAGGTGTTCACTCGCAGCAGGTGGCACAAGGCGTACGTGTGTGCAGTCGATTGCACCAAGGACGTGCGGAAAGCCACTGATGGCGTAGAACCCCTGTTTTGTTTCCTGCTGCTTCTGCACTGTGTTAGGGAAGCAGATGTGGCGGGGTGTCAGTCCAATGATGGCATCCAGTACTTTAGGCAGGAATGCAGAGAAAGATGGTTGTGAGATTCCACCAACCAGGGCACCAGTTGTCTGAAACGAGCCACTTGCCAGCAGGTGAAGTACGGCAAGCAGCTTTGTTTCGGTTAGGATAGTGCATGGAGTCACTAAAGTGGGGGCCAATTGCTGTTCAATATTTGTCAGCAGCTGCTGAATGGCCTGCCAGTTCAACCGGTACCTCTGGATGATGTCTTGTTCCCTGAGGCCATGCAGGGTTGTTCTTGGGCGGAATATCATCTCCTGCCTTCTGCGCTGTCTTTGGGGTCCCTGCTGTTGTTGTTGTGGCTGCTGTTGTTGCTGCAGGGCTCTGCGTCTACGTGCACGTTGAAGAAAAAGCACCTCCATGTCTCCCTGTTGCTGCTCTGCTGCTCTGCTGCTCTGTTGTTTGTTCTGTGTGTTCTGATTAAGTACAGGTGTGTTTGCCCCATTTTAACGCCTGCCCTGACCCAGGCGTTAAAAATTCACGCTATTCGTGCTTTGCGCCATTTTTTTGCGCCGCCTGCTGCGCGGGAGTGATTTTTGCCCTGGAGCATAAATACCACGCACCGCTATGTGCGTCTGTTTTTGGACGGGAACGTCTACCCTGCATGTCATTAACGCAGGGCGGGGTGCCGCTTCCAAAAACTGGCGCATATATCGCCATTTTCCTGGTGCGCCGGATCGGGCGTCAGGGTATAAATATGGGGCAAAGTTTGCGCTGAAAGTGCGTCAAAATTTTTGACGCACATTCGGCGCAAACGGAGTATAAATATGCCCCATTGTATCCTCACTGCCGTGCCCAACAACACGACCAGAGAAAAGAGAAATGCTATGGGAAGGCTCAGAAAAGGATGTGGACTGAGAGCCACCGGAAACATTCTGAGGAGCCAGACAGAGCCTTCGGCACACACGGCACGGGAATCATGAGGTTAGAGCGCCTGGCAGACGGAGTAGGAGGACATCATCCCAATGGGAGTCTCCCTCAGGAAGGACTGCCAGAGTGGGCTCTAAGATTAATCTGTTATCGGTGCAGATGTTAGGCCTGGGAAATAATGACTGCTATTGTTTAAATTGAAATACATCACACAACCAAGTAGATGCAAACCAGAGGAGTGAGGTGCAATATTGTTTCACAGAACTGTACATAATTGACAAATCGAGGCCAGAGTGGCAAAACAAATTCAAACAGCAGGAAATATTACTAAGCAAAAAACATACAGGGGATTGAAGTGTGGAAGAAACCAATAAAAGACCAACCAATTGGAGTTTCAAGCAAACGTTTATTCAAAGGGCTATTGGAAAAGGAAATAACAAAGAGTTGGGAGAATCGTATTTACTCTTCCCAATCATTCAGACAGAATGCCTAAAATGCTAAAAGAATGGGGAGAAAACAACATGCAGTGCTCAAGGAACATAATGTTAATAATTATAAAATATATGAAATTAGATTTTGACGGTAAACATGAACTCATCAAGGAGATGGAAGAACAAATGATTGCTCTGGTACAAGATGAGAAAACCAAACTAAGATTAGATGAACATAAAACAGAAATAGATGCCAGAAAAAAGAAGGAAATTTGTCAGAGATAAACAAGATATTTAAATGGTACAATTTTAACATTCACATAGAGATTTGGCGATCTGAAGAAACAATATATATAAGGGAAATCCTCAACAGAGACAATGAGTGAATTGAATGAAGATCAAAGTGAAGGAGAAACATCTTTAAACAGTGTGGTAAAAACAATTTTTTTAGAAAAAATTAAACTACTATATATCAACCATCACACATCCAGGGACAGGGGAAGAGGGCATAGGAGAGGACATGCCCAAAAAACACATAAAAACCCAAAGAGGTTGAAGGAAGAAAGTGGTATTGTTAGACCTGACAGCCTTAGAGTGGTCATCCCCCAACTTTTTGCCTGCCTCCCTCCTCTTTTTTGACACTGGTTTTGCTGGTTTTAGGTCTCTGCGCACTTTACCACTGTTAACTGGTGCTAAAGTGCATATGCTCTCTCCCTTAAACATGGTAACATTGGTTCATACCCAATTGCATATTTGATCTACTTGTAAGTCCCTAGTAAAGAGCAGTACAAGTGCCCAGGGACTGTAGATTGAATGCTACTATTGGGCCTGCAGCACTGGTTGTGCCACCCACATACGTTGCCCCTTAACCACATCTCAGGCCTGTCATTGCAAGGTCTGTGTGTGCAGTTTCAGTGCAACTTTGACTTGGCATTTAAAAGTACTTGCCAAGCCTTAAACTCCCCTTTTTCTATATATGTCACCCCTAAGGTAAGTCCTACGTAACCCAAATGGCAGGGTGCTATGTAGTTAATAGGCAGGACATGTACATGTGTGGTTTATATGTCCTGGTAGTGGAAAGCTCCTAAATTGGTTTTTCACTACTGTGAGGCCTGTTCCTTTCATAGGATAACATTGGGACTACCCTCATAAATTGCTTGAGTGGTAGATTCTGATAAGAAAGGGGTAACCAGGCCATATTTAGAATGGTCAGAATGGTAATAGAAAAGCATGCTTATTGGTGAGGTTGGATTTTATATTACTATTTTAGAAATGCCACATTTAGAAAGTGAGCATTTCTCTGCACTTAAAGTCCATCTGTGCCTTACAGCCTGTCTCCAATCCACATCTGGGCTGGGCTGGTTGACAGTTCCCTTGTGCATTTCACCCAGACAACCACAAACACAGGATACTCAGTCACGCCTGCACTCATCGGCATACTGAATGGGTCTTCCTGGGCTTGGAGGGTGGAGGGCCTAACACTTACATTTCAAAGGCTAGTGGCCTGCCCTCACACAATGGACTGCCAAACTCCCTACTTGGACAATGGCAGACAGACCTGTACTGGAAGGGGACCTAGTGCACTTCAAAACCACTCTTTGAAGTCTCCCCCACTTCAAAGGCATGTTTGGGTATATAAACCGGATCTCTGACCCCACCAAACTAGACACTTCTGGACCTGAACCTGCAATCTTTCAAGAGGAATTGCCTGACTGCCCAAAGGACTCATCTAGACTGCTTTGCTGTTGAAGAGTGCTGCCCTGCTGCCCTCTGATTTTGCTGAGAAGTGCTCTCCAAGGGTGTTGATTGAGCTTGCCTCCTGTTTTCTGAAGTCCCAGGGCCAAAAAGATTCATCTCTTCAGGAAACCCCTTGTACGCCAAACATTTATGCACAACCTGCCTGAAATGACGCATAGCCTGCCCTGTGATGAGAAAATTGGCGCACAGCTGAACCGGAATGGTGCAGCTTGACATCTGAGTGAAGAATCGACACAGCAACTGCCTTGCAGCCGGAACTTCAATGCACATCTCTACCAGATCAACACACAGCCAAACCGGAATGATGCAGCCCAACATCCCGAGTGATGATTCGATGTAGCCCTGGAGGTCCGACAAAAGATTTGATGCTTCGCCTACCAGATCAACGCAACACCTGTGACTTCGTCCCGCACGCCTAAGATTTCCACGCATCATCCCTGGGCATCAAAGGGAAACCTGCATTGCAGTGAGGAACCAAGACTGGGCACCAGAAATCGACGCAAAGCCCCTTGCAGCATGGAAAGAAACAACACATCATCTGTGACGCACCGGAAATTCCTAATCACTCCCTATTTTTGCATGCAACTCCTCCTCTGCAGTCTCCGTATGTGTAATTATTTATGCAAATCAGGTACATTTGTGATACCAAGAGACAACTGTTCATTTCTTAGAATTTAAACTCTTTTTAACCTTTCAAAAGTGACATTTCAACTTGTTATTATTGAATCTTTATTGTTTTGACATTAATTTAACCAGATAAATATTTTGTATTTTTCTAAACCTGAGTGGTGTAGTTATGTGGTGGTTTCACTGTGTTACTTTATGATGTATTGCACAAATAATTTACACATTGTCTTGTAAGTTAAGCCTGACTGCTCGCTGCCAAGCTACAGAGAGTGGACACAGGATAATTTGGATTGTGTGTGACTTACCCTGACTAAGATTGGGGTCCCTACTTGGACAAGGGTGTATACCTCTGCCAACTAGAGACCCCATTTCTACACAATATCAGGTACAAGAGCATCAGAAAACATAGAGAAAACCTCCAAATAGGAATCAAATTAAGTAGTGAATTTATCGGACTAACAGCCTACTGAGGATAAAGTAAAATTACTTAATAAAGGACATTCTGTCCTAAAAGACACTTTGATTATACTGATACTTAAATAGGCACCTATAAATTTATAAGGAAAGTGAAACTAGCAAAATTCTTCAAAAAAAAGAGGTGAAAAGACAGGAAATAAATATCAACAGAGGAAATAAGAAACAACACTAATTTGACAGTTCAACAAGCAGAGTATGCAAATACTTCTTTGAATTGATGCATGATATAGATGAAGACACACTCACAATGAAACAGGTATTAGAAAATCAAGATATTTGAAACGATAAACATAAACATACTCCTTTTATATCAAAATCTAACTTTTGTCGATGTCTGACTCTAGGGAATAAAATGTATATATTTTATGGCCTAGTAACAACTGAGCTTGAGAAACTGGAGAAAAAACGCAATGAAGGAAAAACTGAAAAATTGAACAATCAATGGGCATCAACCTTTGGAACATCTGAAACAATAGACATCCCTAATAATTAAACCAGCAGATAAATAGGGGAATATAGTCATCAAGAATAAAGGTTACTACCTACAAGAGGCATATCGACAATAAAATGATGTTGAGAACTACCGAAGGACAAAAGAAAGTCTGATCAATAGATTGACAATTGAATTGAATGAAAACCGTATGAAATGGAGTGACAAAACCCTAAACAATGATGATGAGTACCAATACTTTTTAATAAGCTTTCTGATTATCCGTACCATATATTTCCTACCAAATATACACAAAACCCTAACTAATACATCTAGCAGACCTATAATCTCAAGTTGTGGCTTCCAGTTTGAAAAAATGTCAAGATATGTAAGCTTCAACCTTGCCCAGTTGATGCCAACATTGAGCTCTTATATCAGGAATACAGGAGATCTTCTTAGGATGTGTGATGGCATGGCGTGGCAAGAAGAATATCTACTGTGTACAGTTGATGTTGTATCATTATACACTTCTATTGATATTGAAATTAGTTTAAATGTGGTGGAGTGTTTTTTGAAACAGCGCAATATTCAGGAACTTGAACTCTTGCGGATGCTTCTGAGCATGATAAAATTATGCTTAAAGAGTAATATCTTTTTATTTTAACATGAATTGTTCAAACAGGTACATGGAACAGCAATGGGAATGTCCTTCTCTCCATGCTATGCGAATCTCACAATGGGATGGTGGGAGAGACAAATAGCTTGGGTAAAGGGAAAAAAGCAGCATGTAGAGAAGGTAGTAACCTGGCTCAGGTTCATAGGTGACCACTTCATCATTTGAAGTGGAACATCTGAGGAATTTGTAACTTATTTCAATATGTTGAACAACAACAACTTTGAACACAGATTGACTTCCTGGACGTAAGGGTTTATGCAGAGAATAAACTAGAAACTACTTTGTATTGAAAATCTACAACCATGAACAGTGTTCACGATGTCAGTTTTTATCCACAAACATTAATCAAGAGCACTCCATACGGTGAGTGCCTTAGAGTGAGGAGAAGTTGTTCAAATGATGATGAAAGGAAATTGAAAGAAGTCCAACAGAGATTCCAAAGAAGGGGTGAGCCACAGATGTATATTAAACAATGGATGGATCATGCTAGATCCACAAAAAGAGCCAAGACGTTACTTGAGACTATAGATAAATACAGTAAAAAAAGAAGATCATTGTATATGACTCATACTCACATATAGCAAGGAAAGTACAGAAGTACAAAGAATTTTCAACAAACATTGGCAGCTTCTGAGTAATGACCAAGATATAGGACATTGATGGGCAGGAAACCCATGATCACATATAAGAAAGTAGCATCATTGAAAGACATTCTAGTGAGAAGTTACTTCTCCAATGTATCACACCAGATCTGATTGGATTAACCAAAAAATTGCTTTGTAAAATGCCAAAAATTTTAAGCATGTAAGATTGTCTTAAACAAAAAATAAATCAATGATTATAAGGGTCAAACAGTAATGATAAAGCAAAGGATTACGTATGATACTACCGTCATGGTATACGTCTTGGAATGTGAGTGTGGACTCAAATATGTGGGCAGTACAATCTGCACACTTAAGAAAAGGATACTGGAACATATTAGAGCTGTCCATAATAGGGATACAAGTTTTACCATTGTAAAACATCATGTGCAGGACCATGAGAGCATTTGGATGACCATGCAATATTATAGTAAAGCTAGTATACCCAATTATGACCCTAGTGGGGTGAGAACTCTTAAACTCCGTAGATTGGAATCTAGATTCAACATCATGTTACATACAAATACTCCACATGGCCTTAATGTGGATGAGGAAGTCCACTTGCATTTGTGACCACAATGCAAACTAGTATGAGTTTATATTACAGTATTCTGAAAACAACGAAAACATTCACATATAGAGGGGTAATGACAAGGGATGAAATGAGGGAAATATGTCATGCTAACCCTCACTATGTAAGTAGTGGAAAGAAAGAGGGGTTGTCTGGAATTTCAGAAACGTAAAATTCACTATAAACAGTTATTGAAGAGTGTGGTATTGGTTTAAATGTGAGTATTCCAGGGTACTAAACATGTAATAAGCCTCAGTAATAAAATGTAAATGTATGAACTATAGGTATAGGCACTGATCCCACATTTGGGATACATAAATTAGGACATTAACCCTGCAGCTGTGACGTATAACCAAAATTCAACTTGAATGCAATTGTATAGTGGTGAATATATAAATAATGGTTGTAGGTATATGGGTCAAAAAATATGAGTTCAGCTGGTGAAATACATAATGGCACACAAGATAAATCATACCCCCAACCAATAATAATGGGTAGAAGGCGATTTTAATTGAACAGATGCAAAAATCATGTGAACACAATTTGGTGAAATAGTGACTACATGATCCATTATTCTTTGGGAAAGTAATACCTTTTGTGTATATAAAGATACATCGATGATGGACTCACTCACAGTAAGAGAGAATTTTGCAGTTGAAACGTGAAAGTGGTTTGGTTTGGGTTTTACAAATAATGAAAGTAATGCAGAAAAGATTGCCAGGAGTGCGATGCATTTATATGTATATGTATATATGCAAACATCTTCTGGGTCTGGGTCTGGGTCACAGACCCAGAAGGTGGGTCAGAGAATCCATTGCAGTGTGCCAGCATTACTACAGAGGGCCTCATTAAATGTGGTTTGATTAACGCTCAGTCACTCACTAAACATAGCCTGAAAATTAGGGGACTTATTCTAGATGGAAACTAGGATTGTTTAATTTTTAACAAAGGCTTGGGGAAAAGTGGACTAAGATCCCCCCATTGTATCTGCTCTACCCTTGGGATATGGTGTTGCAAGAATGGGCAGACAGAATAAAAGGGGTGGAGGGGTGGCAATCTTTTTAAAAAATCCACTGAACTGTAGCCTTGTTCCATTATTAGAGAACCTTGATGTCTGCCAAAGTGCACATTTTAAGATTAAAGCTGGAAATGTACCAAAATTTAGAAGGGATATTGTTATACTGCCCTACTGGACCGAAGAAGGTGTTTCTGGAGATCCGGGCCCAAATTATTGAACCCCTTACCTTGTTGGATCAGAATATAATTCTTGGTGACTTCAACTTCCACTTGAAAGATAGCGAGGATAAAGATACCTCCACTATTTTAGACTTTATGTCATGTTTAGGATGGTCCCAGATGGTCAGTCCTCTCACCCATTTAGCCGGCCATACTCTGGATGGCATCTACACTACAACTAACACTCTCCTCATAGGGGAATGTAATGAACTAGATTGGACTGATCTCAGTTTTATCTCATTTGAGATAATTCAGAAGGGCTAAAATAAATCTTTTCACCCTCATATCACGACTTATAGGAAATGGGATCAGATAAAGAGTAGAGATCTCTCTGCCATCCTAGAGGCTAGTCAGAGAGGGCCTTCGGAAAGAACTGGCTCCCAAGTTGCTGATTTTAATACCTGGATCAAGGATGCAATTGACTCGGTGGCCCCTTTGAGGGCAGTTTATCGCACAAAGGGGACAAGAGAATCTGCCCCTCGGTTCTCTCCTGAATTGAAGACTCTCCTAAGGGACTGAAGAAGACAGGAAAGAAAATGGAAACTCTATCCTAACTTGTCGGAAAGCATTAAACTGAAGGAAACGAGAAATCAATAAAAATCAGCCATTAGACGGACTAAGACCGCTTATTTTTCTCATAAAAATTTAAATGCTGCGAATTCCCACCAAGAACTGTTAAAAACGGTTAAGATCCTTTCCACTACCTCTGTACCTCCAAGACTAGACAACTCACAATTCTTCTCTGATAGGATAGCTAGTTTCTTCAACGACAAGATCACCAAAATCCATTCCGGTTTTCAGGACTCTCAATTACCTTTGATAGACCATGACTCCTGCCTCTACCCAGAGCAGAGGGAGATTCCCGCGCTGGCGAATTTTACACCATTAACTTCTGAACAAATCAAGACCCTCCTATTTAGGACTCACTCAAGGTCCCCCGCCAACCTTTGTCCTCCTAGGGCGCTACAGCGGGTCTGTGACTCGGTATTAGGACCGTTGGAGAAGCTGTATGCAGAAGTTCTTGAACAGGGCGTGTATCCATCGGAATGGAAAAAAAACAATAATTGTTCCCATAAAAAAAAGTCTGCGGGGTGACCCATAAGACCTTAAGAATCTGCGCCCAATCGCTTTTTTACCCACACTAGCAAAAAGGTTAGAGAAACACTTAAATCAAGAGCTTACTTCTTACTTGACAACTCATGACTGCCTAGACAGATCCAACACGGGTTCCGGAAACATCATAGTATGGAAACTGCCCTGCTGGCGACTACTGACTCAATAAAAAAACAGGTGGATGAAGGTAGGCCGCAATCCTAATCCTGCTGGATCTGTCGGCTGCTTTTGATACCATCTCGCACCTTAGATTAACTGATTGTCCCTCCCAGGTTGGACTGAGAGGACCAGCCTTAAATATACTTACATCTTTCTTCCAGGATAGATCACTATTCGTAAAATGCAGTGATTATATTTCGGCTCCATTTCAGGTCTCCTGTGGAGTTCCATAAGGATCCTTTCTAAGCTTGACTTTGTTTAATTTGTATGTTGCACCTTTGGTGGACTTGTGCACTCTTTTGGATTTCAGGTGTCCTCCTATGCAGACGACACACAAATTATTGTTTCCTTTCAAGACAAGATGCGGGACATAGCCAAATGTAATGTATGGTAGAAGTAAAAAACTGGATGGACCGAAACTGGCTTAAGATGAATGGGGACAAAACCGAGATCATTATCTTTGGAGCCAATTCATCTATTTGAGATTCAAACTGGTGGCCTGTGTCATGTGGGACATTACCAGTCCCCTCGGCCATAGTTAAAAATCTTGGAATTGTCTGTGACTCTGCCTTAACTTTCAATATCCAGGTTAATACAATCACCAATTCATTCATTTGGATTATTAAGAAGCTTAAGAAAATCCTCCCTTTCAAACCTCAGGACCTTGAAGTAATGGTAGTTCTAGCCCTGATTGGATTGAGGCTGGACTACTGTAATGCTCTGTATCTTAAGATCAATCAAGCATCATCAAATAAGTTACATCTTATTCAGAATCAAAGTGTGCATCTGGTACTGGGTTTAGACAAGTTCACATTCACCAAAGAGAGTTTGAATGAACTCCATTGGCTACCGATTAGGAAGCACATTACTTTCAAAACATTGTGCTTGTCTCATAAGGCCCTTTATTTACATGGTCCTTACTCACCTCTTCCATCTATTAAGTGGTACAAGCCTCAGCGGCCCCTCAGATCAGCCGGTCTTAGGTTAGCCTATGCTCCTAGAACTAAGAAAGTGAAATGGGGGACAGAGCTTTCTCAGCAGCAGCTGGCAAACTATGCAATTCCCTCCCCCTTAAAATTAGGAATACTCCCTTTCTTTTGCTTTTTCTCAAACAAGTCAAAACGTGTCTGTTCCAGCCTTAATTAAGAGCAGCAGTAGAATCCTTGTTTTGCCTCCTTAACACTTTGATACCTCCGGTCGAAATGCGCTTTACCAAATACACTATACATACACACGTACTTTCTGGAAGCTTCTAAGGGGCCCGATTCCTGGGGGGGGTGGAGCGTGTGCCAACGAGCACACCGGCAAATAAACATCAGACTCTCCAAAGGAAATGAAATATGCTCACTCGAATTGTAGGTGAGAAGAGTTCACTCTGAAAACAGATGCATTTTGGCTGTCACCGCGGCCTTGATCACATACCCAATTAGCGTTCTACATCGTGTATGTACAACATGTAAACAGTGAAAACAGATATATCACAACACCTAATGGTAGGAACCATTTTAAAGTGGATACATATCCGATCACAAACTTTAGAAACTTGAAGCAAAATACAAATCATAACTGTAGTAACATTGAATTGACCTGTGTAAGTGTACATACACATTTAACAAATCCTAGTAGGACACGGCAATGTGTCCTCACTGTGAAAAACATATAAAAGAAGTGAACCCTTTTCAGTGCAGCCCAAATGGGCAAATATAATTCCCTGAAATATATCCTGCCTAAGTGTAAACACAAGCTCAACACATCCTAAGTAGGAAATGGTAGAGAGTGTAATCACAATGAAAAAATTGTTGCATTTCATTACAGCCCAAGAAGGCAAATATAATACTCTAAAAAAATCGTGATCATTAGCCCCCATTCTAAAAAGAAATACTTGTTAATGTTGTTCTAAGACCACATTAGTACAAACAGATAAAAATAGAGTCTTTTCATCCAAGGTATTCCTGTCGAGAAACAGAGAAAAAAGAAATATCTAAAACATCCAAATAATCCAGAAAGATACTGATTCTCAGGCACATTGCCACTAAGGGGGTGATTCTGATTCTGGCGGGCGGCGGAGGCCGCCAGCCAGAATTCCGCCCCCATTATACCGCTCCGCGGTCAGAAGACCGCGGAGGGTATTATGAGTTTTTCCCTGGGCTGGCGGGCGGTCTCCAAAAGACCGCCCGCCAGCCCAGGGAAAAACTCCCTTCCCACGAGGATGCCGGCTCGTAATCGAGCCGGCGGAGTGGGAAGGTGCGACGGGTGCAGTGGCACCCGTCGCGTATTTCAGTGTCTGCAAGGCAGACACTGAAATACTTTGCGGGGCCCTCTTACGGGGGCCCCTGCCCTGCCCATGCCATTGGCATGGGCACGGCAGGGGCCCCCAGGGGCCCCGTGACCCCCCCTACCGCCATCCTGTTCATGGCGGCTTTCCCGCCATGAACAGGATGGCGGTAGGGGGGGTCAGAATCCTCATGGCTGCGGAGCACGCTCCACAGCCATGGAGGATTCAAACGAGCAGCGGAAAGTCAGCGGGAGACCGCTGACTTTCCGCTTCTGACCGCGGCTGAACCGCCGCGGTCAGAATGCTCGTTGGAGCACCGCCAGCCTGTTGGCGGTGCTCCCGTGGTCGGTGGCCCTGGCGGCCACCGGCCGCCAGGGTCAGAATGACCCCCTAAATGTCCAAAGTCTTATTAATAATACTGCCCCAATGGGCAATAAATAAAATCTCCAGGCAGCGCACAAAGGAAAAATAATCCCACTTTCTTCTCCAATCCAAATTCAAAATATACACATTGAGGTTCCTACATTACCCCTGTGAAAGCAAAACAAAATTTAAAAAATCTTATCTGTGGATGAGTGCAGACCCTTGTGTACTTGATGAAAGGGTAGGGGACTCCTTCAGAATATTCCAGTGTAAGAGAATAACCCCTCCTTTAATTCTGTAACAACACAAGCACAGCACAAAAAGACAGAGTTAAAAATTATTACTAGCACTATATGCAGCAAGCCTGAAATACCTACTATAACAACAAGTCACTGTAAATAGGAAACATGTGTCGGGAGCACTGCTAAAGGAAATTGCAAACTCATTAGATGCACCCAGAACCATCTATACATGCATACACTGTGAAGGAAACATAACTGTAGATGTACTTCATTGAGATTAAGGCTACCAGGAGTCATTGTATTGAGATCAATAATCAGTTTTAACTCTCACTGCCTCATTTTCAGTGTTCGATTCCGCCCTTTGGGATTGTGTTTCACTTGCTTAACCGCATAAAATGCCAATTTAGTGCAGCCCCCATTATGTTTCTCTCGAAAGTGTCGGGGAACTGGATATTTGCTCTCACACCGATCAATGGCTCTGAGGTATTCCTGTACTATATCCTTCACTGCACATACTGTGCTCCCTACATATCTCAGTGGGCAAGGACAAACAAGGATGTAGATGACAAACTGGGAGCTACAGGTGAGGAATTACTTGATTTTGCAGGTTTTACTTAGAAGGTTTCATAATCTTTTTTTGGATGACTATTTCTACAGACTTTACATTGGCAGCAGGGAAAGAAGCCCTGAAGGCCATACTATTTTAAATCTTTTGTTAGGGTAATGCTGTGGTGAATAAGAGTCCTTAGGAGTCTGGGCCTTCCGGTAAGTTATCAAAGGTCTTTCCCCAACCTCTTTGCCAACAATGTAATAACTCTTGGGAATATCCCAATGTTTTACTAAAGTCTGTCTGATGCTACTAGAGTTCCTATTATATGTCAGTATGACCCTTTTTGAAATTTCTTTGTAGGTAGCCTATTGTTGATTAGGATGGCCCCTCTATCGACTTGTGATTCAAATTTCATGGCCTTGTTAAGATCTCATAAAGGATGTCTCTGTCCCTTAAATCTAGATACCATGTTTTCCATTTTTGCAAAAGGCTTCCTCTATACTACAATTTATTTGGCCCTGAGTAGTTCCCCGTAGAGAATACTCCACTTCAGACTCTCAGGGTGTCCACACTGGCCATAGAGAAGGCTGTTACCAGCTGTAGATTTTCTATGTAAACCTATCTGTACCTCTTCCTCTGCTACCTACACCAGAACATCTAAGTACTCAATCCTAGTACTGCTGATAGCATGCATAAACACTGGATTCAAGGGATTGTTGTTAGGCTTTGCCATAAATCTTTGGCATTATTTATAGATCCCTTCCAAATAATGAAAACATTATCAATATAACTGAGTCAGAGAATCACTTGTTCCAAGTCCTTAGCTAAGGAACCATAACTAAAGACCTGTTCCTCCTAACCATCCCAGGAAAGGGTTTGCAAAGGTGGGAGCAAAACAAGTTCCCATCCCTGTCCACTGGATCTGTCTGTACATATTACCATCAAAAAGAAAAACATTTTCCAGACAATGTCTTATCATGTCCACAATCATGAGTGTTTGATCCAGAAACCTGATGGGTCTAGTTCTCAGGAACTGTTTGCATGCTATAATCCCTGTCTATGATCAATAATAGTATAGAGGGAACTGTCATCAAGTGTCATAAGAAAGAAATCAGATTCCCATGGTATACTGTTGATTTTACCCAAAAGTCTTTAGTGTCCTTCATGTACGAGGGGCGATTCTAAACGAAATCCCTCAGTACTTCAACTATATATTTAGACACAATTTCAGGTGCGCTCTCCCTGGATGATATGAATCGCTCTGCCAGAAACATTTTTGGGGTCTTTATGTATTTTACAGAGCAGATAAAAAGTGGGGAGTTTTGGTAACTCTTTTCTCAAGAAGCACTATTCTTCCCAACTCAGTACCTCCTGGTCTTTGCATCTTTTTAATTTATCCCACAAGGATACTCAGTGTTGTGGTCTGAATCCTGAGTTTGTACTTTTCCAGACCAAGCAATCTTAGAAAATGCCTACTGTCAGGAATCCCCAAGTTGTCTCCTGCGTTATCTGTCAACATCCCCAGGGATTAGGGTTAAATCATATCTCTGTTCTTGGTTAAAAATGTGCTGGGTTACACAATTGGTTTTTATCAATGCCTGTTTTGCCAAGGCTTGTTTGCTAATGTTTGCTAATGTGAGTAGGTGTAGACATGTGCTTCTGATTGGGTGTGGTGACGTTATTTTCATCCACACGTAGAAACTCAACTGGTTTCCTGATTGGCTATATTGGGATACAGGGTGCCTGGCTGGACCGGACGGCAAGACGTGGCAGTGTTTTGTCTCTTTCTGTTCCACTTCCCCTTTCCTTTTGGGACACCTGCCAGGGCTTCTGTGTCCACCAGGCAGTGCAGAGAGGTGTTCCAGGAGGTTGGGGGCATACCATCGCCCCCGCAGACATCCTGCTTTTCAGGTGAGTGGCCCCATCACAACACCTACCAGTGTGGACGACATGTGAATCCTACACCTTGCAGTCCCCTGTAAAGTGTTCCGACACCCTAAACTGGTATGAGAGGTAGTATAAAGCAAATAAATTACAGGTTACAGAGAGACTATAGAGGGAAGAGAGACCGTTTTGGTGTTGCTTCCTTTCCCTATCACATATTTATGGGAAAAAGCTTTCGCATATCTTTTGCACCTAAAAAATAAAAAACAGTAATCTCTTGGGAAATGTAGAATCTGACCTGAGGCAGTGGCATAACAAAAGCCCCCACAGCCCCCATGGTGCGGGGAGCCGAGCTCCAGGGTGCCCCAGCTGCAAAGTACACTAGCCTGGGACCTCCCAAATGAATCCAGAGAGGGTGCCCCTCCATGTACTATGCAGGAGGTTTACTCAAGAGTTGTTACGCTATGGACCTGAGGATTCAACTTTCCTAAATAAAACCAAGGATTGAAAAGTTAGTCGCCAAGATGCAGCACCCACCTTCCCATTGACATTTTTTGATTTGTGCATAGTTTCAATATAAGATAAATATATCTTTAGGAATTTGAGTATTTCTTTGGTGTGTACTTGTTTGTGTATGCTAGGGAGGTGTATGCACTACAAGTAGTATCACTAAAAGTGGCATGTGCACAGTTACTAGTATAAATCCTTATTTGACACAGCTGACAGGATGTGCTGGGGGGAGGTGTGCCAGGTGTAGGAGGCCAGATATGAAAACATCCTCCCTCCTTGCATGCTCAAATGGATACTGGGGATTTGGGTGAGTGAAGTGATGCACAGTGGAGATTCATGATTCCTTGGTGGAAACGCAGATGGTGTCTGAGCTAGGTGGGTCCCTGGTAGTTCAGTGTCTTCTAGGTATGTGGCTGAGCATCTTGAAATTCTAGTGCAATGTAAATCTCTGAGGTGATCTGTGATGTATATGCCACAAGGTACGCTGAGTAATAGTCTGGCAGTGATGTGTTAGATATTTTGCCTCATATGTAGCAGATGAGCAGAGATGCTCTAGTAGAGCTTACTGGTGTATTACGGTCAACATGTGATGATGGGCTGGGTGATGGCTGTACATATGTAAGGAGGGAGCCATATGTAGAAATGCCTGATAATGCACATAAGGTGAAAATATAATATTGAAGTTTCATAGTGAGATAGGTGTCCAGGATGATGGACAAGTGTCTGTGGTGTCTGGTGATTGGAGAATTAGGGTTTTGGGCCTGAGCATTAAAAAGAGTGACGGTGTGATGGACAGTCTGAGAGCGTGGGGTATTTTGGTAGAATTCAAAATGCTAAGAAGTGTTTTAAGCATTTCTCCCCATCTGGCTGTGAGGTGCATGAAAATCATGTGGTCTGATTTTCAGGTTCCTTTTCTAATACACAAATCAGTGTCAAAGGTGTGTTTCAGGGAAGTCTTTTAGTAGTCTGTGCCTGAAATACTTTGTTGTATTCTTGGAGCAGTTAGGTGGGTAATTTATTTTTAAGGTTTTCAGGCCTGATTTAATAGCCTGTGGTAGAGTGATCTGCCCAGTGCTGTTGTTGGTTTGAGTGGTTATACCTGTGATCTCTCTTAGAGCCAGGTAGGTATCTCAGCTAGTGTGAGTGATACTTTTCTCAAGAATTCTCCTCTACCATTCCCCATATTTCAGGCAATTCTGTACTCTTGAATGCTTGTGTTCCAGCTAGGTAGCACTCCTCATATGCTGCAAGTCAGTGGATGGATAGTTAATTCATGGGAGTCTGCAATTCAATTATGGGTCTAGTGTGATTTGTTGTTAAAATGCTGGACAACTCCTACCTTCCTTTATAGTGTGTGCCCTCTTATTTAGGATGTGCTAGCAGTTTGAAGAAATTATATATTTTACTTGCACAGTTTGTATACTGATAGCCCTGTTCAATATCTGCAGATTGTATAGTGATAACCATCTTCAATATTTTCAGACTTAGGGTCTGATTTAGAGTTTGGCAGAGTGTTTTTCTCCATCACAAACATGACGGATATCCTACCCTCTGTAATTCAAGTTCCAGAGGCTATAATGGAATTGTAATACAGTGGACAGGATATCTGTCACATTTGTGAAGGGGTAATCCCCTCTGCCAAACTCTTAATCAGGCCGCTAAGGCGGTGTATGGGCACTTTGCCAAGTGTACTCTCAACAGGCTCTCACATTTGTTCTTGCAGAGTATAACAGATCATTGAGAGAGCACTTGGCCTGCAGGTCAGGTCATAAATCTCATGCAATGCCTCAATTCTGTATATTAGTAGCACCACTTTTTTTTGTTCCATTCATACCCTTTGTTAGTTAGGACCATGTGTCCATGGAAAAAGCTTTTTTTGGCTTGTCTATATCTTTGTTGCTGTTTGACGAATCTTCATAAAATGTTCCAAAAAAAGTGTTCCAGAGAATCTTGGGGGGTCAGAAAAAAGTGTGTTTCCCATTACAGTTCCCATAGAGATTTTGAACACATCTACAGCCTGACTTGCTGAACGGAATTCAACCAAATTTGACAGAAATGTAGATTTTGGTCTGGAAAAAAGTATTTTTATAAATCCGTTCAGTAATTTTTTAGATAATAAAAGAAAAAGAATTATCGATATCTGAAGCTGTGAAGGCTTCATGAATGCTCCTGATCTAGAGCTGATATCTAATTGGCTAGGAAGTGTTGGCAGCCATCTTGGGACTCAGCTTCAGATGAGTCCCAGAAAAAATGTAAGTAAAAAAGAAAAGGGGGCAGAGTAGGGACACCCTGACCCCTTAACTCTTGTGTTGGCGTCCTAGAGAGGCCCCACTGGGACAAACAAGTATTTTTTTTAAATGTCACTGAAAATTGTGGATGATCTGTGAATCTGAATTAAAAAAAAAAAAACAAGCGGGGGCAAAGGGAGGGGGCCACACAACCACCCTCTACCATTGAATAGTAGTAGGCCCCAGGGATGGGGTCCCTGAGGCTAAAATCAGCCAGGGGAGGGGGGCAATGCAACCCCACTCCTGGACACTGGCAATTTACCCACCGAGGTAGCACTTGCTAACTAACCAGTAGAATGTACTCCAGTTGGATATGCATTTTGTGGAAAACTGTGGACTCTTTTGAGATAAACAAGTAGGTGAGCTTCCATTTTGTCCATGGTGCTCAATTCACAGAAATTAAACCTCAGCAGAAAGCACCTGCAAATATAAACATAGCAGGTGCCCCAGTTGAAGCTCCACTTCTGGAACGGACAAATGATCCTAACTCCCTAGCTTGGCAAATGCAAAGCAAGTGTGTTTAGTTCTCAATTCCATATTGAAACACTTTCTGAAATCCTTGGTAAAGTTGAATGCATCTTTCATCTGTTGGAGTGCAATCTGTATGTGACTGTGATGAGTAAACTCTTTCTTGTCCTCTCCTGGTGACAGGAGAGTCCATGGTTCTCCCTTTCAATTGCTTTGAGTATGCAACTGTGCAAATCACCTAGGAGCTCGGCCCACTTGGCCCCGCCCCTTCCACCTTGGAAGTATGCATAGGTCGTCCTCCCTTTTGCCAGGATAATGGACAGCTTACCAAGGTCCCCCCAGAGCATTTTCCTCTGATTTTGGTGTGCATTCTGGATGCCAAGGAATATGAGGATAGCCGCACCAAACAATGAAGCACTTATGTCATATTGCTAAGAGGAAGGACCCTAGTTTGGTGGAAATTCACTTCTTTGTAGTCTTGTTGGCTTCTATATTTAAGGATTCATGTTATCACAGAATTCTGGAGAAAGACGCATGAGAAACAATAACATTGCCAAATGCACACAAGTTCACTGGAGACATTTTAACCATGGTCCATTACGCAGCTGTAGTGTAGAATAAACACAGGATTTATCCAACGAGGTTGCACTTAGCAACTAACCAATAGGAAGTACTTCCATTGGAGAGACGTTTTGTGCAAATTGTGGACTCTAGTTGGATAAATAGTCAGGTGCAGTTCTTTTGTGGCTGAGTCACTCAAGTAGCTACTGACACACCCACACAGATACTCACTCACCCACTCACAGATGCACTCAGACACTCACTCAGACACACATTCGCCACTCACAGACTCATGTACTTAAACAAAGACCCACTCAGACACTCACACACCCTATCATAGACCCACTTAGACACTCATGCACCACTCACAGACCCACTCAGAAATTCACGCACAAACTCACAGTCCCTTTCAGGTATTCCTACACCCACTCACAGACTCACTCAGGCACCCAGTCAGAGACTTAGGCACTCACTCACAGACCCACTCAGAAACTCATGCACTCACTTACAGATCCACTTAGACACTCACGCACCCACTCACAGACCCACTCAGAGACTGATGCATCCACTCACAGACCTAATCACTCATACACCCACAGACAGACCCACTCAGACACTCTCACAACCACTCATAGACCTACTGAGACTCTTATGCACACACTCACACACTCACTGTCAAAGATTTTAGGTTACAGTTAGGATATAAAATTAAAAAATCCTTTGAAATTCTATCAAAAACCAAAGGTTACAGGGATGTTATAGATAGGAAAGAACGTTATAAAAAATATAGAAATTCACTTACAGAAACAAAGGTTACAGGGCTGTTATAGTTGGGAAATAGCATTTAAAAAACCTTAGAAATCCACTGAAAAATCCCAGGGTTGGAGGATCACATTTCACTCATACAAAACTAGTGAAATTTAGCAGTTACAGTTACATGAGCTAACTATAATGGACGCCCCCACAATGCACTTCTTATGACCTCACATGTCACATCACTCAGGACATGATCAGAGACATCACTCATGACATCTAAAATGACATCATGGATGATATCACTGACGACATCATCCAGTGAGTGTGAGGGTTTTCTAAACGTTTTTGAGTGTTAAAGCATATATACCAAGGTATTACAAAAGTTAAAATAGTATACTTTCTGTACTACTAATGAGTGATACTATTTCTAACATGTATTATGTGAGTGACTGTGTGACTGTGTGTATCTGTGTGTGAGTGGGTGTGTGAGTGCGTGTATGGGTGTGGGAGTGGGTGTGTGAGTGCGTGTATGGGTGTATATGTAGGGATGTGAGTAGCTGTGTACGTAAGTGAGTGGCTTTGTGACTAGCTATATGGGTGACTAAGTGGAGATGTCAGTGGGTGTATGATAAAGTGAGTGGCTGTGTAGGTGGGTGAGATGGTGTGTGAGTGACTGTATGGGTGAGTGACAGCCCCTGCCAATTAAAAGCAAACACTCTGCTTCCAGCAACCGGGAACTGTCAAAATGCTCCTGCTTGCTAGAGGCAGAGTTTTCAACTCTTTCCCTGCCTGCAGCAATGCAGGCTGGGAAAGAGATGAAACTATTGCTCCCGCACACAGAGAGCTGCATTTTCATCAGCTCCCTTCATGCAGGAGCAATGCTGGATCCTGCATGAGGCTGGGAGCCGGATGGGACCACAGGGGCCTTGAGGCTCCACCTGTGGTCCCCGACAAGAAAAAAAAAACAATCAAAGTGTGTTTTTTCTGCAGTTCCATCTTGAAAAGTTATTAGATGAAGAAGCTTGAGGAAAAATAACATTGGCAAAGTTACAGACATACAAGATCACTGGAGACATTACCATGGCATCTTTTAAGCAGCTGTAGTGTAGGAGATGTATTCTATTGTATATATACCCAACAGGGTAGCACTTAGTAATTACTCAGTAGAAAGAACTCCAGTTGGATAGACATTCAGCACAAAATGGTGGACTTTTTTTGGATAAATATGCAGAGCAGGGTTCATTTTGGCATGATGTTCATTTGCCAGAAACCAAACATCAAAGGGAAGCACTTACAGATATAAATAAAGCAGGTGCCCAAGTTCAAGGTCCACTTCTATAAAGTACTAGTCATCCTTATTTCTTCTGCATGGTCAAGGCAAAGGAAGTGATTTTTCACTGCATTTTCACCTTGAAATGTTATCTGTAACCCTTGATGATGGTGTTTGCATCCCTGCTTTTTTGAGAGCTATATCTCCTGTAATGACTGCTATAACTGGGTTCTTTCTTCTCATGGGCTGCTGAGACCAGAGATCGTTTTGTCCCTTTGATAAACTACAAGTATGTAAGATGGCCTAGAAGACCCACCCTTTTGTTTCCACCCCATATACATTAGTGGTATGGAATGTCTTCCTGCCATTTTCCCAGGATTATGGACAGCTTACTAAAAGCACTCCCCAAGCACATTTCCCACTGATTTTGGAGATGTGTTGTTGATCCATAGAAATATGATCACATCTCCTCCAAACAAAGAAGCACTTAATGAGTGGCGTGGTATTGGGTGGTCATAGGGGGTAGGCTGTATTCCCTGCGGCCAACCCCCACCATGTATGGCCAAAGGCCGTGCGTTGCACAGGGTTGGGTGTTTGAAAGGGGTAGGCCGCAGGAACTATCTGCAGGTCAGGCCTTGTGGCCAATTTCCTCTGCCCATGGTTGGAGGCCGTGCTTGATGTGCAGTTAGGTGGCTATAGGGGTTGGTTGCAGGGCCTGGCCAGAAGGTAGGCCCTGTGGATAATCTTCACTGCGCACAGCTGAAGTCCATGCCTGGCACGGGGTTCAGTGGTTATATAGGGTAGGCCGCAATCCCCACCACACACAGCAAAAGGGCAAATGTGGTGCAGGATCAATATAGAGGTTGGGCCACAGGGCCAGGCTGCCTTCTAGGCCCTGCACAGCCAGGCCTTGTGGAAAACCCCTATCTGCATTGGTTGGATTAATGAAAAGTAATCAAAATGACTTTACATTAAAAAAAAAAATTTAAATTACACATTCACTGAAAAGGTTACAGGGATGTTATAGTGAGGAAATAGAATTACAAAAACAGAAATTATCTTAAAAATCCAAAGGTTACAGGGATGTTGTAGTTAGTTTCTGAATGTTCCTACACAAAACCATAGAAATTAAGCTGTTATAGTTAGAGTTATTTAAAGTAACTGTAACTTGTGCCCTAAGGTAACCATAACTTGTGCACTGCAAACTACCTCATATATTACATCATTCATATTATCATCTATGACATTATTGATAATATCACTGAAACATTTGTAATAAAACATTTTATGAGGAAACTGTGCATGGCGGGGCATGAGTTAAAGCTACCTTAGGGCATATATAGAGCCACTTCTAAAGTAGGCTCTAAACAGCCGTAGGGTGGGGTGCATTGCATTTAAAAAATGTTTTTACATGTACTGATTGTGAAAACACCTACATTTATTTCACTAATGTAAGGGCTATCACTCCAATTGCATAACATTGAGTTATCTTGATACACCTAATATGTGCTAACATTTGATTGGGAACAGATACGGGAATCAAGTTTGAACTCAAGTAAACTGTCATTTAACATCCTCCTTAAGGATAGAGTTGTATTTTAGGGCAATACTCTGAACATTCCTCTTTTAGAAAGTTGATATTTTCTTGCCCTAACCATTTGGTGGCTGCTGCCTGTCTTCTGGCAACTTGGTGTTGGCAGAATTGGCCATCCTTCCAGGATGGGTGGGGCAGAGTTGATCCTGCCAATGGAACCTGACACCAGACTTTTGCTGCCTCAGCCTACATGGAGCCTTTGCTGGGGAAGAAGAGAACTTTCCAGAACCAGATGTAGAGGTGGCCAGGATTTCACCCCTAATTCAAAGGATGGCACCTCCTGAACTAGTTCTTCAGTACACTTCTGGACCTGTGAATAATTTCATGAAGATGGCCTTGTACTTCAGGGGGCTGCTCCCCTGCTACTAACAGAACAGTGTCCTGCTGCTTGAGGCCTGCTTTGTTCCTCAGATGACTGTTCTGCTACTTAAGGCATGCCTTACTTCTGGAGAGAGAGATGACCATCTCCTTGAACTCCTTGCACCCTGGACTACTAGAGTGACTCCAAGGGCTAGTTAGTTGGCTTCTTGTGTAAACGATGTGGATATAACAAACTCCAGAGACCTTGAACACTGCAGTTGGCCTCTGCTGGAGTGAGTCCTTCCCCTCCCCCACCAAGTGGTAACCCTAGGACCTGGATCTTTGTGGTGTTGAAGAAGCTGCTCATGCCTAAACCTAAAATACTTCGAAAGGTTTTCACCAAAAAGTGCAAGGAGAACAGACAGAAGACTCATACCTACCTGCCAGTTGCTCTGCCCAAAGGTGCATTGCTGGTTGCCCCGACTTCAGGGTAGCTCTTGCTATGCTTTCTCTAAAGCAGTATATCCTGTTCAGCAGGACCTCCAAGCAGTGGTATCTGGCCCTGTGGAGCCCTTAGCCGCTATGACTTGCAAATTTATTTCACTGGAAATTTTCGGATTCCAAAAATGTGTCTAAGTCTGAAAATAAAAAATTGGCATAGGACTCGACAGTGGCAGGTTCCCCATCGACAACAATGACCTCCTTGGCCTGTAAATGCAGCTTCTCCCTCTAATAGCTTTTTCCTACCATAGTTAATAGCTTCATCGAGACCTCAACCAGCCTTCCCCAGTGTCAATGACTACTCCTCAGACACAGCCTGCTGCCCCACTAAACGCTACCTTCTCCTGGAATGGTTCTCAGGATATTTTCTAGATTCTAAGGTAAGCCAAATCTGGCCTCAGTTCATCTTGTGTAGTTTGACTTTACCTGCTCACAAACCAGACCAGATGCCCAGGATTGGACTTAATTTGCTTTTGCATCATTTTATTTATTAACCCCTTCGCTGCCAGGCCTTTTCCCCTCCTGTGCCGAGCCTTTTTTTGGCTATTTGGGGCAGTTTGCGCTTAGGCCCTCATAATTTTTTGTTCACATAAACTATCCACACTAAATTTACGTCCTTTTTTTCCAACATCCTAGGAATTCTAGGGGGACCCAGAGTTTGTGGATTCACCTGAAGGAGACCACGAAATTAGCCAAAATACAGCAAAAAATGTCAGTTTTTCAAAAAAATTGGAAACAAGGACTGCAGAAGAAGGCTTGTGTTTTTTTTCCCTGAAAATGTCATCAACAAAGGGTTTGCGGTGCTACAGTCACCATCTTCCCAGCTATCAGGAACAGGCAGACCTGAATCAGAAAACCACATTTTTCAACACAATCTTAGCATTTTACTAGGACATTCCAAATTTTTACTATTTTTTGTGCTTTCAGCCTCCGTACAGTTAGTGACAGAAATGGGTGTGAAACCAGTGATGGTCCCAGAAAGTTAAACATTTCTGAAAAGTAGACAAAATTGTAAATTCAGTATGGGGTAATTTGTGTAGATCCTACAGGGGTTTCCTAAGAAAATAATAACTGAAATAAAAAAATATTGAAATTGAGGTAAAAAAACAGCAATTTTTCTCCATGTTTTACTCTGTAACTTTTTCCTGTGATGTCAGCTTTTCAAAGCAATATTTCATTACATCTGCTGGACTCTTCTAGTTATGGGGATATATAGGGCTTGTAGGTTCATCAAGAACCCTAGGTACCCAGAGCCAATAAATGAGCTGCACCTTGCAATGGGTTTTCATTCTGTAACGGGAATACAGCAATTCATTTGTTGAAATATAAAGAGTGAAAAAAAGGTATCAAGAAAACCTTTGTATTTACAAAATGGGCACAAGACAAGGTGTTGAGAAGCAGTGGTTATTTGCACATCTCTGAATTCAGGGGTGCCCATAATAGCATGTGAATTACAGGGCATTTCTCAAATAGATGTCTTTTTTACACACTGCATTACATTTGGAAGGACAAAAAGGTAGAGAAAGACTAGGGGCAATTACACTTGTTTTGCTATTCTTTGTTCCTCCAAGTCTCCCGATAAAAATGGTACCTCACTTGCGTGGGTAGGCATAATGCTCGCGACAGGAAACGCAACATGGACACATATCATTTTTACATTGAAATCTGATGTATTTTTTGAAAAGTGCCTAGCTATAGATTTTGGCTCCTAGCTCAGCCGGCATCTAGGGAAACAGAAAGTGACAGAAAGTTCTGGAACCTGAGAGGAGCCACAAATTCATTTCCACCCAGTGTTCCCCCAAGTCTCCCCATAAAAATGGTACTTCAGTTGTGTGGGCTGGCCTACCGCACCTGCATTTTTGGTCCTGGGCTCATCAGCCATCTAGGGAAACCTACCAAACCCAGACATTTCTGAGAACTGGACACCCGAGGGAGTCCAGGGAGGTGTGACTTGCGTGGATCCAACAATGTTTTCTTACCCAGAATCCTCAGCAAACCTCAAATTTAGCAAAAAAATCAAATTTTTCCCACATTTCTGTGTGGGATCACCACACACGGACAAATTTCCCTCGGTCTCCTGGAAAATATGATACCTCACTTGCGTAGGTGGGTCAAGTGCCTGTGACAGGGAAGAGCCAAAAACATGTCGAAATTGAGAGGAAACAAAAGCTGGTCCAAAAGGGCAGTTTGAAAAAAAAAAAAAAAATTAGGCTGACAAGTGCAGCAGAATCTTTATTGGTATAGATGAGACAATGCTGGTTGGTAGGAATTTTGTGGATTCCTGCAGATTCCGGAAGGTTCCATCACAAAAATGTGGGTAAAATGTATGATTTCCAGCAAAGTTGGAAGTTTGCAGAGTATTGTGGGTAAGAAAATGGTGCGGGGTGCATGAGAAGCACACCACCCTGGAATCACCCAGATGTTTTGTTTTCAAATGTGTCTAGGTCTTGTGGATTTTTCTACATGGCAGCGTCCCAAAGTCCATAAAGTGCAGCCCTCACCATTCCAAGTGGGACGATTTTGAGAGTTAGCCAAGCTCTCATGGCCGAAATGTAAAACCAAAACCCAAAACAATCAAATGTCCTCTTGCTTGCCATGGGATAAGATGTTTTAGTGTGCGGGGGGAGAGCTGAAAGACGGTTACCCCCTTCAATTGGGGTGGGGGCATAATCAGGCCCATACTGATCGGTAGCCACCACCCCACTATTTTTTGTTTTTTAATTCCCTGGCATCTAGTAGACTTTCTGCCCCCGCCCAGGGTGTGGTTCGGGGGTAATTTCCACATCTGCCCACTGGTGGGCAGAACAACTTTGGCCCCATTTATTTGTGGTGGGGGCATGGCCAAAATAGGACAATCTGCCCCCAAGGGGGGCAGATACAACATTGATGTGCCCCCATGGGGAGCGACCTTTGCCCAAGAGGCTGCCCCCCCAAACAAAACGCACACACCAATCCCTGGTGCCTAAGTGGTTTCTGCCCTCCAGGGCGGATCGGCCTAATAGAAATAAGCCGGTCTGCCCCCAAGGGGAGCAGAAATGGCCTGAAATAAATTTCCCCCCCAGGGGAGCGACCCTTGCCTAAGGGGTCATTCCCCTTGCATGAAATTGGTGCAAAAAAATAAAAATCCCTGGTGTCTAGTCATTTAGGCCAATCTGCCCCCAAGGAGAAGAGAAATAGCCTAAAATAAATTTCCCCCCTAGGGGAGCGACCCTTGCCTAAGGGCTCATTCCCCTTGCGTCAAATTGGTGCAAAAAAATAAAAAATATCTGGTGTCTAGTCATTTAGGCGTATCTGCCCCCAAGGGGGGCAGAAATGGTCTAAATACAATTTGCCCCCCAGGGGAGCTACCCTTACCTAAGGGGTCGCTCCCCATATATAAAAAACAAAAGTAAACATAAACAAAAATATAACCCTGGTGTCTAGGGGTTTCTGCCCCCCAGGGGGCAGATTGGCCTAATTATATTAGACTGATCTGCCCCCAGGGGGGCAGAAAAGGCCTAAAATATTTTGCCCCCTGGGGAGCGGCCCTTGCCCAAGGGGCTGCTCCCCTTATGCGCAAGTATAAAAACAAAAAATCCCTGGTGTCTACTGGTTTCTGCTCCCCCTTGGGCGCAGATTAGCCTAATAAAAATAGGCTGATGTGCTCGTAGAAATGGGGTAGAAATGGTCTAAATACAATTTTCCCCCGAGGGGAGCGACCCTTGCCTAAGGGGTAGCTCTCCATCTGTAAAACAAAAACAAAATCCCTGGTGCCTAGTGGTTTCTGCGGCCTAATTAAAATAGGCTGATCTGCCCCCAAAGGGGGCAGGAATGGCCTAAAATAAATGTACCCTCCCTCCCCCCGGGGAGCGACGCTTGGCTAAGGGGTCGCTCCCCTCGGGTGAAATTGATCTTAAAAAAAACCTCCCTGGTGTTTAGTGGTTTCTGCCCCCCTTGGGGACAGATTGACCTAATAAAAATAAGGGTCTAAGGGGTTGCTCTCCACCTCTAAAACAACAAGAAGAAAAAAAAAATATTAGTGGTGCCTAGAGGTTTCTAATAACAAAAGGCCGATCTGCCCCCGGGGGTGCAGAAAAGGCTTTGAAAATAATTGCCCCCCTGGGGACCGACCCTTGCCCAAGGGGTCGCTCCCCTTATGCCAATTTCCTATTTGAAAATGATCCCTGATGTCCAGTGCTCATTTCGCTTCACGATCCAGCTGCTGATATGCTCTAAGAGACTTCAAAGAGAAGGAAATTCCTTTCCTTCCCTTTGAAGCCTCTCAGGCCCCCATCACATGATTAATCGCTTTGGAAGCTCGGAAGGTGGCCTCAGATGAGGTCAGTGCGTGATTGCACGCTGACGTCATCAGACGTCACTGGGTGGGGTGGAAGTGGAAGCGATTCCCCTTCCAGCCCTGCCATGTGGGTGGGAGGAAGCCCGCGGAGGGCGCACTAGCGATCCCTCTGAGCCCCGGTGCCAGGATGTGATGGTTACATCCTCGGCACAGGAGCATTGTGCGCGGGACATAACCATTACGTCCCCGGCACAGAACCGGATAAAAGTTTCTCTATTTAACTAATTGGTGGGGATTTGTCTTGTTCACGTTATTGTTGTGTGCTGCATTAACACTTAAGTGCCTCTGAGTTAGACATGACAGGTTTTGTGCTAAGCTACCAAAGGGTTAAGCACAGGTTAATTTAGTCGCTTTTGTGGTTCGCCCTGAAAAGGACTGTGGTTGTTGCTTGAGAAGGGTTTTCAACCCTGTTTATTACACTAGTTAAGTAATTTATTTTAGTAAAGTCATTATTGATTTGCCACACTAGGGACCTTAGAATCAATAATGATGAAGTTTGTTTCAGGAGGATTATTAGTGTTTGATAAAAGAGCACCCATGTTCGTATTACCTGATGACAGTAAAATGATGCAACAGTAGACAAAGTGTTACACTTACCCTCTTATGCAACACAAATTCCGAAAGAGCAGGTAGCTCATTTTACATCTTTGCCTAGCAATCTACTGATGACCTAAATACAGAACATTATAGTCTCCTATTCAAGGAAATCTTTAGAATCTACTAACATTGAATGAATCCCTGGCTTCCTAAAACATAAATCAGCTTTTTTCATCAGCACTTCTTAATGCCTGGACTCACTTTACTCAACTAGTCATAATGTAGTGTTAGTTAAGCAACATGCATATTTTTCTACTTTCTCTGCATATCAAATGATGAATCAACTTTATTGCACCAAGTGCCTTGAACAAGCCTTTGTCTTTTCAGACACCATAGCATGAACACATGTTGGCTGAGGTTTCGCTGTACACTAGCAACAACTTTATGTTTATTCACTCACATTGTGTATGGTTTGTACTGTAACCCTTATACTGTATCTGCAGGAGTGATAACTAATCCACGTCTGTGTAATCACAGGCCAACTGTGACTGGAAGGTATTGGTTTCTGTCAGTTTTGAGAACTGCCATCACAGTATTGTTCAGTCCTGAGAGAATGATTTATCGTTACCACATTTGAGATATCACCAAGTATAGGAGAAGATGGCAGACCGTAATAAATGGTGCCTTTCATGCAATGCAGAATGTTAAAATCTTCACAGTTCCTCAGAAAGGGCCAAATTTGCGGCATCAGATAATGTGCTACCCTGCAGCTACTAGACTAGAAGGTGAACATCCCTCTTGCAGGTGCAGGGAATTGAATGCTACATTTTGGAGAGTGCTTTAAGCAATATGGACCAGAAGCATCCAGAAAATATACTTCTAACATTTTGTCACCACACTTCTCAGTACTTGATTCCTGCCTCAGTATGGAAAATGCACTTGTGACCATCTGCAAAAATGATTGTTAGTTTTAGAAATTGTAGTAGCTTTTTACAATAAGCAATTGTACAATGTTGGGGGAAAATTATTTCTAAACTTGTTCAGGTTTAGTGGTGCATCGAGTCATGATTGATGAATTAATAATGTCATTGAAATTAGTTTACTGTCTCACGTTGAAATGTACTTGATACTGTGAAGTACTTTTGCTAAAAAAAATTATGATGCTGTTTATTTTAGTATGGATGCAGATTTGGGATATCTTTTAATTTTGCTCCTGTTCATTCCCTCTCTCAGTCAGTCCCACTGGAATTCGTCTCTCCTCTCCTTTCCATGGACCATCGAGTAAATGTTGTCAAATATTCAAAAGTGAGCATTGTTCTAGGAAGTGTATAATGTAAATGAAGCTTCCATTGTGTACCCAAAGTATCACATTCAATGACTTCAACTGGAAGTTTACCTGAATGCATGTTAATTCTATGAGACATTGTTTGAGAAACAATGCATTTTGTATTGACCATTTCAAGAGTGCAGATGCTGTGACAAGCGATGGCATATTTCGGTTACCTTAACAAATGAGTTAGTGTTTATGATATGATATTACATTGATGTTTCTGATTTGCCAGTATGACCTTAACCATAACCACGTCATGCTGAATTTTCAAAATCTGTTAATAGAATGTGTGATATGTGTATACAAACTCTTGGGCTTTAGTTTTAAGGGATTTGTTCCAATTTTTGCAGGGACTCATATTTTCAGTTTTTTTCCAGGGGGTCATTCTGCTCCTCTAGGAGACTGTCCATTTTGACTTGATTTTATCAGGGATGTTGTCAGTACTATTGACGAGCCTGACACTTGGGAATTTGACTAAACCTGTTTAGTTGGGGTTACGTTTTATGATTCTGAGATTTCATGGCATTGCTATATATTATTCTTGTATCGCATTTACAAAGACTTCTTTAATAAATCTACCTTTACCTTTTCTGATCTAGAACTCATTTATTAGTATTTCTTCATGTATTCTGTTTTACTCTGTTGAATTGTATGTTTTTCCCTGAGTGTAGTCTCTAACCGCTATTGAAGAAACCGGAGATGCATTAATTTGTTAAGAATTGGGGTGTTCAACGTGTTCGCAGTTTTCAGGAACCATTTTTTCGAAGCCAGTGTTCACCATGATGCCCAAACGCTTCTGATTTATTAAAACTAATCTGAAGCTGTAGCCTTTCCACCATAGGTGCTAGTAGTGAGGCTGCACAGTGGAATCTGCACCTCATTTTTCTCCCTAATAACTTTGTGATTTGAGAAGACTGAGAAGCCATGTATTGGAGCTGGATAGCAAACGCAATATGCTTTTGACATAACACATTGCTTTGTACTGTCTTGGAGGAGCTTCAATCCCATTAGTATACTTAAACTGAAGTATGAACACTGATAATGAATCAGGGCAAGCTTTACTAGCCTTTCATGCAACGCAATGTAGCAAGGCAACTTGCTGTGCTGCTTGAAAAAGGAAAGAGAAGAAATGTGCCATATCTACTAAGATATGGCGCACTTCTGCTCTCTCGTAGCTCTGGCGCACTTCAGGCAACAAAGGGCCAGCGCAGGCACATTTGCGCCATGGTGCATTGGGACCTGTGTTAAAAGGAGAATTGTTTGTGTGCAGGAAATGGCTCCTTCCTGCTCAATAACAATTCTCTTGAGGCCTTTCCCTCTTATTATGAGGAGAAAAAAATATGTTTCTCCTCATTACGCCATCCTCTGGGATGTGTTACGATTTCACACAATCTCATGTTTACAAAACTTTGCAAATCTGTGATTGTGTGAAATCAATGGGTGACTCTATAGCAACGCTCATGTTCCAACTATGGGATACCTCTCAGGTTGAAATGTAACACAATAATGCGTAAGCCACTGCATTGCGTTACATTGTTTTTCACAAAGCCACACAAGGCAGCACCAATCAAGCCTTGCATGACTTTGTTCATATCTACTAGCATTTTGCATCATGGCTGACCCACAAAAGTGGTGCAACCATGACGCAAACTGTTAGTAATTCATACCCTTTATCACTAATAAAAATATTAGTGGGAACAAGGCAACCTTCCTTGTTGCTTCTATGTATTTCAAAAGTGTCAGGGAGAAATACCCCACAATCTCTCTTGGCAGTTGGTTGGGTATATAATAATTTCAATTTTGAAATAAAGTGCTGGCCCGGTCCCACTCTTCTCAGCTTTCCGAAGAGGTAACTTCCTTAACGTTTTAGTGTGAAAATTACACAAATTACCTAGTGATAGCTCTGAAAATCCGTAGTGAATAAGAGAAGGTGCGCTGATGGCATGACAAAATATGGCTTGATACAAAATCCATCTATTCATCATGTACCGGATGTAGTAGTACTTTTGTGTTTTTGCACCTTGGCCAATATTTTGATGTCAGCATTAATTCGAGATATTGTCCAGTAGGTGATATGGTACATAGAGTCTTTCCTTGGCGTGAGAAGAAGGAAGATTACAACTTTTATAAAGTCAAGCCATGGTGAAACAGAGTCCTCAGTGTCTTCAAATATGTTATAGAGCAGCGTTGAGAGTTATGACGAGCACACTGTGGAACTCACCTCCTGAAGAGGCTGTCCGCCCCATGAGCTTTGCAAGACGGCCGATCTTTGATGATTTCTGGGATTTAATCACCTGTGATCACACTATTTGACAACAATCTAGAAAATTAAAAAAATAATTACAGATTTTGGGCCAGATGTATCATCACGGCCCTTTGCGAGTCGGAAATAGCGATTTTTAAGAAACCGCTATTTCCGACTCGCAAAGTGTCATGTATCACATTTGCGATTCGGTAATAGCGATTTCTTAAAAATCGCAAATGCTATTACTGAATCGCGAATTGCGATACTGGCCCCATTCGCAGCTAGGGGCCTGTTGGCCCATTTCTGCGAATTTTTTGCATTTCCAAAAATTTCGATTTCTGAATCAGAAATCACAATTTTGGAAATGCAAAATCCCAGGGTGCTGGGGGCCTAAGGCCCCCTCTGCTGCACTCCAAAAATGTTTTGGGGGACATGTAAGGTGCACACATGCCAAAAGGGCATGTGTGCTTTACATGTTCAATTTAAATATGCATTTTAAATGCATTTTTAAATTTTGCACCAGGTTACCACCTGGTTTCTTTTCATGGTATTTTGCATGTGCAAAATGCCATTCTGCAAAAAATTGCAATTTGAGATTTTTTGCTGCATCTCCTTGCGATGTGGATTTTACGAATCGCAAATTGCGACTCGCAAAACCAGGTCGCAACGCAAAAAATCAAAATTTTTGCGATTTCTTACTTTTGGTCTGCAGACCACTTTTTTGCATTTGCAAACGGCCAAATTTTGCGATTCGCACCTTTTGCGAGCGCAAACATTTTCATACATCTGGCCCTTAGACGCACCAATAAAGCCTCGTCAGAAACAGAATTGCCCTTATTGTCCAACTGGTCCAGCTCAGTAATGTTAACCGATTTGCCAATGCAAAACAGAGTTTATGGCTGATTTTTGAAGGCTGTCTCTTAATAAGTTCTGTTTCTGAGCTCCTCAGATTTTAGATGTCCAGGGAGGGTTGTGGGTGTGATCTAAAACCATATAAAGTATACATACTTAGAGTCACAACTACCATGGTTAAATAAACATTTGTATCATACTTCAAAGTTGAAATTAAAAGGCACCAAACATATCTGACTAAACAACTTAGGGGCATATTTACAAGAAAGTGTTGCATCAGTACTGATGCACCAGTTTTCTTGCATCACCCCTGCCTCACCTAACAACACCATGGGTGTGTCGTATTTAAACTATGGTGCACCATAGCAGTCGTTAGGCCAATAGCATCAGAGTTGTTTACTCTACTGTGGCACTTTGCTGCACTATTGTCAAAAATGTTGACACTAGTGCAGCAAAGTGCAGGGAGTCCCATAGGCCATTTTGATGCCTGTTCTGAGCAGACGTTAAAAATGACGACTAAAATAGCACAGTGACATTTTGTAGACTTTACAGCACCATTTTTGTGGGTCTCCCAAAGCCAGAATGCCCCCCCCCCTGCATACATTATGCCTGATGCTGGCATAATGTGTTGCAAGGAGGTGCAAAGTGGTGCAATGCAAGCATTGCACCACTTTGTAAATACGGCGTGGCAAAAATGCTTCCATAACACCACATTAGCATACAAAATGACGTAATGTGATGCAAGGAAGCACTAAGAGCCTGTATATATGCCTCCTAATGTGTTACTAAGCCCTGTCTGCATGCTTGGGAAATAAGAGGATATATGATACAAGTCTTTATTTAGGAAAAAATTATATGCATTTAGGGCATCAAAGTTGGACGTTTTTAATTACTTGAGGACTAAAAGAGAAATTAATAGGTAGAGAAATAATGAATTGAATTGTTCACAGGACAGGACCTCCTGCTCCTTTTAAAACCACCCCGCATGTCTTTCTTGCTAATGCTCTATAAGAATAAATAATCCACAATGACAAGTTACAGCATTCCAAAATTCCAGGCCCATATTTATACTCTGTTTTTGGCGGATCCGCGTTTTTTTTTTTAACGCAAATTCAGCGCAAACTTAACTCCATATTTATACTTTGGCGCTAGACCCGTCCAGCGCCAAAGTTATGGAGTTTGAATCATTTTCTGGACGTGAAAACCTACCTTGCGCTAATGACATGCAAGGTCCATGTTTCCCGTGCAAAAAATGACTCTAAGGCATGTGCGCCTTATTTATCCTCTGGTGTCAAAATGACGCACAGGAGGAGGTGGGCCTTAAAACTTGGTGCCCAGCCGGATTTGTGCCGTTTTTAATGCCTGGGTCAGGGCAGGCGTTACAGGACCTGTGGGCTCATTTCCATGGTGGGAGACCATGAAAGCAGTCCACAGGTGCCATTCCCTGCACCCAGGGACACCCCCTGACACCCTAGCCCACCCCTGGAGGACACCCATGGATGGGGGTCCAATCCATGGTGAGTGCAGGTAAGTGCAGGTAAGTATATATATATATATATCTTTTTTTAGGTGGCATGGGGGGCCTAACTTGGGCCCCCCTGCATGCCACTGTGCCCAATGGCCATGCCCAGGGGACAGAAGTCCCCTGGGCATGGCCATTGGGCAGGGGGGCATGACTCCTGTCTTTGCTAAGACAGGAGTCATTTCCACGGGGTTTGTGCATCAAAAAATGGCGCAAGTCAGGTTAGAGACAATATTTTTGACTCTAACATGACTTGCACCATTCTTTGGCGCTCAACCCCCAGTCTTCCCTTCGACTCCGCTGCCTGGTTACTGTCATTTATTTTGACGCTAACCAGGCCGCAGCGCCGGCTAAGGTCATTCCATAAATAAGGCGCCCGGCTGGTGCGTTGGAATGGCATTAACCGGTGGTAAACATGGGCCCAAGTCTCTGTAATTTTCGACATTACTGTTTATAGATAAGCAGTTGAATACACTATCTGCCTTACAACATGTTATTCTCCACGCCTACAGTTTGGGTACTAATTCTTACGATCTTGCACTCTTAATCATCGAATAGTTCAAGAACCTTAACAGTTCTAATTTTAAAGGGAATAAATATGCATCTCTTGATGGATATTATTTTTCATCCTAAAAGTTAAACCCACAAAACTTTTCTTAATTGTGTTCCAGATACAAGTCCTTCTCATCAAAGTATGTTTTTTTCATTGACAATTCTCAGCAAAGGACATTTCCATTTTTATTTTATCTCATTGTTACTAAGGGCCAGATGTAGCAAAATGCAAAAGTGCGACTTGCAATTTGCGAGTCCATCCGACTCGCAAATTGCAAGTCGCAATTTGCTATGCAGTACGGTGTCTCAGACACCGACTGCGACTCGCAATGGGGTTGCAATGACCCACCTCATCAATATTCATGAGGTGGGTCGCAATTTGCGGCCCCATTGCGAGTATAGGCACTCGCTAACATGGAGGCCTGCTGACGTCAGCAGACCTCCATGTTCGTGACCTGCTTTTAAATAAAGCATTTTTTTTTTTTTTAAGTGTAGCCCGTTTTCCTTACTGGAAAACGAGCTGCACTTAAAAAAAATCCGAAACCTTTAGTTTCGGTATTTTTTCAGGGCAGGGAGTGGTCCTTTGGACCACTCCCTGCCCTGAAAAAATATTTTTGGGTCCAGTCACAAACTGGAAGGGGTCCCATGGGGACCCCTTCCAATTTGCGAGTGGGTTACCATCCACTTGAAGTGGATGGTAACTGCGATGCCATTTGCGACCGCGTACGCGGTCGCAAATGGTATTGCATCCCACAGCGACTCGCAAATAGGAAGGGGACACCCCTTCCTATTTGCGAGTCGGAAATGCATATTGCGAGTCGGTAACGACTCGCAATATGCATTTCTGCATGGCAAACCCACGTTTGCGACTCGCAAACGGTTTGCTACATCTGGCCCTTAGTCTCCAGAAATAGATATATCGAGAAAAAGAGAACACATCAGTGTGCCGTTTTAGGCAAAGAATAGTTATCACATCATTTCAATGGTGCTGACGTCAAATAAGAAGTGGCTAAGCCAATAGGGTAGGTTACAACAGAAATTAATGTGCTTCGTTAGTGACTAGCTAGTTATGTTGATAGGTGAATGGGCACGCGTCAACAAGTTCCGATTGTTAGATAGATATGCGAATGCGAGAAGATTTATGAATAGAGAAATGTGAAGTGAAGAGACTGGAAGAGTTGTAAGGAGCACGGTGATGAGAGGCAGCCATTAAATAGGACAGGTATAAGAGGGAAACGTTGATAGTTGAGATAGTTGGGAAATAAGAGAAGGGAGTGGAGCAGTTAAGAGGAGAAGATGTGCCTCTTTTTCAGCAGTAGACAAGCTCCCGACACACAACGATCCTTTTCGTTCCTCTTCTTACACAGGAAAAAAAAATAAGCGCTAGGTGGGTGGAGAGGAGGAGATGAAGAATAGCAAGAGTGCGCTTTGTTTCCTTGACAGGAGTGTGTAGGGACAGACTTAATGAAAGCAGAAGTGTTTCATGCTGTCATGGTATATACGGGGAGATGCAGTGGGAGACCCTTTGCACAGCACCCCGATGTAAAATAGCAGAGAAACAGCATCTCATACGTACGCAAGGGGATTGCGTAGATGCTGGCGGTGCAATCTTCATAACAGAGAACAAATACATCAAAAACGGAAGTAATGTATTATGGATGACACAATACAATTCAGCATGAGATTCATTTTTTGGGCTCACTCACACATAGAAAGTGGAACCGCGCATGCAGCGGCCGGTTAAACTTTCACTGACAGAACAGGGACAGCACATCAGCGGGGCATTAATATTTCAGGACCCAGGCCTGTTACAGCTCAAGCTGCAGGGTAAATGTTCATTGGACAAGAAGATTGGCAACAGCAAAGGGACAGACAGGACACAAGGCAGCCTCACACAGTGAACAGGTTCTGCCTGATCAGCATTACAAGCAGCCCTCATACGCAGTATAGGCACTGAGATGGCATAAGCAGTACTATACAACTCCACTTACACAATAGATATAGCATGTGCACTTGTGCAGCAGCAGTTCCAATTTACCTCAAGAACAGGACAGACAGAGCCTTAGAGCAACAGTACTAACGTTTGATGCATAGCAAGAGCACAATTGGTGCCAACCAGTTAAGCATCCCATTCCCAGGCACATGATATGTACTACACACGCAGATTCCTTAGAAACCTTTCTCAAACAGGAAGAACAGTTCCTGTCCTAGCAGAAGCAGTGAAAAAAACTAATTCACAAAGAATACATATGGGCAGAGAAGCAGCATGAATCAGTTTGTTGATAAGTAAGGTTTTCAGTTTGCTAATCTTTAGTGCCACTGCCTTGGTGTCAATTGCCATATGACAGCACTTATTTTGATGCACTTTAATATGAATGAACGAATGGATCACTTTATTGCTCAATTACTTAAAAGCATTGCAAAATGCATAAAACAGACAAAATACAGTAAAAAGGCTTCAACCCTGATAAGTATGTATTCACTGAATGCATAAAACAGATAAAATGAGTTTATCCAGGTAGAAATACAGTAAAAAGGCATCAAATCTAACAAATATGTGGCCACCAAAGCATTTAAGACGCGACAGCCATAGACAAGCCTGATCCAATAGGCACATTTCCAACTAGAGTTATAAAGCAGTCATTGAACCAAGCAGCGATTGCACTGCTGCAGGGCATATTGAATTTATAAAAATACTGGACTGTAATAGCATGCTAAAACAGACGAGTATGCTACAAAGGATGGTGGCAGTATTGTGCTAATTATTAAGGTAGCAAATAACATAGAATCATGAGTACACATATATGGTGCAAGATAAGGGTGAACATTGCCGCCTTTGACAGTAGTGGTGGTGTTGTCGTTGATATGATGCCAAATGATAGTAATTCACTGTAAATTTGTATATAGGCACTGTGTCTGATGTCCTGAGGAGGCCAGAAATTAAAAGGCTGAAACGCGTCGACCATGTTTTGTAGGAATGTCTTGGTTAATTTTGGAGCAATGGAATCATTAAAATAAAATGGTATCGTCCACAATTACTGGGAGTTATTACCTCTGAAAGAAAACGATACCAAGCATCTTTACCTCATGATTCAAGACTGCTTGCCACAGGATGGTCTAGCAGCTTTATTGCTAAAAAAGACTGATTGCAGTTCTTTGAACTATTTGTTTTTAATGATAGTTTTTTTTCACTTTTGTGTTCCTTGTTATGTGTTTAATCGCAATAATTATATGGACCATATGTATTATAGTATTCACGCAAATCCACTTTTTGATATGAGTAGAAGAGGAGACACAAAAATACTAATAATTATTAAAAATAAATTTAGGACAATAATTGTCCACAATGATTAATTGACATTTTCATTGTTAATTTGTTAACAGATCCATTTATCCCCATTGTATATTGACAATGGTTTATTGAGTGGGCCTCCCCCTCCTTGGTTTGGACACCAAACCATTTAAGATACGACAGCCACAGACAAGCCTGATTCAATGGGCACGACTCCAACTAGAGTTATAAAGCAGTCATTTGAACCAAGCAGCGATTGCACTGCTGCAGGGCATATTGAATTTATAACAATACTGGACTGTAATAGCACCTGCCTGAAATCTCGGGGACTAAGTTATTCTATAAAAACTGTGAATGTAAAAGAACAAAAACACTGAGGAAGCAGATCAGCTGCCACGTGTAGTTCAATATTGTATTTTGCAGGGTAATACAAAATACATGGAGTCTGAAGTGTGGTGTGCAAAACCAAGATGTTTAGTGTGAACATTTGCTATTAGGCAGGAATCATGGTAGCCAGTTCTTCTCTGTGCATGCCATTAGTTTACATAGCCTCCTATGCCCTTTGTCCTTACTGGTTGGGACCCTATTTGTTGACAAAGGCTATCCCTTGTGGACCCTGTACTTCACGAAGGGCCCTACCTGCTTCTGATTGGAATTTGCAAAACAGGCTAGGCCCATCTGCGCCTCTGCACTGTACAAATGTGTCAGTGTCTTTTTAAATTTTCTCAGTAAGTGCTGATGGAATAAGGGTCCTAGAAGTGTGTGCTGCTGTTGTAGTATGCCAGGCGGGCAACATACGATGTGAGCTACAGATTCCATGTGGTATTTGCACAACCTGCACTGTTTCTGGATTCTGGTTGACAACTTTCAATGGAATCTGTATTTCCATACCAGAAGAGTTAGAAGCCACATCAGCAGTGTGCTCTTGAACGCACAATTTACAATGGCCGCTTTTAGATATGGTTGGCAGCATGTGGCTTTGTGTGAGTCTGCAAGGCCCTGTCCCCCTTTAATGTTCCTAATATAGGAAATATCTGCAGTCTTTGAGACCCTCCTCCCTTGTACTTTTAAGGATCTTCTCATACGTGCCATCATTATGAGGGTATCTTCCAAGTAATTTGGAACCATATTTAGGATGGCCTGTGCACACCTCAGATAATTTTCCCAGTTGCTGGTAATGTCTACAAAGATTGCTTTCAGCGCCCCACACAGGGACTCTGATTCCGCCTTAGTCATTTGATGATGGAATTTGATTATATCCTTTTTACTCTCTATGTCCATCTTCACCAGGTCTGTCAAAAATGTTTTTTCTGGTTGGGTAGGGTATGCACCTAAGCCAGGCAGAACCCTCCCACTCTAGCCAGGGCAGGGGAGTTACACGTCCAAGATAACCCCTGCTCACCCTCTTGGTAGCTTGGCACAAGCAGTCAGGCCTATCCAAGAGGCAATGTGTAAAGTGTTTGCAGAACACACGCAACACACGTGATGCACTATCCCCACCACAAAGGAAACACAACACCAAGTTATATGAAAATATACTCTATTGTACACAACGCAATTATTAGACCCAACACAACATGTCAGTAATATCCTGCTACCTTAGCAGTTGTCAGAACGTTACACATTAGTTACTCTGCAGAACTAGCAGTAGTTACATATAACACACAGGTTACTTAGTATTCTGCAACATAAGCAGTAGTCAGGAATCACATTACTACACAAATGCACTTGTCATAGAAGTATCATAAATGTCCATATCAGGAACATCATAAAACTTATGGCAAGTCATGAAAACATATTAGTAGAGCATGTCCATAAAAGGAACATTAGCATACATGTATGAAATCTCATAAAAATAGGCAGGTACACATATCAACCCATAATGTCCATACTAGGCACATTTAGATAACATATATGTGTCCAAGAAAGTCCCTAGTTTTCATGATGAGGCACCTACAGTGCCAGGAAGATCCAAATGGGGCCCCCGGTGCTGCATATGTTCCCTCGTGGGCCACTTTGATGATTTGGGGGAGGGCGGGTGACACTCACCTTCTTTGACTTTATAATGGGCCCCTCCTGGGGCCCATGATCTCTGGGGCCCCCAGGTCCTCCACTGGCCCTTCCACAAGGGGGGCCCCACAACAATGCTCAAAAACCAAAAAGAGGCCTGGTGGCATGCGGAGCCTCCAATGAGGCTTCAACCCTGCCCGCCCTTTGAGATATTTGTATTGGGCCCCTCATGGGGCCTGTGATCACTAGGGGCCTCCACTGGCCCTTCAACAGGAGGGACACACAATGCCGGCGAGGGAGACTGGCGGCGCGGAGCCCTCTGGTGAGGCTTCTGCCCTGCCCGCGGTCTCAGAAGAGGATTGGGTTTCCGTTGGGGTCAGGGGGGGAGCCTCCAATGAGGCTTCCTTCCCCCCGCCCATCCACCAAAAACAAAAGAGGGCTCGGTGGGGCGGGGAGCCTCCGATGAGGCATCCTTCCCCGTCAGTCCTCTGGAACACAAAGCAGGGCTTGCCCAGGTCTGCGGCGGTGATCACCCCCAAGTTAGGGCCTTCTGGTGCCCCAGGGGTGCTCCTCGGAGCGAACCTCGCCCCACGGCACTGATAGGAGCACACTTGCTCTGGTTTTTTTTCCTTTCGGATTTTCCTTGTGCCCCGGGGGCACTGCAGCAGCGCATCACTCGTGCTTCAGGGCTTTACCACACCCGGGTGGTGGCGGTGATTCCCACATCAGCAAAGCGCTGCCAAAGCGCTGAGGGCACAAAAGGAAAGCGTACTCAAGGCGCCTGGGAAAACCAGCACAGTGCTCTCCAGGCAACACATCCACAAGGAAAAAGCGCTCCCAAGGAGCTACAAGCTACAAAAGGGAAGTGCTCCTCCTGCTCCTCCAGCAGTAGCAGGGGTTATGGGCCACCGCACTCTACCACTGGGGGACAACAGTCCAAGAATAAAAAGGAACACAGATGGCAGGGCCGAGCAGCAGGCCAGCACAAGGTGGATGCAGGCAAGTGGCAATTCCTTACAGTGACCAAGCAGGTCACAGGTCAAGACAGCAGCAGCAGTCTATCGCGGTTCCTGGGGAGTCCCTCCAGCAGTCTGTGTCCAGTTCCAGGTAAGTTCCAAGAGTTCCCACATTGTGGCGAAATCTCCCCTGTACTCATATTCACACAAACACTGGTGCATATGTCCATACAAGGATATCGTCATGCACTTCCACAAACATGTGCATGTGCAATGCCCTGCATGCTGATGTGAGCATGAACATCATGCATGTATATTCCTGTGCATGCACTTGCACATGTGTGTACCAACATATTTGCATGAGCATTCACTGTGCAAAGACCAGATAATAACTATATTGCATGCACACCCATAGGGTCACCAGTCTATTTACTCTCCTGGGCACTGAGGTTCTTCTCACAATTCTCTGAAATACAGAAAGAGAGTGCCACTCACACTTTCTCAGACGAGAACTCTCACTTTTGCACACATACATACAGATGCAAGCACTTCCATGCATAGTATCTCACAATGGCACCTGTACAGACTTTCTCTCTCACACACACAAGCCCATTTGCAAACATTCACACGCACACCCACACACCACATAAACTCTCACAAGGGAGGAATTCCTATTCTACATCATCTGTAAATGTGCTCTGTGAGCACACTTAGATTGGCGCCTTACACATGCACTCTCACAAGTGCACATTCAGAATCAACATTCCAAGCTTTTCAAAAGAAATGTAGTTTCCTTTTTAACTGGTGGTTATGAAGGTTACTGGTTGGTGTCTGAATTAAAACCTCTGATAGCCCGACCGGCATTTAGCATGGGCAAGCTGGGCGCAGGCCCAGGATACCAATAATCAGAGTGCAAAAAGAACTGCATACACATTCTGCAAACAGCAATGCATGTACCTTGGCTGTAGTGATTCCATTTCAAGTGCTTGTAATAATTTTATCCCCTTCACTGCCAGGCCTTTCCCCCTCAGGTGCCAGGCCTTTTTTTGGCTATTTCGAACAGTTCGAGCTGAGGCCCTCATAACCTTTTGTCCACTTCAGCTTCCCATGCCAAATTTGCATCCTTTTTTTAGAACATCCTAAGGATTCTAGAGGTACCGAGACTTTGTGGGTTCCCCTGGAGGAGACCAAGAAATTAGCCAAAATACAGCAAAAAGTTTTTTTTTTTTTTTTTTTTTAATAGGAAAAAAGGGCTGCAGAAGGAAGCTTGTGGTTTCTTCCCTAAAAATGGCATCAACAAATCATTTATGGTGCTAAAATCACCATCTTTCTTCTTTCAGGAACAGGCAGACTTGAATCAGAAAAACACATTTTTCAACACAATTTTGGCATTTTACTGGGACATACCCCATACTTACTATATTTTGTGCTTTTAACCTCCTTCCAGCTAGTGACAGAAATGGGTATGAAACCAAAGCTGGTTCCTGGAAAGAAAAAGATTTCCAAAAGGTAGACAAAATTCTGAATTCAGCAATGGGTCATTTGGGTAGATCTACAAGGTTTTCCTACAGAAAATTACACCTGAATTAAAAAAATATTGAAATTGTGGGGAAAAAAGAGCCATTTTTCTCCTCGTTTTACTCTGTAACTTTTTCCTGTGATGTCATATTTTTGAAAGCAATATACCATTACGTCTGATGGATGCTTCTTGTTGTGGGGATACATAGGGCTTGTAGATTCATCAAAAACCCTAGGTTCCAGAGCCATTAAATGAGCTGCACCTTGCAATGAGTTTTCATTGTATACCGGGTACACAACAATTCATTTGTTGAAATATAAAGAGTGAAAAATAGGTATCAAAGCAACCTTTGTATTTACAAAATGGCCACAGGATAAGGCCTGAGAAGCAGTGGTTATTTGCACATCTCTAAATGTGAATTACAGGGCATTTCTGAAATAGAGGTCTTTTTTACACACCGTCTTACATTTGGAAGGAAAAAATGAAGTAAAAAACAAGGGGCAGTAACACTTGTTTTGCTATTCTGTGTTCCCTCAAGTCTCCTGATAAAAATGGTACCTCACTTGCGTGGGTAGGCCTAATGCCCACCACAGGAAACGCAACATGGACACATCACATTTTTACATTGAAAACAAATGTGTTTTTTGGAAAGTGACTAGCTGTGGATTTTGATCTCTAATTCAGCCGGCACCTGGGAAAATCTACCAAACCTGTGCATTTTTTAAAACTAGACAACTAGGGGAATCCAGGATGGGGTGACTTGTGGGGCTCTCACCAGGTCCTGTTGCCCAGAATCCTTTGCAAACCTCAAAATGTAGCCAAAAAACACTTTTTCTTCACATTTCGGTTAGAGAAAATTCTGGAATCTGAGAGGAGCCACACATTTCCTTCCACCCAGCATTCTAGCAAGTTTCCTGATAAAAATGGTACCTCACTTGTGTGGATAGGCCTAGTCCCCACAACAGGAAATGCCCTGAAACACAACGTGGACACATCACATTTTCCCAAAGAAAACAGAGCTGTATTTTGCAAAGTACCTAGCTGTGGATTTTGGCCTCTAGCTCAGCCGGCACCTAGGGAAATGTTGGACTTTTTTTTCTTATGCAGGGCTATCCCCAATCTTTTTGCCTCCTGCCTCCTATTTTGTCTGACCTGTTGCTGTTGGCTTTTGAACTCTGAGCATTTTACCACTGCTAACCAGTGCTAAAGTGCATATGCTCTCTGTGTAAAATTGTATGTAATTGGCTTATCCATGATTGCCATATTTGATTTACTAGTAAGTCCCTAGTAAAGTGCACTAGAGGTGCCAGGGCCTGTAAATCAAATGCTACTAGTAGGCCTACAGCACTGGTTGTGACACCCACATAAGTAGCTCTGTAATCATGTCTCAGACCTGCCACTGCAGTGTCTGTGTGTGCAGTTTTAACTGTAAATTCGACTTGGCAAGTGTACCCACTTGCCAGGCCTAAACCTTCCCTTTTCTTACATGTAAGGCACCCCTAAGGTAGGCCCTAGGTAGCCCCAAGGGCAGGGTGCACTGTATGGTTAAGGTAAGACATATAGGGGGTTATTCCAACTTTGGAGGAGGTGTTAATCTGTCCCAAAAGTGACGGTAAAGTGACGGATATACCACCAGCCGTATTACGAGTTCCATAGGATATAATGGACTTGTAATACGGCTGGTGGTATATCCGTCACTTTACCGTCACTTTTGGGACGGATTAACACCACCTCCAAAGTTGTAATAACCCCCATAGTAATGTGTTTTATATGTCCTGACAGTGAAATATTGCTAAATTTGATTTTCACTGTTGCAAGGCCTATCCCTCTCATAGGTTAACATGTGGGCTACCTTTAAATCTGATTAAAGTGTAGATTCCCTCTGGAGCGGATGGACATGTGGAGATTGGGGTCTGTGAGCTCACAGTTTAAAAATACATCTTTTAGTAAAGTTGATTTTAAGATTGTGAGGGTCATTCCAAGTTTGGCGGGCGGCGGTTGCCGCCCGCCAAACTTCACACATCAAAAGACCGCTCCGCGGTCAGAAGACCGCGGGGGCCATTTCGACTTTCCCGCTGGGCCGGCGGGTGCCCGCCAAGGGAGCGCCCGCCGGCCCAGCGGGAAAGGCCCTGCAACACAGGAGCCGGCTCCGAATGGAGCCGGCGGTGATGCAGGGGTGCGACGGGTACAGTTGCACCCATCGCGATTTTCACTGTCTGCTAAGCAGACAGTGAAAATCATGCTGGGGCCCTGTTAGGGGGCCCCTGCACTGCCCATGCCAGTGGCATGGGCAGTGCAGGTGTCCCCAGGGGCCCCACGACACCCGTTCCCGCCATCCTGTTCCTGGCGGTAAAAAACGCCAGAAACAGGATGGCGGGAAGGGGGTCAGAATCTCCATGGCGGCGCTGCAAGCAGCGCCGCCATGGAGATTCAGCCCAGCCAGGGGTAATCCGCCGGATCCCCTTTTCTGACCGCAGCTTTACCGCCGCGGTCAGAATGGGCAGGAAAGCACCGCCAGCCTGTTGGCGGTGCTTTCCGTCAGTCACGGCCCTGGCGGTTTTTACCGCCAGGGTCAGAATGACCCCCTGTGTGTTTGAAAATGCCACTTTTAGAAAGTGAGCATTTTCTTGCTTGTACCATTTCTGTGACTCTGCCTGTTTGTGGATTCCCTGTCTGGGTCAGTTTGACAGTTGGGCTGGTTGCACCTCACATTAGACAGTGACACAAAGGGAGCTGGGGTGTAGACTGCATCTCCTGATGAGCCATCTGTGTTAGGAGGGAGGGGAGAAGTGGTCACTTACACCTGAAAGGGCTGTGCCTGTCCTCACACAATGCCGTCTCCGACCCATGGTGAGTGTCTGGGGTCTGGCCTGGGAAAGGCAGGATTTCACATTCAAAAGAGACTTTACTTTGAAGTAGGCCTACTTCAAAGAAGAAATTGGGTATAAGAAGGGCACCCAAAATCACAGACTTTAGATCACTTCTGGACATCAAGAGGAACCTCTACCTGGAGAAGAGCTGAAGAGCTGAGGAGAAGTGCTGCCCTGCCTGTGACTGTGCTTTGTGGAGATATCCTGTAGTTGCTGCTTCTGCCAGAGCAAGAGGGCAAAGACTGGACTTTGTATGCCTTCCATCTTGTCAAGAAATATCCAAGGGCTTGATTTAGAGCTTGCCTCCTCTTGTTTGAAGTCTCAGGGACAGCAAAGACTTCTCTCTGCCAGCACCTGGAGTCTGGAGAGACTCCTGCTCTGACAAGTGGTGCCCTATCCAGTCCCTGGGCCCTTGAAAGGAAAGCTGGTGGAAATCCAAGGAAATCGACTTTGGGCGAATTCTGACCGATGCAGCTGCTGAATCCGGTGACGCCTCCTGCAACTGACTCCGTGATCTTTGCTGGAACGCGACGACCTTCACAGGCCCAACGGTGCTGCAGCCCCGCTGAAGTCCACGACTCCGTGAAAGTCGCTGCATCACGTCGTGACCAACGCTGCTCTAAGTGTGCGGATTCAGCGTTTAGCACAGACACTGCGATCCCCGACTTCTTGCATCGACTTGTTTTCACTCTTTGCCAAAGGTACTGTGCTTGGGGGTCTAGGCGACTCCGTGTCCGGTGCCTCTGGTTTTGGCTTGTTGGGAACGACTCCGTCACGACGCCATGTTAACACCTCATCAAAGCATTTTGTGTTTCTAAGCGCTATTTATGAGTTTAATCTTAAACAATTCATAACTTGTATGTCGGATTCTTGTCGTTTTGGTCTTGTTTTGTTTAGATAAATATTTCCTATTTTTCTAAACTGGTGTTGTGTCATTTTGTAGTGTTTTCATTAAGTTACTGTGTGTGTTGGTACAAATACTATACACCATCACTCTGAAGTTAATCATACTGCTCAGCCAAGCTACCAAGGGGGTAAGCAGGAGTTAGCTGAGGGTGATTCTCTTTTGCCCTGACTAGAGTGAGGATCCTTGCTTGAACAGGGGGTAACCTGACTGTCAACCAAAGACCCCATTTCTAACAGGAAACCTACCAAACCTACACATTTTTTAAAACTAGACACCTAGGGGAATCTAGGATAGGGTGACTTGTGGGGCTCTCACAAGGTTCTGTTACTCAGAATCCTTTGCAAACCTCAAAATGCTGCCAAAAAAACACTTTTTCCTCACAAGGGTCGCTCCCGTAATCAATACAGGCCGATCTGCCCCCGGGGGGGGGAGAATGGGCCTAATAAAAAAATTGTCCCTGGTGAGCGACCCTTGCCTGAGAGGTCGCTCCCCTTATGCCAATTTCATTTAAAAAATAATCCTGGTGTCTTGTGTCTTCTGCCCCCCGGGGGAAGATCAACCAATTCAATATAGGCCGATCTGCCCTCCTGAGGCAGAAAGGCCTATTAAAATTATTGCCCCCTGGGTAGCAACCCTGGCCAAAGGGGACGCTCCCCTTATGCCAATTTCATTAAAAAAAAAGTCCTGGTGTCCAATGGCTTATGCCTTCCCTGGGGGCAGATCGGCCTAATCGCTATAGCTCAGAATGACATCGAAAGAAAGGAAAAGCCTTTCCTTTCCTTTGATGTTTCTGCCCGCCCCCTCCTCCCGAGCAGAAAAGAAATGCTTAGCATTTCTCTTCTGCATAGCACTGGAAGCGTGCTTCCAGTGCGATGGGAGATGACCTCTGATGAGGTCAGCATGGGATTGTGTGCTGACGTCATCAGACGTCACTGGGAGGGGTTGGGCTGGAAGGGGAAGCGATTGTAGTTGATGGCTGCGTAGAATTATAATGAACTATTGCACATATAGGGCCGGATTATGACTTCGGCAGAGGGGATTAGTCCGTCCCAAATGTGACGGATATCCAGCCTGCCGAATTACAAGTCCATTATATCCTATGGAACTTGTAATTCAGCGGGCGGGATATCTGTCACATTTGGGACAGAGTAATCCCCTCTGCCAAAGTCATAATCAGGCCCATAATGTACAAACATTCCATATAAATGTAAGCCTCAGGCTACACATGAATGCACTGATCAATATTCCTATTTTTCAGCTGTTAAGTGTATGATTTCAATTACAGGTCTAGGTACTAATAAGTTCACACTGTCCATGTATCCCTCTTTTCTAGGGAACAGTGACCATCCTGATGCTAGAACACTGTTGAAGAGTTACAGTTCTAATTCTCACACCCTCCCGCACACAGAGCTTTACCACTCCTCTCACTGCTTTGAAAGTGGCTCACATCCTCAGCCAAGCACCCCCCTTTGTAAACCCAACCCTACGTTCCCACCCTCTCCCCTTATTCTGCACAGAGACATCTTAAGGCAAAGGCAAAGTGGGCAATTGCCCAGGGCTCCCACCTTCCAAAGGGGCTCTTGACAAAGAAAATATTATCTCTCTTTCTAGCTCTCCTTTGTCTCTTTCTATATATGAATCTCTCCTCTTCTCTCTGCCTACTGCGACTTCTGTATCTCTTTGCCCAGTGTCATCTTATGGATTTTTCGGGTTCTCAGAAATAACCCATTTCTGAAAAATTGTTTGGCATCATACAGGCTACAATTAGCAGAAATGTAGGTAATAAAATTCAAAGGTGTGATGAACAGGGATCCCAAAATATTTCTGGCCCAGGGCCACAAAAATCCTTTAGACAACACGCATTGTTCTATGCCTCCTTGCCAAATCTCTTTTTACTTTGTGACTAGGTTTCCACTAAATACATTAGGTACATAAAGTCAAATATTCTCTACATAATTATTGCTGTTATCTAGCCCCATCAATGGCTATCACTATCGTGCACTCAGATAGATTTGGCACTAAGGGGGTCATTCTGACCCTGGCGGTTATCGACCACCAGGGTCAACGACCACGGAAGCACCGCCAACATGCTGGTGGTGCTTCCTCTGTTATGCTGACGGTCGCCCAGCCGTGTCCGGCGGTTTCCCGCCGGATTTCCCCCGGCTGGGCTGAATCTCCATGGCGCCATGGAGATTCTGACCCCCTTCCCGCCATCCTGTTCCTGCCGGTAAAACCCGCCAGGAACAGGATGGCGGGAACGGGTGTTGCGGGGCCCATGGGGGCCCCTGCACTGCCCATGTCACTGGCATGGGCAGTGCAGGGGCCCCCTAACAGGACCCCAGCAGGATTTTCACTGTCTGCACCCGTCGCACCCCTGCAACTCCGCCGGCTCCATTCGGAGCCGGCTTCCTCGTTGCAGGGCCTTTCCCGCTGGGCCGGCGGGTGCTCCTTTGGCGGGCGCCCGCCGGCCCAGCGGGAAAGCCAGAATGGCCTCCGCGGTCTTTTGACCGCGGAGCGGCCAAGTGGCGGTTCCCGCCCGGCGGGCGGCGCCCGCAGCCCGCCGGAATTGGAATGAGAACCTAAATCTGCTTAGTGCTTACAAAAAATATCTGTTCATACTATTCTAACAGTTTTTCCTTTTGAGAAAACAAGGAGAAAAATGCACTTTCAGAGTGGGCTCCATTCCCCTTGTACTTTAATGTACAATATGTATATGCATCCCCGTTCTTAAATTTACAATATACATATTTAGCCACAGTGAGCATGGGAGCCGGCTGGAGATGTGAATTGACATTCCCAATAGTATGCCTGAAAACCTACACCTGGAGAAGATTTCCAGGGGTTCTTCTAGAATGTGAAAACAATGGAAACTGAATTCAGACACAGATGTGAACCTCTTCACAAAACTTAGATTTTTTTGTGAATCGGGCCCTCAGTCTTGTACAATTCAGACAATTTACGCAGCTAGAAAAGATGCTTACTTCTCAATGCTCTGCTTCAGCTCTACAACAACAACATATGGGTAGCTATAAACAAAAGTGCTAATACACATCATGTGGCATATGGTCTGGCCATTTACCATCCTCTACACCCTTCCTTTGGCGGACGGAAATGGTGTTGTTTTAACCCCTTATGTTCCGCGGAAGTAATGGTTACGTCCTGCGGCACAGTGCTCGTGTGCCCAGGACGTAACCATTACGTCCTGGGCACAGAGCCCAGAGGGAGCACTAGCGCTCCTTCTGTGGGGATCCCCCCTACCCCACTATCCCCCCAAGGCAGGGATGGAAGGGGAAGACCTTCCCCTTCCACCCCGACGCCCACCCCCCCTGTGACATCAGTGCGCGAGCACGCGCTGTTTGTCACAAGGCCTCCTTCCATCGCGCTGGATTGGACGAGAAAAGCAAAAGCATTTCTCTTCCGATCACGTGGAGGAGGCCGAGAGACTTCAAAGGGAAGGAAAGTTATTTCCTTCCCTTTGAAGTCTCTCTCAGCGTTTTGGCAGCCGGGATTGCAAGCAATCCCGCTGTCAAAACGCCCACTAGACACCAGGAATGTTTTTTTGGAAATGAAACTGGCATTAGGGAGCATTCCTTTGGGCAAGGGTCGCTCCCAGGGGGGGCATTTTTTTGAAAGGCCTTTTCTGACCCCCCTGGGGGCAGGAACCTCTAGGCACCTGGGAGTATTTTTTTGTTTGTTTTGTTTTTCTTTTGTTTGATATTTTTGAGGTGGGGAGCGACCCCTTAGGCAAGGGTCACTCCCATTGGGGGGAAATTATATTTAGGCCATTTCTGCCCCCCTATTTTTATGAGGCCAATCTGCCCCCAAGGGGGACAGAAACCACTAGACACCAGGGAGGTTTTTTATTTTTTCGCGAATTTCACACAAGGGGAGCAACCCCTTAGGCGAGGGTCGTTCCCCTGGGGGGGGGCAAATTTGTTTTAGGCCATTTCTGTCCCCCTAGGGGGCAGATCAGCCTATTTTAATTAGGCCGATCTGCCCCCCTTTGAATCCACTAGGCACCGGGGATTTTTTTGTTGTTGTTGTTGTTTTACAGATGGGGAGGGACCCCTTAGGCAAAGGTCGCTCCCCTGGAGGGGCAAATTGTATTTAGGCCATTTCTGCCCCCTGTGGAGGCAGATCAGCCAATTTTAGGTCAATCTGCCCCAAGGGGGAGAGAAACAACTAGGCACCGGGGATTTTTTTTTTGCACCAATGTCAAGCAAGGGGAGCGACCCCGTAGGCAAGGGTTGGTCCCCAGGGGGTTGGGGGGTGCACATTTATTTTAGGCCATTTCTGCCCCACCTATTGGTATTAGGCCGATCTTCCCCCGGGGGGGCAAAAACCTCTAGGCGCCAGGGCAAATTTTTTTTTGTGTTTTTTTTTTTGTTTGTTTTTTTTAGATGGGGAGCGACCCATTAGGCAAGGGTCGCTCCCCTGGGGGCAAATTGTATTTAGGCCATTTCTGCCCCCTGTGGAGGCAGATCGGCGGATTTTAGGTCAATGAACTAGGCACCAGGGATTTTTTTTTTGCGCTAATGTCACGCAAGTGGAGCGACCCCGTAGGCAAGGGACGCTCCCCGGGGGGGTTGGAGGGGCAAATTTATTTTAGGCCATTTCTGCCCCCCCTGGGGGCAGATCGGCCTATTGTTATTAGGCCGATCTGCCCCCAGGGGGGGGCAGAAACCTCTAGGCCCCAGGGTGATTTTTTTATTTGTTTGTTTGTTTGTTTTTTAGATGGGAAGCGACCCATTAGGCAAGGGTCGCTCCCCTGGGGGGCAAATTGTATTTAGACCATTTCTGCCCACCTTGGGGGCAAATCGGCCGATTTTAGGTCAATCTGCCCCCACGGGGGGCAGAAACAACTAGGCACCGGGGATCTTTTTTTTTTGCGCCAATGTCACGCAGGGGGAGCGACCCCGTAGGCAAGGGTCGCTCCCCGGGGGCTTGGGGGGAACATTTATTTTAGGCCATTTCTGCCCCCCCGGGGCCGGCTGATCTAGAGGCCAAAATCCACAGGTAGGCACTTTGCAAAAAACACCTCTGTGTTCTGTGAAAAAATGTGATGTGTCCACGTTGTGTTTTGGGCTATTTCCTTTCGTGGGCGCTAGGCCTACCCACACAAGTGAGGTACCATTTTTATCGGGAGACTTGGGGGAACGCTGGCTGGAAGGAAATTTGTGGCTCCTCTCAGATTCCAGAACTTTCTGTCACCGAAATGAGAGGAAAAAGTGTTTTTTGGGTCAAATTTTGAAGTTTGCAAAGGATTCTGGGTATCAGAACCTGGTCAGATCCCCACAACTCACCCCATCTTGGATTCCCCTAGGTGTCTAGTTTTCAGAAATGTGCTGGTTTGCTAGGTTTCCCCAGGTGCCGACTGAGCTAGAGGCCAAAATCCACAGATAGGCACTTTGAAAAAAACACCTCTGTTTTCGGTGAAAAAATGTGATGTGTCCACGTTGTGTTTTGAGCCATTTCCTTTCATGGGCGCTAGGCCTACCCACACAAGTGAGGTACCATTTTTATCGGGAGAATTGGGGAAACACAGAATAGCAAAACAAGTGTAATTGCCCCTTGTCTTTCTCTACATTTTTTCCTTCCAAATGTAAGGCAGTGTGTAAAAAAGACGTCTATTTGAGAAATGCCCTGTAATTCACATGCTAGTATGGGCACCCCGGAATTCAGAGATGTGCAAATAACCACTGCTTTTCAACACCTTAACTTGTGACCATTTTGGAAATACAAAGGTTTTCTTGATACCTATTTTTCACTTTTTATATTTCAGTAAATGAATTGCTGCATACCCGGTATAGAATAATAACCCATTGCAAGGTGCAGCTCATTTATTGGCTCTGGGTACCTAGAGTTCTTGATGAACCTACAAGCCCTATATATCCCCACAACCAGAAGAGTCCAGCCGACGTAACGGTATATTGCTTTCAGAAATCTGACATCACAGGAAAAAGTTACAGAGTAAAACGTGGAGAAAAATTGCTGTTTTATCACCTCAATTTCAATATTTTTGTATTTCAGCTATTATTTTCTGTAAGAAACACTTGTAGGATCTACACAAATGACCCCTTGCTGAATTCAGAATTTTGTCTACTTTTCAGAAATGTTTAGCTTCCTGGGATCCAGCATTGGTTTCTTACCCATTTTGGTCACTAACTGGAAGGAGGCTGAAAGCACAAAAAATAGTAAAAATGGGGTATGTCCCAGTAAAATGTCAAAATTGTATTGAAAAATTGGGTTTTCCAGTTCAAGTCTGCCTGTTCCTTAAAGCTGAGAAGATGGTGATCTTGCCACCACAAACCCTTTGTTGGTGCCATTTTCAGGGAAAAAACCACGTGCTGCCTTCTGCAGCCCTTTTTTCCCATTTTTTTGAAAAAAACAAAATGTTCACTGTATTTTGGCTAATTTCTTGGTCTCCTTCTGGGGATCCCACAAAGTCTGGGTACCTCTAGAATCCCTAGGATGTTGGAAAAAAAGGACGCAAATTTTGCGTGGGTAGCTTATATGAACAAAAAGTTATGAGGGCCTAAGCGCGAACTGCCCCAAATAGCCAAAAAAGGCTCAGCACAGGAGGGGGAAAAGGCCTGGCAGCGAAGGGGTTAACATATCAAATGTTGCTGTCATGATTCAACCGAAAAATACAACTTCATCCAACATAGGGTGATTTACCTCATTTAGTAGTTCATGATGATTTCCAGCAACCACTGCGCCCTGGTGGAGTTTGCTTTGAAATAAATCGTTGGCGCTTTTCGGTCCCCGTTGTGAAACTTTCTCGTGAAGATTCAGATCTACAAAGGAACATGAGAGTAAGTAAATACCTGCCCCATATTTACAATCTCAAATGCACTTGTATATATAATAATTTTGCAGATTTTCTTTCTTGATAACATTATTTTGCTGTCCTCGTCTTGAGTGGTAGTAGTAATAGCAGTAATGATAATACTGGTGGAAATAATCTATATCACTGGTTTATGACATATGGTTAATCAGTTCGTTATCTGGTCTGGTGAGCTTGTGTGATATGTGCCTTAGGCATAATACCACCAGTTCTAGACGCCATTGCCGGTCTAACTTGTGGAAAGAAGAGGGAGGAGGAAGAGGAGGCGCATTGACATTAGATCGAGAAATTCCATTAATCATTACTGAATCTATGTCAAGATGCCATCAAATTCCTTTGCTCTGTGGTCCAGATTCGACTATTTGTTTACCTACTGAGACTAATAAACACTGGTACAACTGTATCATGTTTCAAACATTTCGGTACCTCTGAGTATTTCAGTGAGATAAAAAGTCCCTTCAATGTGCAGTCAGTATTTAAAAGAAATGTGAGGGGGCGACGTTGGCTCTGCTTCCTTGTTCATCATCTTCTTTACCGCAATTGATTGCTTCTGTGTGAGTACACCTACTAAGTAGTTCTATTGTTCATAACTGATGCCTATATTGAATGCACAGACAGCATGTGAACCAAACCAGGAAGGGGTTTGATGGTGTGATACTGTGAAAAAGAGAATAGGAAGCAGGAAGTAGGAGGTAGTGAAGAGCAAACAAGAAATGAAGGCAGGAGGTTTTCTACATCTATTCATCCAGGATCCAGATCATTCCTGTATCTACCAGAGACACCCAGCACTTTTCCTATTTAGGAAACAGCTGAAAACACACCTCTTTAATGACTGGTACATTATAAGTCAAAAAAGTCCACTTGTGCTTCCAAATCCTAGCGACTTCTCCAAACACATGTCGAGTGCATTTTGGCCTTTGGCACTGTGCAACGCTCCGTTTCCTTTTGGCTACTTTGACGCTATGTAAAAACCAGATGCATACGTAGGTACTAAAAAAAAAAAAAATTACATTGTGAACTATGGAATTGATACAATATGATAGAGTTTTCGATGTGAACTCTGAAAAGTTAGTAAGGGATTTTACATTACAAATGATTTGGTAAATATCACTTTATTGGGCTTTAACCCATCATAAAGTGAGAGACCTTCTTACACAATTTCAGAGAAGCTTGAAATTATTTTTTCATTGTATACATTTGCAATTTTCTGTTTAGTATTAATTGTGTGTGAATTCAAGTACATCTTCTTATTACTTTGTACAATAAATAATAAAAGACTCACAAAAGAGAAACAATTTTGTCTGGACAATGATTTATTAAGAGTTATTATGTGTTCTGCAGAGTCCTGACTCCAAAGTAAGCAAAAGCAGGGAAAGTGTTGGACTTTGGAGGGCATAAATTTACTACTCCAACCCTAATGCATGCAACAGTAAGGAAGGAGTTGGACTTTACAAGGGCTAGAGTTACTATTGCTCCTCAGATCAAAGCAATAGTAGGGAAGGTGTTGAACATTGGAGGGGTTAAATTCACTACTCCCACACCCACAAAAGCAACATCAGGATAAATATTAAATATTGGACTTTAGAGGATTTAGATTTATTATTCCGACTCTAATATAGGCACAGTTGGGAAAGTGTTGTGCTTTGGAGAGGTTAGATGCTTCATAACTGCCTGCCTAAAAGTATAGTCAGAAACACTGTTTTTTGGAAATAACTTCTCCCCAGAGACCTTTAATTGTGACCCAAAGAACTGAGTGTATCCTCTACCCCGGTTTCCACTGTCAGAAATGTGGCAGTCAAATTTGTTAGGGAGCTAACTTTCAAACCGTAGATTCAACCAATGAAATCTTCCTGTTTGGTTTATTAAAATCTTTAAAAAAAATTAAAATTGTTCCTTAATCACACAAGTAAATCAATAGTGCATTCACTAGTAACATCTCAGTTGGACTATGCAACTGCACTTTCCCTTACATTTCAAGGAACACTGGTCTGTAGGCTGAGGTTCATTTCAAAATGCAGCTGCAAGACTTCTCCCAAGAAGAGAGCCCATCTCCCCTCACTTGAAGCTACTACACTGGCTGCCAGTAGAAAACCTAAGACTTTTCAAGGCCCTAAAGGTCGCATTCAGAGAAGTTAATAATCAGGGCTCCATTTATTTAAGAGATAGATTCTTGGTTTGTATAACTTTCAGAATGTTTTGATCTGCAAATCAGGGCTTGCTGACTATACCCAAGATTTAGAGAGCAAGAAGGGTTGGACACTCTGGCCCATATTTATACTTTTTGACTCAAACCAGCGCCGGCGCTGGTTTGCGCTAAAAATGTTACCGCCGGCTAACGCCATTCCTACGCACCATGCGGACGCCTTATTTAAGGAATGACGTTAGCCGGCACTGCAGACTGGTCAGAGTAAAAAAAAATGACTCAAACCAGGCAACGCCGGCGTAGGGGAAAATGGGGGTTGTGCATCAAAAAATGGTGCAAGTCAGGTTTGAGGCAAAAATCATGCCTCAAACCGGACCTGCGCCATTTTTTGACGCACTACCCCCATTAAATGACTCCTGTCTTAGCAAAGACAGGAGTCATGCCCCCTTGCCCAATGGCCATGCCCAGGGGACTTCTGTCCCCTGGGCATGGCCATTGGGCACAGTGACATGTAGGGGGGCCCAAAATATGCCCCCCTATGCCACTTTAAAAAAATAAAAAATATATACTTACCTAAACTTACCTGTACTTACCTGGGATGGGTTCCCCCATCCATGGGTATCCTCCAGGGGTGGGTGAGGGTGGCAGGGGGTGTCCCTGGGGGCAGGGAAGGGCACCTCAGGACTCCTTCCATGGTCACAGACCATGGAAGTGAGCCCACAGACCCCTTAAAGCCGGCCCTGACCCAGGCGTTAAAAAACGGCGCACATCAGGCTCTGCGCTGTTTTTTAAGGCCCGCCCTCTCCTGTGCGTCAAAATGACGTGGGAGTATAAATAAGGCGCACATGCCTTAAAGTCTTTTTTTTGGCGGGAACGCCTACCTTGCATGTCAATAACGCAAGGCAGTTTCCCGCATCCACAAAATTACTCACACTGAGGAATTTTGACGTCCGTGGGCTCGGGCGTCAAAGTTTAAATATGGGGCAAGGTTTGCGCCGAATGTGCGTAAAAAATTTTGATGCACATTCAGCGCAAACAGAGTATAAATATGCCCCTCTATTCATTACCTCGGCAGTGAAACTTTGCAGTGATTTTGCTGCCATGATAAGGAAAGAAGCTGCTGAAGACATCTTTAAAAATGAACTGAAAACATTTCTGATTCACTAGACACTGGTAGTTTGCATTCCACACGTATGGCAGATTAGGGACGCATCAGTGGAAGCAGCTGAAAGGTGTGTGGGTTACAGAAGGTATTCATTTTTTTCATTCATTGGCGTAGGAGCACTAATTTGAATTTGACACATCTCCATATTTGGCTTAGGCCTCTCAAAAGTGCCACAAGTCAAGATAAGTAAATTAAACCAGTATATTGCACTCATCATGATCTCAAGGGCAAGCTCTGCAATACGTTCTCAGAGGAGATACACAAGGGTAAGGACTCTAGCTCTGCTCCTCACAGGCATAGATCAAGTCTGTTGACATCAGGGTCAACAGATGATGCTTTCATCCTTTTGAAACTGTTGCCTACATATACTACCAGAGTAGGAAGACCAAGCCCTGGATCTATGAAGGCATGCAATCATTCTCACCAGGGCTAAAGAGACCATTGGTGACTGCATGGCAAGCATGCAGTTGGTGCCAGTCATTAATCAGATCCTCAACATAACCCTTAACTGAAGGTAACAGAGAGCAATGAGCCAAAGATGCAAGGTTGGCTGTGCATGTGATTCGGATTCGACTCTAATCAACATTGAGTGACCCCCTGTCTGATTTTTGTACAATCTTTGCTTTTCAAAGGTTTGATTGCAAGTACTTCTCTATAAACATACACTGGGTACTGGGACTTTGGTAGAAAATTTGTCTACAAGGCTACGTACAAGCTGAGACAAAGTACAGCAAAATCAAATTAAAATAGTTGCAATAATTATGATAATGTCAAGCCAGAGTTGTTATTTTATGTAAAATTCTAACACATATGAATATTATACACTTAAATGACTGACGCATGATGAAACACATATAATTCAAATGAACAGAAACATGCAAATATAGTTTCAACACTCATTGTGATGGTCATGTACAATATGTATTGTTCATTATCAAAACTATTTCTTGTAACACCAAGGCCCTTCTGGCTGTTGATTAGCCCACACAGAGACCCCACATTGGTAATGCTAGTGTATACATGGAAAGGGGATGCAAAGTCTCAGAAAAGTGATAAAAGTCCAAATGTACATAGTGGCAAAGGGAAATGGTGTGCTCACCTCCACTGGGAGTCCTACTATCCTGTCTGCTGTGGAGGTAGAAGGTGCTTATTGGTGCTTTGTGTGTGTTTCTTTGGAATACTCCTAAGGAGGATTCAGCCAGCGTCATTGTAGGTCTTTCTAGAGCAATGTTCTGCCATCCAGGTGACTGCATTCTCAAAGTTTGTATTTCACACCAACTAGGTTTTGGTAACGATTCCCTCCTTTAAAGGTATTCCTTATCCTTCTCCCACAATTTACTTTAGTGTCTAGTACCTAAGTGCTGCCCAGTGGGTACAGACTCCAGGGACCTGGAAGTGAACTCTGAGTATTACTCTCAGACTTTCTCTGGAAACAAAGGAAACAGAAGGAAAAAGTGAGGCGTGGGAGTGTCTTTTATTTTTTGTGCAAAAGAGACATCTTCCATCTTGCACTTATTGTTTCACTCTCTTTAAGAGAGAAGCACTTACAATTTCACACTGTACGCATAATAATGATCATCTGTGTTTAACCCTAATGATAGATGCACCAAAAGGGATCACAATGATTCTTTCAAAAGCACTAAGGGCCTGATTCTAACTTTGGAGGACGGTGTTAAACCGTCCCAAAAGTGGCGGATATACCACTTACCGTATTACGAGTCCATTATATCCTATGGAACTCGAAATACGGTAGGTGGTATATCCGCCACTTTTGGGACGGTTTAACACCGTCCTCCAAAGTTAGAATCAGGCCCTAATTCTGGTATTCACAAGCATCACTGCAAACAACATACATATAATATTTGCAAACATTGCCATTCATGGCAAAAACTGAAAAAATACATGTGAACAGGCTGTATCTGAATCAAGTCACTGGAATTATTTTATATGGTAAGTAGGTCTCAGACATGGAACCTTAGATAAGGGTTGTACGCGCCTGAATGAAAGTTTTTGTGCATTCAGATTTTGGTGCATCATAACAATGTGCAGAATGTGATTTTACTCTTTATTAGATATGTGCACAGTGATATGGTGATATTGCACTTGAAACAACTTTCCTAAGACATACAGAAGCATTTTATCCAGACTCTTGACAATTAGCCCTCAATTTGGCCTTGTAGCCATCTTTTACAAAATAGATGCTTCCCACTTCACATTTCAAGGTTCGTTATTGTAGCAGCACACAGTCAAGCAGTTATGTGTGTTCATTTTTGTTGTTGTTGTTTTACTGAACTCCAAGATACTTTCAGATGATGACACAATAATGTTGCTTTTTTCAAGTATCTTCTGCTATTTCCCTGTGATACCTTGCACTTGTTCATGTATCTACTTTGTTCTACCATCTCCATCTGACATTAGCACAGACTGGGCAGAATAAATATTCATATAGTGGGATCGTTCTTAGGTGCTAAAGCTTTAATACATTTATTAAAATTGGTGCTTTGATTTTGCACTATTCTGTAATGACCTATTTGCTGAGAACCTTTTAAGGCAATCACTCTTCATCACATTTCTTCTGGATTTTTGTAACAAATCCTTTGATTTTATTCTGCTAACCTATAACTCAGTTTTTGTGTGAAACTTACTTAATGCACTGTATATTTACTATTGTGATGTGTCTGGAGATGCGCTACCTCAGGAGCATATTGCCTCATGAAATTGAGGCTTAACAATGTCTCCGATTCATCAATCCAAGGGAATATTGTTGAGGTAAAATTTTGGAGTGCAAGAACTGCAGGGGGCTACAGGTTGTCAAACCAACTGAAGTTTTTGACAATCTTAAATTACCCCTCAAGTGTCCTTTAGGCACTCCACGTCTCTAGCGTGAGAAATGTTTGGGGCTAAGGGATGAAAAGATGTGCCAGAAAAATAAGATATACAGGGGAACCTCAAATAAAAAACACCACAAATTTTCAGCACCTATAGTCCTCCCAACCCACCTTTGACGTTTTAGTGCAAATGTATCAATTCTATGAAAGAGTGTAAAACTAGTGTTTCTTAATCTCACCCATAAACAGTTGGACAGGGGAGCATGTTGATTTTGCGGGCAAGTGTGCTTAGGTAGAACAAATCGTGGGACCCTTAAGACCATTGTTGTTCTGTCTTTGGATCTTGTGTCATGACAGCTAAAGGATGGTATTGTCATCTTAGCCTGAATGCAAGAGCTCCCTATTTCTGATAGGTTCCATCTCTTTCACTGAATGTCATAGAGGCCTGTGTGCTCCAGACACTAGCATACCTTGACTGTGTCTGGCTAGTCAGAAGATGCTGAAATTTGCAGGCTGGCAACTGTCCAGAATATAAACCTTTGGGGCTATCTAATTTTCGTCAGTGTTTGTACTCTGAACAATGACTTCTGTCAGCCTTGTAAACAATCTACTCATACCACTGGAAACTTTTGAGCACCCACTGACAACTGCTAGTCAACCAGCTCAAACTCACTGGACTACTAGTATTCTTACTAAATTTCTAAGTGTCATTTGTCAACTGAAGAACTCCATGTAGGTTTCAGGCCCTGTTCCAGTGTGGTTTTAGATGTCTGTGGCCCTCATTACGAGCCTGGCGGTCTGTGACCGCCAGGCTCGCGGTTGGCGGGAGCACCGCCGACAGCCTGGCGGTGCCCCTTAGGGCATTCTGACCGCGGCGCTTTGGCCGCGGTCAGTGCAGGAAAACCGGCGGTCTCCCGCCGGTTTTCCGCTGCCCGTCAGAATCCTCCAAGGCGGCGCAGCATGCTGCGCCGCCTTGGGGATTCTGACACCCTCTACCGCCATCCTGTTCCTGGCGGTTCGCCCGCCAGGAACAGGATGGCGGTAGGGGGTGTCGCGGGGCCCCTGGGGGCCCCTGCAGTGCCCATGCCAATGGCATGGGCACTGCAGGGGCCCCCGTAAGAGGGCCCCGCTTGTATTTCACTGTCTGCATAGCAGACAGTGAAATACGCGACGGGTGCAGTAGCACCCGTCGCACCTTCCCACTCCGCCGGCTCGATTCCGAGCCGGCGTCCTCGTGGGAAGGTTGTTTCCCGCTGGGCTGGCGGGCGGCCTTAAGGCGGCCGCCCGCCTGCCCAGCGGGAAACTCAGAATGCCGGCCGCGGTCTTCAGACCGCGGTGCGGTATTCCTGCGGCGCAACTTTGGCGGGCGGCCTCCGCCGCCCGTCAAAGTTGTAATGAGGGCCTGTGTCTGTTGTTCTAGACCACAACAGTGGGGGCACTAATTTATGCATTTCTTTACTTAGTTCTTCATTTATTTATTTGGAAGTGTTTAATAATTCACTGTCTCTGTGAGGTTACTTTAGCGCACAGTACTGTTTGATGTGAAAGTTTAAGATTGTGGCAACAGGCATTCAGTTGTCTACAGTCCGTAGAGCATGACCAGTATCTGTTATTCCTGACTCACTTCTATCAATATTGTGTTGCAAGTAACATTTTTTCTGAATAGTTCAGTTTTGAGGATTTTTCTGAAGTACTGATAGGTTCAGCCCTAAGGGTTGGGTTCAGCACATTTTATAGCGTTAGGCCTTGAACTAATAAGTATATTCCTCCATGTTGTTGTTTTCCAAGTCTTTATTTTAGCTATCCAGTGAGTTGAATCTGACGGAAAATTTCTTTTTTTCCAGCATGAGTTATTTATCACACATTAAACTTTATACTCTTTTTTCAGTATTGCGTCAGTATGCCAGACCGTATGTGTTGGGAAATGGATTATTGGTAAGGGCAGGTAAGTAACTAAACTTAGCAACAGGCCACTAATCTCCACTTAGGCCCAGTTAGGTCTCAATACATTAAAACCAGCTCAAACCTTGGTAGCTTGGCAAAAAGCGACAAGGCTTAACTTAGGAGACAAATGTGTAAAGCATTTAAAAATCACAAAACAGTGAATAAGTAAAACACAATAAAAATCCAACACCAATTCATAAAACTAGATTATATTTGTATCTTTAAAATGACACCAAAATGATAAAAAGTACATAAGGGGAACTGGAGATATGAATTTTTAAAGGATTAATGTTTTCTAGCGCATAGAAGCAACTAGCAATCAAAGGGTTAAAAAAAAGGTCACACTGGAAAGGGACAAAGTCCAGAGTTCATGCCACCCATAAGGTAACACGGTCACACTTACTTTCAGAAGTGTTTCTTGATTCAGGAAAGTGGTCCACAGCACCAGCCAAGGGTTCAGAGGCTCTGGTTTGCCTCTTGGGGTATGGGACTACAACTCCCACAAGGCACCTCTTCAACTTATGAAGTTGCTGCAAGCGTCTCCAAACTTCTGGATCTTCTTCCAGAGGTGTTTTTTGGGTCCTTGAAGTGTCCACAACTTGATCCAAGGTTCTAGAAGCTCTGAGTTGCTCCTTGGGAGTTGGAACTTCAATTTCCAGAATGCACCCGGTCGGAATACTCAAATGGCCACTGGACGCTGGTCAGCTGGGCTCTGCTTGCAGGACTTTGATGCAGGGGGCTTTGGGCAGCTCCTTTGTGCCTGTAGCAAACAGGGAGTTCCTTCTTGAAGCAGTAGAAGACAGGCAAAGTCCTTTTAGTGGTAAAGCCCAACTGTGCAGCTGGTGCAGCCCTCCCGAGTGCAGTGTCCAGGTGCAGGTCAGGGGCCCAGCAGGGCAGTCCGTCTTCTTCTGACTTTCTTCCTTGTTGGGATCTGGTAAGGAACTGAGGTGTGGGTGCAGCTCTGCCATATTTATTCTTGCTCTTAGGTGAAAAACAGGGGGTCCTGGTTCTCCAATCAGGTGTAGGGTCCTTCCCCCTGTGATGATCACTTCCTGCAAGGGTGCCTGCATTGCAGGGAATAATTATGTGCAGAAAGATGTTTATTCCTGCACATAAACAATCAATAATGGTGATTTGCTAGTCCTATGTGTGCTGCACAATGCAGTAGTAGCACATCATCATTATTTAATGATTGTGTGTGTGTAGGAAGGGACACCTTCCTGCACATAAATAATCATTAATGCCATTTTGTTCTTCCTATGTGTGCTGCAGAATGGAGCACTCATTGCAAAAATAAAAACAAGGATAAATAAAAGTATTTCCCCTCGTTAAGCCATGCTAATGCCACCCATGGAGTGGCATTTGTTTTTGGGCTTCCTCAGGTTTACGAATCATTGTAAATCTGGGGCACCGTCAAAATGCAATGGGTGTTGCAGTGGAACGCCCACAGCCACACACATTGCATGCACCTTTCATGCAAAGTGATGCATGTAAAGAGGCCATAGTTACAAAGTGGCTTAATGCCACTTTGTAAATACGGGGCAGGGTATTGTGCCAAATACGCATACAATTGTTAACCAGGCAGTTGTGTTCATCCAAACTAAGCAGGGGCATATTGGCATTAGGCGTGTCATCATCAGGGCACTGGTGAGATAATCAAATATCTTATCCCAATCATCAACCAGTTCTCGACACTCACAAAATGTTATACCACCAACATCAAAGATTATCCAGCTATGTATATGCTTCCTTCCAGCAGGCAAGGATTCAATGTTATTGATATTGGTCCAAATATTGAATTTGGCAAAACTCTGATCACCAAATATCCTGACACTTGCTTTCACCTAGTTTCACTCATTCATCAGGATGTCCAGAGTAAACCTCAGCCAGTAGGTTAGGACTATTCCACAAATGGACAATAGTAAAGCTACACAGGTCACCCACTACTCTTTTGGGGTCTAGAGACAAGCAGGGGTCACAGGGTTAAAATGTAGGTGGTTGCAGCTTTTTAACATTGCCATCCTGTAAACTGACCTACTGTGGCTGTGCAATCTGAGAATCAAGTTACCCTTCAGCACTTAACTCTGGAGGAGTAGGGGGAGCAGTCCAAAGCCTCTCAGTGAGACACTGTGAGGGTACAGCACTGAGCTGTTGACAATCCCCCAAGAGAGTAGAATAAAGGTTCAATCAATCTGCCAATCAATATGTCTATAGCGTGGCTAACAACACTTGGAGTTTCAAAGCACTGTTCCGGGCTTGATCCTCAATCGAATAGCCAGGGCTTGAGGTCCTTCCTAAACTGCTTCAGTGATGCGGTCTGTCTGAGTTTGAGAGGTAGCGTGTTCCATGTCTGGACTGTAAAGTAGCAGAAGGATCTTCCTCCTGCTGTGCTTCTTTGGATTTTGGGAATAGCTGCGAAGGTGCACTGGGAAGAACAGAGTTGTCTGTTTGGGTATGTTGAAGGTGAGACGTGGTTGAGGTTGGCCGTCATGTTGTGTAGTGCCTTGTAGGTGTGAATCAGAGGTTTGGATGTGATGCGCTTGTTAACTGGGAGCCTGTGTAGGTATCTGAGGTGGGTGGAGATGTTCCTGTAACAGGGGATGTCCAGGATGATCCTGGCTACTGCATTCTGGATTCCTTGTAGTCTTGATTGCAGTTTCTTGGTGATGCCGGCATAGAGTGAGCTACTGTAGTCCAGTTTGCTACTGAAGAGAGTGTGGGTGACTGTCCTCCTCGTGTCAGTGGGGATCCACTTGAAGATCTCTCAAAAGAGTCGGAGGGTGTAGAAACATGAAGATGAGACAGCGTTGAGTTGGTGGGTCATGGATAGAGTGGAGTCCGGGATGATGCCCATATTGTTTGAGTGGTCAGTGCGAGCTGGGGTGTTTCCCAGTGCATAGGGCCTCTAGGAGTCGTTCCACGTGGAGGGGGTTGAGCTGATTATGAGGATCTCAGTCTTGCTGAGTTGAGTTTGAGGCAGCTGGCTTCCATCCAGGCAGTGACTGCTCTCAACCCAATTGGCAGATGAAGGTCAAGGGGCCATTCTAGTATTATTAGATCTATCAGCGGCGTTTGATACCATCTCCCCTCATCTACTGACTTTGTCAAGTAGGGATCAGAGAGCGAGCCCTTAAGCTTCTGGAATCTTTCCTGACCAACAGATGGATCACTGTAAGTTGTGGTGATTTTAGATCCTCGCCTTATCTTCTACCCTGCGGGATCCCACAGAGATCTTCTTTGAGTCCTACTCTGTTTAATGTGTATGTTGTCCTGCTGGAAAGTCTAATTCGATCCTTTGGATTTATCCCTGACCTCCTATGCAGATAACACTCAACTCATCATCCCAATTAAAAAGCCCTGGGAGGAGGTTGCGGATCGGTTCAACAATTGTATGCAAGCAGTCAGTAATTGGATGAAGACTAACTGGCTTAAAATGAATGCCGCCAAAACCGAAATCCTCTGTTTTGGGTCCTATGCAGATGACACTCAACTCATCATTCCAATTAAAAAGCCCTGGGAGGAGGTTGCGGATCGGTTCAACAATTGTATGCAAGCAGTCAGTAATTGGATGAAGACTAACTGGCTTAAAATGAATGCCGCCAAAACCGAAATCCTCTGTTTTGGGTCGGGAAAAGAGTTGTGGAATTCACGCTGGTGGCCATCAGACTGCGGTAGTCTCCCTGTTCCCACCACTATTAATAGGAATCTGGGCATTCTCTTTGATGATCATTTATCCTTTAAAAGTCAGGTAAATCATACCTTAAAGACATGCCTTTGGCTTATTAAAATGCTTAGGAAAATGTTTCCTTATCTCCAGCATGAATGGAGAGTCTCTGCTATTTTAGCATTGGTTATGCCTAAAGTAGATTATTGTAAAGCCTTATTCCTTAATCTGGACAAGGCTTTGATTAACAAGTTGCAATTGGTCCAGAATTCAGCTGCTAGAGTGGTTCTTAACCTCTCTCGGTGGGCATCAGTTAGTGGGAGCCTCAAACAACTACACTGGCTCCCGGTGGCTCAGCGTATTATTTTCAAATCGCTCTGTTTGACTTCCAAAGCAACTCACAGGAATGGTCCTTGCTCCCTTACCACCAGGCTCTGTTGGCATGTCCCTAAGAGAAATCTGAGGTCTTCCAAAGCCTACAGAATCCAGGTCCCCCGTACCTATAAAGCCAAATGGGTCAATAAAGCATTCACTGTGGCTGCTGCAAAATGCTGGAACTCGCTTCCTTTGAACATCAGGCAAGAACCCGGTTACCTAAGGTTTAGGAAACTGGTTAAAAAATGGCTCTTCCCCCGATAGCCTTTGCTTGGTTTCTGGCTTGTTCCCACAAGAAATTTTCTTACTCTCCACCATCTGCTTTTCTGGGTGGTTTCCTCAGCTTTTGTTTTCCCTTCTCTCTCACCTTCTACACCAGCGCTTCAATGCTCTTTGTGAGTCAAAATGCGCTCTATAAATACGATAAACATACATACATACATACATTGTGGAAATTTCTTTTGGCCTTTATAGGGTCTTTGGACAGGGAGAGGATCAGTTGGGTATCATTGGAGTAGGAGACGATGTGTAGCCCATGTCATTTGGTGATCTTGGCTAGCGGGCCATGTAGATGTTGAAAAGCGTCGGGCTGAGTAATGATCTATGGGGCATCCCGCAGCATGTTTCTTTGGGTTCTCATGTGAACATTAGTAGTCTGACACTCTGTGTTCTCCCGGTGAGGAGGGATCTGATCCATCCAGTGCTTCACTGAGGATGTTGCCGTCGTGGATTCTGGCGCAGAGGGTGGAGTGGGAGACAGTGTCAAATGCAGTGGAGAGGTCAAGGAGGATGAGTGCGGCCGTGTCTCCATGGTCTAGTATGTCTCTTTGTCATTGGTGGCTGTTAGAAGTGCTGTTTCAGTGCTGTGATTGCTCCTGAATCCAGATTGGGATGGGTATAGAAATTGGTGTGGCTCGAGGAATTTGATGAGTTGCTGATTGATGGCCTTTTCCGTTACTTTGGCTGGGAAAGGGAGTAGAGAAATGGGTCTGTAGTTTTTCAGCTCCCTTGGGTCAACAGTGGATTTTTTGAGTGGGTTGATCTTGATGTGATTCCAGTCAGATGGGAAGGTGGCGGTCTCAAAGGATCGGTTGACAGTCTGGAAGAGCTCAGGTACTATGGTGGTGCTGGCCAGGTTGAAGATGTGATGGGGACTCAGATCCGAGGGTGTTCCTGACTGGATGGAGTTCATGAATCTTTGGGTATCCTTTGGGGTGATGGGGGTTCAGGAGTGCAGGATCTGGTGTGGTGAGGGTCGTGACGGTATATGTGGGGGGTGCGGGTGGGTTTTGGTTCTTGAAAACTTCATATATGTTCTGGATTTTCCATTGGGAGAAGGTGGCAAGGTCGTTGCAAAGGTCTTTGGAGGGAGGGATGGATGAGGTGTCTGTTCTGGGGTTCATGAACTCTATGAAGATGTGAAGAACTCCTTGCGTTGTGAGCGCTGTTGCTGAGGTGTTCTTAAATTGGCAGTTTTTTTGGCAGCTCTTATGTTCTGGTGGTGTGTGGTGACTGCGTTCTTGTAGGCTATGCGGTCTTCGGTTGATTTGCTGCTCCTCCATTGCTGTTCCAGTCATCTGCAAGAGCGTTTGAACTCTTATAGGTCTGCCATGAACCATTTAGGGGTTTTCCTTTGTCGGTGCCCTTTGGGTTTCCTAATGGGGGCTCCGTTGTTAGAGCTTTCTGATATCAAGTGGTGTAGATTACGTGTGGATTCATTAGTGTTCACTATGACCGGTGGGGGGAGTGGCTGAGAGCATTGGTGAGCTGCGCTTCTGTGACTTTGTCCCAGTGTTTGCCGGGGTGGGGGGCATGGCGGCATGCAGTGTTCTTAGGAAAGGTAAGGTGAACACACTTGTGGTCGGTCCAATGGTGTTCAGAGGTGTGAGAGATTGTGATGTTGTTCCCTGCAGAGACGACAGGGTCGAGGATGTGTCCGGCTGTGTTGGTGGGGACATTGACAAGTTGTTTGAGGTTGAGTGTTGCGAGGTTGTCCAAGAGTTTTGTGGTGTTGGGGTCATCGTGGATATCAAGTTGGAAGTTGAGGTCACCAAGTAGGATGTAGTCAGTATAGGCAAGCACTTGAGGGGTGACGAGGCCGACAATGGCTTCACTGAATTGAGGTTGGGGTCCAGGTGGCCTGTAGTTGAGTGTGCCATGAAGGGGGAAGTTGGGGTTGGCCTGGATGTGGAAGTGTAGGTATTCATGGGTTGGCTAAATCTGTGACTCGATGGTGGTTGTCAGGCAGAGGATGTTCTTGTAGATTATCGAGATGCCTCCTGCTGGATGGCTGGCTATGTCGTTGTGGATGATTTTGAAGTTGTCTTCGATGGCCGTGGTGATGTCAGGGGCAGAGGCAGGGGTGATCCACTTTTCCATGAAGGAGGAAATGTCTGAGGCGGTCAAGGAGGTCCCTGACTTCTACTGCGTGCTTGACGAGGGAGTGTGTGTTGAGGAGTATGCACTTGGGGTGGTTGTCCATGCTTGGTTTGGGATTCGTGTGGTGGTCGGTTCAGGACGCAGGAGCATGCGCAGCATGACAAAGGTCCATGAGTGTTTCTCGGATCAACTAGGTGACAGGCTGAGGATCTTGCCGGATTGAAGGCAGATGGAGTGAGGACCGGGATCCATGGCACTGGGTAGGGTCCGTACACAGACGGGTACAGACGGTCTTGCCTTCAGCGTGGCAGTGGCACGGCTGTGCAGCAGCCACCCTTAAGAAGGGGAGGGAGGTGGAGGGTCTGGACAGCTAGGACGTTGGGAAAAGTGCTTCACAGACAGGCGCGGGCTGCAGGGGCAGGGGCTGGGGAGGTGAACGTGAGAAGGAGAGTGGCTCAAAAAGGGAAAAGCGGCAGAAAAAACACAAAGAGAGAAAACCAGAGAAAGCTGAAAGCAAAAAATAGAAAAAGAAAAGACAGAATTCAGAAAGACAGAAAGCAGACAGAAGCAGATGGGCACTAGGCCACCAAGAATGAGGCGCAGGCGTGTGCTTGGGGGTGAAAGTGTGCTTCGATCTCAGAGCTGGAAGCCTATTGAGAGGCTCGGTTACAGCAGCAGCAGGTGGAGCTACAAAGGAGAGAGAAGCAAATGCTGACCAGAAAGGTCAGTGAAGTTGTGCAATCCAGTACTCATAATTATCCTAATCATCACAAATAAGTAGTATTATCTAATATTACACAGAAAGCACCAAGGTTATGGGGTTCCAATTATGATTGATTGGAAAATGCACTTAAAAATCTAGCAGGCTTACAGTGAAAGATTCAAACAGATTGCTGTGTCTATAACCCTCAGGTGAGCTTCTAGGATGCTCCATCTCAGTTAATTTAGCTTGTGCCAGCTAATGCCCATAATCAGTTCGAGTTTACCAGCTGTCATGGCAGAAAGACCTTGGTACAAGATCCTTGATGTGGCTCACACTTCATAACCCCATCATATGTTGTAAAGAAGCACTGTACTATAGGCTTCTGTTGAGCTCCCACAGCGGATGTAATTTCCTCAGTTGTTTTTGACTTTGCCTTTGCCAGTCAACATTTCTATCAGCATTTGAGACATATTGATCTGTAGAAGAAAAAGAATGTGAAGCAGTACATCTAGCATGACAGTGGTGGTCAGTAGTAACCCACCACTCCCAGAGGCAGCAGTGTTGCTGCACCACCCAGGCATGTCACATGTTCTAATACTAGTGGATCATAGAATTTTTTTTTTTCCAATGTATTTATCCTCAAGACTAACTACATGAAATCCAAAGCAACCCCAAACCTCTCACCACACACAAAGTTCCATCATCAAGTGGACAAATCCTCATATCTTATTGTGCTCCAAAAACAGAAAACTTGAAGAGGAACTTTCATACTTTCTCTAGTTAATCATACTTTCTGTCCAGAGAGAACACAGGCACAGTAACCACTAAGTGACTTTTCGTATGTCTTAGGGAAAACGCTCTACCTGTTATCCAGAGTATCCCCATTTCCTCCCTTGCCTCTGGCCTCTGCACTGATCTCACCCACTTCTAGTAGATTTCTGGCAAAGGAGACAGGTTGGTGGAATAAGGTCTTCATTGATTAGCCTTTCCACATTTACGGGTGACAAATTTATGGGAGCATCGATGACTACTTACTAAAGGATTACCAAAGACTCTCCTCAATGAGACTCTTCCATTCTATTGTGAATCTCCAAAGATACAACTGGTCAGAACAAAAACGACTGGCAACACAGTCCAGTTTTCTGGTGGCTAAAGTATAGGCATCATCCCTATCTCTGAAAGTGCTCATCATACTGTTGTCTCCATGCCATGCCAAAGAAAACTACTTTAGTCCCTTACTGTTAGCAAGCCATACTTCTGGGTTAATCTAACAGGGAGTCTATCGTGTCAAAGCGACTGTCCACTGACATGGTGACTCGCACCACTGATGCTTCCCTGTTGATACTGTCTTTGGCTCCCCCCATGTCTCCCATGTACTTGTGCAAGTATACCTCACCCCTCCGAGTTTATCAAAAGTCACACTAGCCTGACAAGCATGTTAACAAGCTGACCTTAATCAGAGATTCACTAACTACACCATAGGATTGACACAGGTATTGAATCTGTCCATAAGTTACCAGCCACTGCAGGATGAACATGTCTTTCAGTTTTCACCTTCCTGATCGTGGTGCTCTGCAAGTTATCTACGTCCATCAGCTTCACATTCAGGAACTTATGGAAAATGGCCGCATTTGTACCATGGACCGTAGTGGTTGGCTAATGAAATAACCAAAGCTCTCTGGTGGATAACACTCACACTCAAGAGGCCCTTGGTGTAACCTCTCCTAAAAGATGTACTCAGATATGAGTCACCTGTAATTTCTAATTTGTGAGGGTGGATGATGCTGGTATGCATTTTTAGGGAGCAGGACTTATTTTTTATGGTCAGTCTTTGAGCCACAGCAAGCGAGAGCAAGGCACAAACTGAGAAAGAATGTGGAAGAGAAAGGTAGGAAAACAGTGACAAAAGGAAGAAGCAGGGGTGAAAAGGAATCCGGAGGAGTCACATAGAGATGGGAAGTGTAGCGGTGGTGGAAGAAAAAGTCAAGAGATTATATCAATTCTACAGAGGCGTGGCGTTCATTAAATATGGCATTCTGTATCACTGGTGGTGGTCTCCTGAGAAAAATATTGGACAGGGCAAGATAGGGAATCGAATCAGGCTTGGCAAAAATGTTCTAACCAGTCCAACATTGCAGTAAAGTGTGACTAGAATTAGACAATAGGAACATTAATATGTCATTGCAGACCATCCTACTCTAAAAGTAGCCCCCTAGCTTGCACCCCTCCAGGGCTCTGCGGATTTTCGTGGTTAGGCCTCATAATAAACATACATTGAAAATTCACTCTTATTTAAACTTTTTAAAACTATGCTAGACTACCAAATTTACCATGAGCATTCTTTCAGTTAACTGATATTAAAACAATTTAGACTTTTCTTTGTGAGCTCTTGAAGGAAATGTCATCCATCCATAGGGACTAAGGGCCAGATGTAGCAAAAATAAAAATTGCGACTCGCATTTTGCGAGTTGATGCGAGTCGCAAAATGCGAGTCGCAATTTGGAATGGCAGAAAAAAAAACGATCCGATTTTGCGACTCGCAGCCGGACTCGCAACGCTGTGTGCGAGTCCGCAGATTGCGAGGTCGCTGTTTGCGAGTGTGCAAAAAACGAACTCGCAATTAGCGAGTAGGTCTCGCAAATTGCGACTACCTTCAAAATTGCTTACAGGTGCAGCAGAACACTCCAGAAAGCACACCAGAACACTCTGTAAACACTTCCTGGCACATGATGATGACATCACAGCCAGGAAGTTAACAAATACACCTGGGAGGAGGCTGGACCACACCCTTTTATAACTGCCAGTCTTCACACTGAACAAGCAGCAGCAGCCATGGAGGGAACCCCACGAAGAAGAAAACTCAAATTTTCTGAGAGGGAGCTGGAGGTGCTGACAGAGGAATGCTGTCAGCACCATGATGAGCTTTTTGGGAGAGCAGCCCTCACTGTTCCTGAGGCCACCAAAAAGAAACTCTGGCAGGACATTCAAGAAAAAAATAATTCCCTGGGTGTGAGCCACAGGACAATTGAGGACATAAAGAAGAGGTGGTATGACCTCCGCTCCCGCACCAAGGAGAGGGTGGCAGAAAGGCTCCGGGAGATGAGAGGCACTGGAGGGGGACCATCATCTGTGCCACCACCCACACCCCTGGAAGAAAGGGTGAAGGAAACATTGGAGCAGGAGGCAGTGTGTGGATTTGGGGACCTGGACACCTCAGAGCCCAGTACATCAACCGGTGAGTACCATGTGATAAGCCTGTACCCCTATCAATGTCATACCCCACCCACCATGTACACAGGTGCATGCACAACCAAGATAGCTCCATTACAGGGTAGAAAAAGCCAGAATGATGCATTATGGGAAATGTAGTCAAATAGGCAGTTCATAGGCAAATGTTTATTAGGAATTGTGCAATAGATACTAGACACTGACAGTGTGTTCCCCATGTCCCACAGGTCTCCAGCAAGACACCCCCAACACCCCAACCACCCAGGCCCAGGAGGACACCCCAGGACCCGCCAGCACCCCCACCTGCACAGTCAGCAGCATTCCTGCATTAGTAACGCCTGCTGCAACAATCATGCCAGAAGCTGCCCCAGCAACAGGCAGGGAGGATACTGGTGGGAGCACAGGGCAGCCACCGCTGCGCAGGCGTCGCAGGGCAAGACCATCTGGATCCGGGATACTTCCTCCAACCAGCAGTGAGGCACATCTGCTGCGGGGTCAGCGCCTGCAGAACAGAATATTGGGCAGGATTAGTGGTGTGCTGCACCGCTTTGTTAGACACAATCATGCAAGCATGCAGCACCTCAACAGATGCATGGACATGATGTGCCAGAACACTGGGGACATTGCCCTTGCCATTAGGGAACTGGCGGGCGGACTGCTGGGCCAGGCAGAGGCTGGGCGGCGCAGAGATCGCCAGACAATGCAACGACTGGACAGGATGGCCACATCGATCAGCAGGCTAGCCATTAATACAACAGGCCTGTCGAGGAGGACAGTTGGCCTGCAAATAGAGATGGGCCATTTTGCTGGGGATGTTGCCAGGGGCCTGGGACATCTCACCCACATAATTGAACTTATGGAGACACGGGAAATGTCAAGGGCCACCGGGGAAACACCCCAAGACAGTGAGGAGGGCTCAACAGTGAGCAGTGTATCTGCCACTGACAGCAGGGTGCTGAGGAGTGGTAGGCACAACACCATGGACGCAGCAGGGACCAGCGAGGCTGGCAGGAGGGGCAGGAGAACATAGATGACACCCAGGACCAATAAATGTGGCACATGGTGTTAATGTGCCACATGACTGGTTGGCATTTCCCTGCCCATGGACAATTTCAACTTGTATATAGTTTCTCAATTACAGTAATAAAACAGTTATTTTTGTTCCACTTAACAAATGGAGTTTTTGGTTAATAGGTGAGTATGGTGGGAGTTGACACGTACCGTCCAAAATATTGTGTTGCAATGTGTTCCCGTCTCAGTCTGCCTTGATTAGCTAGACTCCTATCCCCATGATGGCGATGTGGTTGTTCTTGCTCTTCATCATCAGGATCTGGGTCTGCAGGGGTGAGAGGTAGCCCACGTCGGGTGGCTATGTTGTGGAGGATGGCGCATGCGACCACAATTTTGAATGCGGTAATGGGGGTGTATTGGAGTGCACCTCCACTGCGGTGGAGGCATCTGAATCTTGCCTTCAGGAGTCCGAAGGTGCGCTCTATCAGGTTCCTGGTCCTCTTATGCGCACTGTTGTATTGCCTCTCAGATTCAGTTCTGGGTGTCAAAAACGGAGTCATGATCCAAGGCCTAAGAGCATATGCACTGTCACCTGTTGGGCACAAAAAGTACACTGTTAGGAAGTCCAGATTGTCGTGCACAGTGACCTGTGTGTATGTCTGCAAGTGTCTGTGGCTCTACCTAGGAGGTAACCGTCTCCGAATTCCCCACGTTCCAGGCGTTGATGTATCCCACTATGCCTAAAAATTTATGAGTCATGGGTACTGCCTGGAAACTTAGCTACGATGTCCGTGATGACATAATGGGCATCACAAACGACCTGTATGTTGAGTGAGTGGGTACACTTTCTGTTGCGGAAAATTTGTTCCAGATTAGCAGGGGGGCATATTTGAATGTGTGTCCCATCTACACACCCTATGACATGGGGAAAGTGGGCAAAGCGGTAAAAGTCCAGCTTGGTGCTGTTGATTTCTGCCTCATTCCTTGGTAAGTATATGAAGTGAGACATGTGCGTGACTAAGGCATCTAGGAAGGCCCTGAGGAACCTTGACACTGCACTTTGGGATACCCCACCTGCCACAGCAATGACCCCCTGATAGCTCCCTGAGGACAAGAGGTGCAGTGAGCATAGTACTTGCACATGCGTAGGAATGGCGCAGCTACGCAGAGTCTGGTGTTCTAGCTGTGGTTTCAGTAAATCAATTAATTCTAGGATGGCTGCGCTGCTAAGGCGGTATTTGTCATAGATCTCCTCTTCAGTTTGCTGAAAAAGAGTCTGCCTGGTTCTATATATCTTCTCCTGTCTGTGGCCCCTCCTCCTCCTCTGCTGGGCTGCGTAGACTCTCCTCCTCACTGCTATCAGGTATATCTCCGCCATCTTGAGTAACCCAGATGGCTTCTGGGTCCCCTTTTATACTTTGGTAATGGTTACCACCTGCTCTGAGTTAGTGGTAAATGGGACATGCAAACTGGGCTTTTTGCGACTAGTCACAATTTGCGAGTTGCAATTGCATAAGGTTTGCGACTCGCAAATTGCGACTTGCTATTTGCGGGTCGCAAAATGGGGTCGCACCGGATGCGACTGGCAAACGGGTCCCATCGCTTTTTGCGACTCGGAAATGGGCTTTTTGCATCCCATTTCCGATTTTGCACTGTTGCAAATTGCGATTCTGCCCGTTTGCGAGCCGCAAACGTTTGCTACATCTGGCCCTAAATAACACAGATAAATAAATATTGCAGTTTGAAAGTACCATAGGAACACCATGGGTCCAAAATTATATCTTATATAAAATTGTAACATGATCTTCAGCTTCGAATATTGCGGTTTGGCGGTTTCAACAGGAGATGGTACCACATCCTTAGCTTGGTGTTACTTGTATTTTTTATATCCTGAGCCTTTGATCAGTGATTGCAGCAGCATTTGATATGCTACCTTTGAGCAAGGTCAGCATGTCATCAGGGATCAGGTTTCTTGTTTCTAGACTTGTACTTGATATCCAGCAGCTGCTGCTGTAAGTAGAGTGGGTCGGACAAAATTGTATGTTGGCATCATCTCTCATAATTTCTGGCATTTCATGTCATGATTGGTGGACAAAATGCCTACGTTTTTGCCACGAATGGGTCCACATTCCAAAAATATACGAGGACGCATTTCATGCTAAATGTAGTGCAAAATAACGCAGCTAATCTCGTGCGATTTTTTTGTACATTTTGTGTGATTTATGCAAAGAAAACGGGTGAATTCTATTCTGGCCTACAGTAATGTAATAGCTCATATCTGCACCAAGATGAAAAGAAAGGTGTGATGTGTTAAAGCCTGGCTGAAAATCACAGTCTGCGAACGGCGCAGGCTGCAAAATTAACCGGCTCCTTAGGGCTGAATGAAAATAATACTGCTGAGCGCACTGAATGAGAGCTCTCAAGGGCCCGGATAGAGCCTTCAAATGTCAGGTTAAGGCAAAGAGTGAATGACAGTAGATGCAACTGACAAAGGAACCTGCTGTGACCGGAATAGCAAGAGGGAACAGAGGCTCCTTGGCGTATGCTTTCTATTCAGGACCTGTGCGTCCAAAGACAAGTCTCTTTATCAGCAAGACGAACAAGGAGCGCTCCGTGTGCAGCAGACATCCGTGTTTTCTAACAGAGTGTAAAGCATCACTACTCGGGGATGGTGCTTTTTGGCCAGTGTTCTGTACTTTCTCTGCCCTTGTCACTGTAATGAGCTGTGCTGTCTGTCACTCATTCTGAGGTTATGGTGCAGTGCAGGCACCTCAACTTCTGTGCCTTTTTATTACTTTAGTTGGCTGGTTATTCACAGGTGAAAGCTAGACAGGTGTATAGAAATTTGTGTAGTCAAAGTTAAATGCTGGTGTTAAATTCAGAAAGAAATGGGTTAGGAGAAAAAGAAAAACAACTTTAATCCCACACTGCAACAAGAAGATCTAATCGCCACATGCACGTGTGTTCGCAGCATCCTGTTAAATACAACAGCAACTGGAAGAGAACTTGTTTTCTATGCGCCGCACACCACTTGTCAAAACAGATCATTGCTGCATCTTCTGCTGCTTATATTCTCGTTTCCTAAAGCCTCACACCAGCATCGTTCTATTTCCTTGCCCGTGAATCATACAGCCCGGCCAATGGACTTCTCTGCGAAGAAAAATTACGCGTTGCATGGTTGCAGCAAGCAAAGATAGTTTATCCCTGTAATCTATTTATGGACTGACGGCACTTCCACTTATCTTATTGGAAAAAAGCCGCCGTTATAGATTTATGCTTACCCCTTATCTAGCCAGAATGACAGAACTGATGGCACATTGCTGCCAAGTGGGGTCGTGTCATGTGTGATACCTACTACTAGTCCATGCTTTTTAAACAACGACTTGTTTCATTTTGTGACCTGCAGCTAAAATTTTAACATTATAAGTAAGGGCTCGGTAATCTCAGCAGGCAATGTGCTCTTAGCTTTAAAATCAGTACTAATTGAGGATGTCGCACATCAAATGCAGCGTTGTGACAGACATGAGTGAGATGTTCATATAAAGTCATGATACAAAGGCTGATAACTGTCATGGAGGACCATGCGTGTTAAGATATATTGTTCTGTTATGTGTTTTTTTAACCTGCACTTGCAAAGGTATCCTTGCACTGAGCAGGTGAGTGTACTTATGAGTGGGAGATCGTTCCATGCTGGAGGAACAATGTAAGAAACGCTCATCCTCTTGATCTGATTCTGTGTATGTGTGTGATGGGTGTGAATAGGAGTCCAGCTGAGAGGAGGATGGTTGGTGGAAGGGGAAGCAACTGTTAAGGTAGGTGGAGCCTGAGTTGTGTAGTGCCTTTGGTGTATGTGTGAGGAGCTTCAATTGAGTGTGATTGTCTATCAGGAGAATGAGGTGCGGTGTGAATGATGTGAGTTCTGTGTGGGATATCTGTGAAAGATAATGATCTATGCAGTTAACTGAGCATAGCCAGAGAGATTATTCAATGCCTCTGTCCATCCTTCATGGGAACTCCATTGAATACATAGGTGGAGGTCACCTGATTGGTCTTGATAGCATCCATCACAGGGGTCTTCAGTGAAGAAGACCCCTGTGGTGCCATGAGAAGGAGATAGGGCCGAAACAGCGAGGTCCAAATGGTGTCTGCTATGATGTTTTCAGTGTTTTGTCCCCAGGGAGAAATTGCCAGGGGGTGATGAACCCCGAAGAAAGAAGTGGTCTGTTGCAAATATTTAAGCTATGAGCTGGTCAAGGCCTGAGAAAGACGTTCTACAGACCACCATCACAAGTTGCAAATAATTTGTTTGTGTTATGGGAAGTTCAGGACAGGTTTAGTTCCATTCTAAAATGAAAAAAAAAAAAACAAAGTGGGAGAGAGGTCAAAATCCTTGTCCGTCCTCCCAAACTATTAGACACATAGGTGGTCATTCTGACCCTGGCGGTCTTTGACCGCCAGGGCGGAGGACCGCGGGAGCACCGCCGACAGGCCGGCGGTGCTCCAATGGGGATTCCGACCGCGGCGGTAAAGCCGCGGTCGGACCGGCACCACTGGCGGGGTCCCGCCAGTGTACCGCGGCCCCATTGAATCCTCCGCGGCGGCGCAGCTTGCTGCACCGCCGCGGGGATTCCGACCCCCCCTACCGCCATCCAGATCCCGGCGGTCGGACCGCCGAGATCCGGATGGCGGTAGGGGGGGTCGCGGGGCCCCTGGGGGCCCCTGCAGTGCCCATGCCACTGGCATGGGCATTGCAGGGGCCCCCGTAAGAGGGCCCCTACATGTATTTCACTGTCTGCTGTGCAGACAGTGAAATACGCGACGGGTGCAACTGCACCCGTCGCACAGCTTCCACTCCGCCGGCTCGATTCCGAGCCGGCTTCATCGTGGAAGCCTCTTTCCCGCTGGGCTGGCTGGCGGTCTGAAGGCGACCGCCCGCCAGCCCAGCGGGAAAGTCAGAATTACCGCCGCGGTCTTTCGACCGCGGAACGGTAACCTGACGGCGGGACTTTGGCGGGCGGCCTCCGCCGCCCGCCAAGGTCAGAATGAGGGCCATACTGTTAGAAATGGGGTCTCTAGCTGGCAGAGGTATATACCCTGGTCCAAGTAGGGACCACAATCCTAGTCAAGGTTTGTCACACACAATCCAAATGATCCTGTGCCCACCCTCTGGTAGCATGGCACTGAGCAGTCAGGCTTAACTTAGAAGGCAGTGTGTAAAGTATTTGTGCTATAAATCGTGCAATAACAAAGTGAGAACACTACAAAAAGACACCACACAGGTTTAGAACAAATTAAGATATTTAACTAAATGAAGGTCAAAACGATCAAGATTTGATAATCACAAGTTGAAATATCACTTTTGTAATGATAAGAATAGTCTGGTTCTTAAAAGCAACAATTGCCTCTTGCAAGCACAAACTACCTGGTTTGCATCAAAATTACACGCACAAAGACCGCAGAGGAGGAGATGCGTGGAAAATGAAGGATGTGCGTCAGATTTCCTATGTGCACACAGATGATGCATCAATTATTTTCCACGCGGCAAGGACTTTGCATCGAATACCAGCGCGCAGGCTTGAACCGTCTTTGCGATGCAGAATCTTTTGATGCCCAGGGACAATATGTGGAAATCCTGGGCGTGTGGGATGAAGTCACAGTTGCTGTGTCGATTCAGTGGGTGATGCAGCAGAATTTCTATCGCTCTGCTGGCACTGCGTCGATTCCTCTTGCAGGAAGTCCGGCTGCGTTGTTCCAGCTCGGCGATGTGTCAATCTGATGGGCTTTGCGTCGGAGTTCGGGTCGCAATTCTGGCACTGCATCGATCTCCACTCAAGGAACCGAGCTGTCTTGTTCTGGGTCGGCGATGCGGTGATTCTTTCACCGCTAGGCAGGCTGTGCATCAATTCCAGCAGCCTGTGTGCCGATTTTCTCTGCACAAGGAGCTTCTTTGCAGAGATTAAGGGGGTCATTCCAACCCTGGCGGTCGGTGATAAAGCGGCGGCCAAACCGTCAACAGGCAGGCGGTCAAAAAAATGGAATTCTGACCCTGGCGGGAACCGCCAACACAGCCCGCCACTTTAACACTCCAACCTCCACGGCGGGACAGACAAACAGCGCGGCTGTCACCGCCAACAGGCAGGCGGCAGACAATGTACCGCCCACCCTATCACAACTCACCAATCCGCCACCTTTTCCGGAGCGGGAGCCCCGCCGATAAAAACACGGCGGAAACAGACTACGAACGGGAAAACGCTCACCTCTACACACTCCACGAGGAAGGAGGACAGCATGGAACCCGAATTAAACATCCTACCAGCTATTGTCTACCTGCTCATCTACCAGGAGTACGAACGCCGGCGCAGACGATAACGGTGAGTACTGCACCTACGACACAAGGGAGGGGGGAGGAGGAAAGCTTACGGACACACACATACGCCATACACCCACCCCCCCACCCCAAATACCTACACCCCAATGCAGAGCAACAAGTCAGAGCGACACCCCCCAAACCCACCGGAATAATGCAAAGACACAATTAAAATGATCTATAAAATATATGTATAAATAGCTCCATTGAAGTTATGGGAAATATGCAATATGAAAGATACAAAATAAGGAATGAACATAGTTAAAAATATATACATAGGCAATAAGTCCTGCCCATTCTGTCAAAGTTCCATAGTCCGTGGGCCAATGTGCACAAACACATGGGCAAAGCCCACACAGGAGACCAGATACCATTGGAGAGAACACTGCTGGGGCATCAGATGATAAAACTACAGGCACCTCAGGGGGAAGGGAAGGGGGGGCACCTCAGCCACATGAGTCCACGATGCCAGATCCACGAGGGGCCTCCATGCCCACTGTCCCATCCTGGGGAGTGCAAAGCCACAGTCTCACAAGTCTCTACAGTGGGTGGCTTGCCCACTGTGCCATCCTGGGGAGTGCAAAATCGACAGTCTCTCAAGTCTCTACAGTGTGTGGCTTGCCCACTGTTCCATCCTGGGAAGTGCCAAGCCACAGTCCATCAGATGGATTACCGACTCCACTGTTAATGGAGAAGGCATGGTGCCCAGAGTGCTTCGTGAAGCCCTGCTCGACACAGAACCGGCACTGTCAATGGGCCAGCGGTGCTTGAGACGGCGTTGCCCAGCGGAGCGGTGCTTGACAGGAAGGGCCCAGCGGAGCGGTGCTTGAGACGGCGTTGCCCAGCGGAGCGGTGCTTGACAGGAAGGGCCCAGCGGAGCGGTGCTTGAGACGGCGGTGCCCAGCGGAGCGGTGCTTGAGATGAAGGGCCCAGCGGAGCGGTGCTTGACAGGAAGGGCCCAGCGGAGCGGTGCTTGAGACGGCGTTGCCCAGCGGAGCGGTGCTTGAGACGGCGGTGCCCAGCGGAGCGGTGCTTGACAGGAAGGGCCCAGCGGAGCGGTGCTTGACAGGAAGGGCCCAGTGGAGCGGTTCTTGTCACGGCGGGTCCCTGTTCAGTGGTGCTTCTCACGGCGGGGCCCTGTTCAGCGGTTCTTCTCACGGCGGGCCCCTGTCCAGCGGTGCTTCTCATGGCGGGGCCCTGTTCAGCGGTTCTTGTCACGGCGGGCCCCTGTTCAGCGGTTCTTCTCACGGCGGGGCCCTGTTCAGCGGTTCTTCTCACGGCGGGGCCCTGTTCAGCGGTTCTTGTCACGGCGGGGCCCTGTTCAGCGGTGCTTCTCCCGGCGGGGCCCTATTCAGCGGTTCTTGTCACGGCGGGCCCCTGTTCAGCGGTGTTTCTCACGGCGGGGCCCTGTTCAGCGGTTCTTCTCACGGCGGGGCCCTGTTCAGCGCTGGTTCTCACGGCGGGGCACTGTTCAGCGGTTCTTGTCACGGCGGGCCCCTGTTCAGCGGTGCTACTCACGGCGGGGCCCTGTTCAGCGGTTCTTCTCACGGCGGGGCCCAGTTCAGCGGTGCTTCTCACGGCGGGGCCCTGTTCAGCGGTTCTTCTCACGGCGGGGCCCTGTTCAGCGGTGCTTCTCACGGCGGGGCCCTGTTCAGTGGTTCTTCTCACGGCGGGGCCCTGTTCAACGGTGCTTGGCCTGTGTTTCTAGGGAGCCAGACCTGGCCAAGACTTCCCGCTCAGTCACCAACCGACCTTGCGGTCGCGGGGCCCTCCTGTGATGGAGTCCTGGGCCCGTGGGTGTCGTCCGTCACAACCGGAATGGGGCTGGTGGGGCCCTCCTGGGCAGCTCGCCTGCTGCCTGACTTCTCCGCCCTGCTGCCCTTGCCCTCCTTCGCTGAAGCTCTGTGGCCCTTGCCTCCCTTTGATGATGTGGCAGGTGACGGGGCAAGGCTACTGTCCTTGGTGGCAGCCGTCTCAGGCTTGTCGCGCCGGCCCTTAGTTCTTTTTGTCCTCTTCCCAGGGGGTGGGCTGGCTGTCCCCTTGCTGCTGGCCGATGTTCCTGCCCTAGGAGCTGGTGGACTCCAATAGCCCTGCACTATGGTCATAGTAGATGCAGGGCTGGTGGTGGCTGAGGTGCTTTTTTTACTCTTACAAGATGGAGGGGGTGGGTCAGTGATTGGAACGAGCTCAAGGTTGGAAAGGAAAAGCACTTGGGAAGGACAGGGACGGGTAGGTGTAGTGGGTATGGGAGTGGAGGAAGAGGATGTGGTTGTAGGAGAGTCAAGTGTGCTGTCTTTGGGTGCAGGTGCTTGTGACGGAGGCTGTCAGGTGGATGTCTGTTGGGTGGGTGGGTGGCTGCCTGCGTTTGTGTGGTTTGGAAGAGGGGGTGACAGACACACTGGGAGAGGACACAGGGGACCTGTAAATGGCAGTGGGGGTGGTGACTGCACGTGTGCGGACTGTAATGGAGGGTGCGCTGGTGATGGAAGTACTGGCTGATGGTGGTGTGCATGCAGGTGTGAGTGGAGATGTCACAGGGAGGGAGGAGGGAGATGAGGAGGTGGGACACACAGAGGTGGTAGTGACTGTTGGCATGTCTGCATCTGGATGTTGCTTGGGTGACTGCTTGTGGGATCTGTGGTGCTTATGTCTGGATGAGCTGCCCTTGGGTGTAGAGGTGTGTGCAGGCTGGTCTGATGGTGTGGATGGGATAGGCAGAGGAACAGGAGACTGGGACTGGGTGGAGGGAGTCAGAAGAGGGAGGCTGGAGACAGGGACAATGGCTGCCGTCAGTGCTGAGGCCAGAGCGTTGAACGATCGCTGATGGGCAGCATGACCAGAATGAATGCCCTCCAGGTATGCATTGCTCCGATGCACCTCCCTTTCTACACCCTGGATGGCATTCAAAAGGGTAGACTGCCCAACAATGAGCGTCCGCAGGAGGTCAATGACCTCCTCACTGAGGGCAGCAGGGGTAACTGGGGCAGGGCCTGAGGTGCCTGGGGCGAAGGAGATGCCCGGCTTCCTGGTCGAGCGGGCACGGGGCGAAGGCTGAGGGGCTGCTGGGAGGGCGGGGCTGGTGCGCTGGGTGGCAGCTGTACCTGTTGTGGCGGTGGGCACGGATGTTGCCGCCACCGCAAGGGAGCTCCCTTCCGAGGACGTGTCTCTCGGAGTCTGTTGCATGGCCCTCCGGGGCCATGTGAGATGCAGCTCCCTCGTGCGCCGATGCCACTTCTCCTCCGCCTGATGATGCTATTGTACACATGAACAGGAAGACAAAGAAAATGGGGGGGGGAGAAATGAAGACAGGTTGAGTGCATGCATTGGCAACACCGTTGTCGGAGAGGACAGACACAGAAGCCCCCTGCACTAGGCCGCGCAATCGGGGTACACTACTCAGTTATTGTGACTAGGCCTACAGGTCTATGGACGACAAATGCACACATGGGTGAGGCCGGACCATGGATAGCTGTACTTGGCACCCTACAGAGGTGGGGGGCGGGGGCACAGGGCCATGCCTAACGGAGGGGCCTAGCCTACAGAATGCGCCCTGGCCTAGAGATAGCCACAGCCCTCCTCCCCCACCCAGACACCTTCACTGCACGCAAAGATAGCAGAATGTGCTGATACTCACCCCCTTGTGTCTGCTGTGATGTCCTCACGCGCACATCCAAATCAGGGTAGGCCACCGCCAGGATCCGGGACATCAGGGGGGTCAATTGGTGGCTGGCACCCCTCCTACGTTGGGAGGCCATCCCCAGCAGAGACTCGGCGGTCTTTCTGGTCCCGCGGCGGATGTCCTCCCACCTCTTTCGGCAGTGGGTGCCCCGTCTGTTGTGGACCCCCAGGGCCCGGACGTCCTTGGCGATGGCACGCCAAATGTCGATCTTCTGATGGGCGCTGACCTATGTGACATGTACAGGGTGGTAAAGGAAATCTCATCACTTTTCTGCCTGGTCAATGAGAGTGCCCCCCCCCCCTCCCCAACCTTGCCATGTGGCACATGCTCTCATCTTTCGTGCGTTGCACTCCTCATTCGCTCCCCTCCCCACCATCTTACATACACCCCACTCAACACAGGCATAGCCCATTCAACGTGAACCCTGTGTACTAACCTGTTGGTCTGGAGGACCGTAGAGTAGCGCATACTGGGGGAGGACCCCATCAACAAATTTCTCCAATTCTTCAGAAGTGAAGGCAGGGGCCCTTTCCCCAGTCGCAGCAGCCATTGTATCTCCCAGACCGAGGTAACAGCAGCACTTGCAGTATCGGTCCTCTCCTGTGAATGATCAGGTCTCGAGTGATTAATCAGATAGAAAATGGCGGTCACGCCCGCAGCGGTGCGTACCACCGCGGTGCGTACCGTGACCGCAGGCGCACATCCTCATTGGCTACTGAAACCCATAGGGTGCAATGTTAACCAATGCGGCTTAGCACCGCGGTCTTCGACCACCTACCGCCACGGTGTGCCACGCCAGCGCATTGACCTCACATCCCACTGTCACACTTCACAGGTCAGGCAGCCGCCATTTCAAGGGCCCACATGGCATAATTTCTACTGCGTCACACAGGCCTAGGCCTTGCATTGCCACTCATACAAGCCTTTCAATGCATAGCGATTCGTGTACTGTGCAAGCTGTGTGAACGAACCTGTGGGTTGCTTGACTCTGTGCTCCATGTCGTCCTTCCTAGGCACCGTCCGCTGAGACTTGCGAGGAGAAGGATGAATCCTCCCGTGTACCGACCGCTGGTGGACCTGTCGACAATGGAAGAACGACATATCATACTTACATACAGGCTTGACAGAGCAACTATACATGAACTATGTGCCCAGCTGGAGCCAGACCTGATGTCCCCCATCCGCCAACCCACAGGGATTCCCCCTCTGGTTCAGGTTCTGTCAGTACTCCATTTTTTGGCAAGTGGGTCTTTTCAGACAACAGTGGCCATATCATCTGGGATGTCTCAGCCTATGTTTTCTAAGGTTTTGTCCAGAGTGTTATCTGCCCTGATGAAATACATGCGGAGCTACATTATTTTCCCTGAGGTGGGCGATTTGGCTACAGTGAAGGGTGATTTCTATGCCCTTGGACATATCCCCAACATCATTGGTGCCATTGATGGGACCCATGTGGCTTTGGTTCCCCCCAAAGAAAGTGAGCAGGTGTACAGAAACAGAAAAAGTTATCATTCAATGAATGTCCAGGTGGTCTGCTTGGCTGACCAGTACATCTCCCATGTAAATGCCAAGTTCCCTGGGTCAGTGCATGACGCGTATGTCATGCGAAATAGCAGCATCCCTTATGTGATGGAACAGCTACAGAGACACCGTGTGTGGCTAATTGGTGACTCTGGTTACCCCAACCTGTCGTGGCTACTGACCCCAGTGAGGAATCCCCGGACCAGGGCAGAGGAACATTACAATGAGGCCCATGGGCGAACTAGGAGGATCATAGAAAGGACCTTTGGGGTCCTGAAGGCCAGGTTTAGGTGCCTGCATATGACAGGGGGATCCCTAATGTACTCACCAAAGAAGGTGTGCCATATCATTGTGGCCTGCTGTATGCTTCACAATCTTGCTTTGCGACGCCAGGTGCCTTTTCTGCAGGAGGACGGTCCAGATGGTGGTGTTGTAGCAGCTGTGGAGCCTGTGGAGAGTGAAGTGGAGGAAGACGACGGGGACGACACGGACAACAGGGATACAGTCATACAACAATATTTTCAGTAGCACACAGGTAAGAATCACCCACGCCATTTTACCTTTACTTAAGGCCTCATGCGTCTCCACTGTCTGTGTTTCCCCCCAGTTCCTGCTAACTGATTTGTGACTTTCCCTTCCCTTTTCAGAGCTGTATGACCCACTGCGTGACTTCTGCTTTGTTTGCCCATGGACTAAAGCTTATTGAAATTGGTATGTTGTCATCACAAAGTAACTGGACATTATTGCACCGTTATGTGTAATACATTTGTTAAGAATACAAGCAGACTCCTGTTATTTTAAGTGCAATAAGTGATTTATTTTAAGTGCTACATATAGGTACATGATTGTAAAATGGTGATGGGTGGGGGTGGAGTAATGTCCATGGCAGAGTCCAGTTCTCAGTCGCACAGGTGCATTGTCCATATGCCTGTAGAAGGATGGAGCAGGGGCAGTTAAAGGTTGGACAGGGTGACAATGTGGGACAGTGGGATGACATCAGGGGGTATCTTAGGCTGGCGGGGGTCTTGCAATCCTACTCTGTCTTCTTGTGAGATCTCAGGTTCCGCTTGCGGGGTGGTTCTTCTTCTGCAGGAGGTGAGGTTCTGGTGGCCTGTTGTTGTGTGGGGGCCTCCTGTCCACTAGCGCCGGCGGAGGTGGTAGGCTGTTCCTGGCCTGGGCTAGTGACAGGGGCCCTTTGGGGTCCCACATGGTCCTGCAATGTGGTGACTATCTGGTTAAGGGCCACGACGATGGTCCCCATTGCGGAACCGATGTTCCTCAGTTCCTCTCTGAACCCCATGTACCGTTCCTCCTGCAGTGCCTGGATCTCCTGGAACCTGGCCAGTACCGTCACCATCGTCTCCTGGGAGTGGTGGTAAGCTCCCATGATGGAGGAGAGGGCCTCTTGGAGGGTCGGTTCCCTGGGCCTGTCCCCCCCCTGTCGCACAGCAGCCCTCCCAGTTCCCCTGTGTTCCTGGGCCTCTGTCCCCTGGACGGTGTGCCCACTACCACTGCCCCCAGGTCCCTGTTGTTGTTGGGGTGGTGGGTCAACCTGGGTGCCCTGTAGTGGTGGACACACCGCTGATCGACGTGTCCTGGAGACAGAGGCATGGGCCCGCTGGGTGGGAGCTGTGCTGGTGTTCCCAGAGGGGGTTGGGTCTGGTGTAGCCTGTGGCTGTCTGTGGGGAACCGACTGTCCAGAGGTCCCCGATGGGCCGGGCTGGTCATCTGGGTCCAGGGAGACAGAGCTGCTGTCATCGCTGGGGGCCTCTTCTGGGGGTGGGATGGACATCTCTGGACCCTCCGTGGCGGTGTGGTGGCGTTCGGGTCCTGCAGGGGTATAAAGGTATGGTTATTGCTTCTGTGTGTGGCATTTCGTGTGATGGGTGGGTGTCCGTGTACCCAAGTGTAGGCATTCCCTTGAGGGGCTTTTGTGAGGGTGGCTTGTGGGGGTGATGTGTGTGTGCAGTGGGCATGCTTTGGTGATGGGTGTCCATGCTTTGTGGTCGCATGCAGGGCTTGGTGTTGGGATGGGTGGGTTGTGATGGTGAGCCATTTGCAAGGAGTTGGTGTGATGGGGTGGGGGTGAGGGTGGGGGTATGATTTGGCATGCAGGTGGGGTGGGGGTGGGAAGCAGGAGTGAAGATTTGACCTACCAGAGTCAATTCCTCCGCCTACTCCTGCGAGGCCCTCAGGATGCAGGATGTGCAAGACTTCCTCCTCCCATGCTGTAAATTCTGGGGGAGTAGGTGGGGGTCCGCCGCCACTCTTCTGCACCGCAATGTTGTGCCTTGATACCATGGAACGCACCTTCCCCCGTAGGTCGTTCCAGCGCTTCCTTATGTCATCCCGATTGCGTGGATGCTGTCCCACCGCGTTGACCCTTTCCACTATCCTTTGCCATAGCTCCATCTTTCTGGCAATTGTGGTGTGCTGCACCTGTGCCCCAAAGAGCTGGGGCTCTACACGGACTATTTCCTCCACCATGACCCTGAGTTCTGCGTCAGTGAACCTGGGGTGTCTTTGGGGTGCCATGGGGTGGTGTGGATGAGGTGTGGGGTGGCGTTTGTGGTGATGAGTGTGGTGCGTGTGGTGGTGTGTGGTGTTTGGTGCGTGGATTCTGTGTGGGTGATAGTGTTGTGTGCCTCTGTGTTGTGGGATTGTCTATTCTGTGCTCTCTCTCTAGCCTTCGTCAATCATTTTGGGTCGTAGGGGTTTGTGGGTGATGTGGGTGTGTGTTTTATATTGTGTTGGGTGTGTGGGAGTGGTGTTAGTATGTGTATCAGGTGTGTGTGTTTCAAATTGACCAATGTGGCTGAGTTTTCTATGTGTGTGTGTATTTTGACCGCAGCGGTGTGTACCGCCAATGGAATACCGTGGTTGAAAGACTGCTGCGGGGATTTGTGGGTCGGAATGGAATGGGCGCATTTCTGTTGGCGTGACGGTGGAGGTTTGGTCATCGCCATTTTTTCGCTGACCTTTGGTGTGGCGGACTTTTGTGGTTGTCGGGTTTTTGGCGGTTTGCCAGTTGCGGGTCAGAATGACCGTGGCGGTTTACCGCGGCGGTGTTCTGGCGGTCTTCTGACCGGCGGTAAGCGCCTTTTACCGCCGAGGTCAGAATGACCCCCTAAATCTTTTTGGCCCTGAAACTTCAGAAACAGGAGGCAAGCTCAATCCAAGCCCTTGGAGAGCACTTCTCCGCAGAGCCAGAGGCCAGCAAGGCAGCAGGGTAACAGCAAGGCAGCAGTCCTCTACAGCAAAGCAGCCCAGATGAGTCCTTTGGGCAGCCAGGCAGCTTCTCTTGGCAGCTTACAGGTTCTGGTGCAGAGTGTCTGTCTCAGGAAGTATCCGAGTTGGTAGGGTCAGGGATTTTGCTGTATAAAGAATTGAATTTTAAAACCCTCTTTAATGGTAAAGTCATATTTTAAGTCACAATCCTGAAAATGGCACTTTTAGAAAACTGCGTACTCTTGTCCTAACCATTTGGTGTTTTCAGCCTGTTTCCTGGGACCAACTGCCAGCTATGTGTAGCTGGCAGCCAGTCTTTGTATATTGCTCCCAGATAGTGAAACATACAAGCATAGGGGTTGAGAGGATGGGCTATCTCTGACTTGTTGAGAGGGAGGAGCTGTCAACTACCACACTTTCACATGAAAAAGGCTCTGCTTGAACACAGTCACAAAGGGTTTGACTCTAGTCTATTGTGTTCCCAGAAAGTCTGTGGTCATGGCAGAGAGACAGGAAATTCCTTGCATCTCTGGGGGTGGAAACATCCAGAACCTTCTCCTACTTCAAAGTGGGCATCAGGAAAAATATTGTACCCCCAGACCCAACTGTTGAGTGCACCCCTGGATCTGTGGAAGTCTCAGAGCTTATGAATGTTACGGATAGATGGACATGCTGTGGGCTTGGTGAGGTGAGGAGTGAGGTGCAAGGCTATGACGCAGGCCTGAGTGTGTCGAAGCCTGATCCAGATCAACAGAGCCTGACCACCGAAGAGCACTGGAGAGCATCTGAGTGGCTGAAGTGGCCGAGTGTGGTGTGTGATGTGTGGTACGGGTTAAGCAGGCTGAGTTAGTTAAGCGGACCAAACAGGCACTTCTGCTTCTGCTCCCACTCTCCACCTCTCATTCTTTATCTTCAGTGCTGCTCCGTGGACGGTTGGTGGGAGTGGCTGGAGTATTTGTGAACTCACCTGACTGGCTGCCCTGCTCTAGCCTTCATTCAGTAGCTGAAGCCATCTTGTGTGCGGAAGTGAGGACAATCAGGCAAGCAAGAGAGATGGTGAAGAGAGTGTTCTACTCGTGTGAGCCCTCTGTTGAGGGGGTGTGCCAGGGGGGTGAGTGTGTGGGCTCCTGAGGTGGCCAAGCTTAGACTCAGTGCAGTTGGCATCCCTGCAACCCCCTGTTTTTGCCTCCTACTGTTCTTTTTGCATGGACTTTCACAGAGACGTTAGCTAATCCTTGCAGCAGCACTGGATTATTTACCTCTGCTAGGAAAAGTGAAGGAAACTATAAGGGGACTGGCCCATACGTGGAGCTGTGAAAGTACAACACAGGAGCGCTGAATGGTCAGATTGGGACTGGTTGTCCCCCTTCTAGTCTTTGGCGAAGAAGGACAAAACAATGACCTAAGAAAATTTAGCTCAGGCAGTCTGATTATGTGCAGGGACTGTGTTAAAACGAAATCTAGCCCATTGAGGAATGGATTGATCATATGAATGTGTTAAAGGGAAAGAATGATATTCTCTCTTTGGGGAAAAGAAAAAGCAACCCAAGAGGATTCAAACGTAATTTTGGGTGACCCACCTGGTCAAAGTGCTGATAATCTCTTTGTTTCCTCAATAGGGGAGTCTGGAACTATAATTTAAGAGGAAATGTCTCACTCTTTCAATGAGGTCATTACTCTTCCAGACATAGACCGGAGCTGAATTATAGGTTGAGTGTATAAGAAAAAGACAATAATCCATAAATGCTGCTTATGCCTAAATCGACAATCGGCCTGCAACTTTTCAGTAGTACACCTTCAGAGCAATCCACTGTAATGTCTCAAATATCGGTGACACATCATTTGGAAATAATGACCAATTCATCATGTAATCTTCCAGGCCGAGAGGTGCAAGTTTCAGACTCACTTCTCTATTCAGCGATAACTTTATATTCTATCTTAGCTCTCTTAGAAAAATCCTCAGTGGGATCGTATTCAATTCAGGACACAGTTACTATGATCCAAGAGGCATTAGCTAGTACTAAGAAAGATAGGGAAAAGGCTAATCAAGGCAAAGAAAAAGTTCCTTGCCAAAGGATATCCCTTAAGGCACCTCCAGAAGTTAGGGTTATTGTTGCTGCCTTTCAAGCTTCTAGGCTTGATATTTGCTCGCAAGCATGAAAGCCCTTTGTTAAGACCCCACGGGTCTTCCCTAAAACAGGATGCAATAAAATACCTCTTCGACACCTGCTCTGTGGACTCTGTGGCTCCTGGATCGAATGGGACTTCTTCAAATCTCAAACTCAAAATATTCCACATTTTAGGAGTAAAATTTGACTGCAGTTAAATGTGGTCACCCCAACAGAGAATACACAGCCAAAGCGCAAAGGCAAAACAAAAAAACAGCATGGAAAGAAAAAAACTGGTGAATCTCAAGAAAAGTACCTAAAAACTCCACTCTCAAGAAAAGAACACTACGCAAAAGTCTCAGGTATTTCACAAAGGTGTTTGGCAGGAAAGGTTCAACACAAACCCATCGACCACCATCATCTCCCCATGTTCAGTAAGCAACAATCTTGATCCAGTGATCATGCACCCCTCTTCTTGGTCTACTGCCTGTTCCTTGTCCCTCAGCCTAGCGGCTGCTTCATTTTTAGATCTTTGTAAAATATAAACATCTCTGATACCATCTGACCAGGAAGCCCATTCCTCTTCTTTAGCTTCTTGTAATAATAATATGCTAGACTTTGTGCCCCTTTCCTTTTTTATTTTGTATTTTGATCTGATTCGGAATCACACAGGTTCGCTTACATATTTTGCAGACATTAAGAATATAAATGTAATCCAAAGTAGTCATAGGTATCCTTCTCACGTATCAGGGCAAGGATAAAAACAAGGGCAACTTTTCACTCTAAATTTGGTGCTCCAAAAGAGTGAATTCTTACAACATAGAGGTATTGACATGTTTCTCACTTATAAAGAATTTAAATGTCAAGACAGAAATTTGGATAATTTTAATGGGGATGTTCTCCTAAAGGACCATTTATGGTGGGTCCAATAGGGTTGCAAGTTCATATAGGAACCTATGGGAAACATGTAACAAAAGGGAATCCTGTTAATGCTCATGCTGATTGTGTAAATGCTGAAATAAAAAAATGGAACTGGGTAGCAAGTACCTTAAATAGCACTTGTGTACCACCATCCGAAGAATGATACAATTATCAATTAATTAAAAGTGGTCTCCTGAAATGTGGCAGGAATTATGAAAAGCCTAGAGTAGCTGCACTTTTTGAGGGACCAAAATGCTGATATAATCTTTCTCCAGGAGACCTGGTACATTAGTGAGCTCTGGTGTGATGATTCTTTCTGTATAGATTGCAAAGCTGCTCTGTCAAAGAAAGACTATGCAAAAGAGGGGTTAGTGATCCTTCTCACTGATGGGATTGATTGAAACGATGCGATCTTTAAGGACCCTTCCAACCTATTTTTACCTATAATATTGTTCCCAAGTAGAGGGGGGAACACATCAGCCCATATTTTATTGATGAATGCTTCTACCCTGTCTAATGCCGCTTTTAATATTTTTGTGAATAATGTTGATTCCTGTATTAAAATTGTTTAAACAAGGAGAATGCCCTCCATTTAATTTTGGATGGGGACCTAAACTGCAAAATCTCCAATCAGCCTCTCAATTTATTTCAAGAGGTAGAACACGAGGAACTTTGGGTATACCGCCATATTTTTTCCTCCTAAAACAAGAACCGATTGGAGAGAAAAGATCCTTCTCCACCAACTGATTTTTTAATAGTGAACAGGAGATTGCCCTCTGAATTCCCTGCAAAATATACCCATAAATCCCTTTTGAGTGATGCCATTTTGGACAATCATATTAGTCGATATACCTCCTTCCATCTGCTAGATGATTTAAGTATAATTGATTCCATTCACAGTGATGACCAACTCTTGGTATTCACTCCAGAGGTGAATACAACCCCTGACGGCTGCTGGTAGTTCGACAGGGCCACTGCAAAATTTAACACAAAACCAGGCGTAACCCTGTGGGACATGATTACTACGCTAAAGGACACATTAGAAAAGGTGGTTACTTGCCTAGATTGTTGGAAGGTCAATGTCTTGCAATCCCCTAATCAACTTATGAAACAGAGTGTAGGAAGTTCTATCAAAAGACCTCCTGAGACTCCAATAAAGTCTGCTTTCCTTCCAGTTCTCCAACTGAATAAGGAAATAAATAGACTGGTTAGAAAACAATTTACTTTTAAAGAGAGACATAGTTGCATCTGTCTTTTAAAAAGGAGGGGAAGCCTTATAAAAGCAGTCCTCAAAAAGAAATCTGTTGTACGTACTTAGGTGGAGCTAAGAAAGGCGGCCTCTAGGATCTACATGAGGGATTTCTGGGAAATAGTGGCAGAAGGTTATGGGTAAAGGGTTAGGTCCACCCTTTCTCCTATTAGAGAAGATAGTTGGGTTAATTTAATCTCCATATTATATGTGGCAAATGGTAAAGTAGAGATCCCCTCCCAAGAAACTTGGACATCCTGTACATCTCCCTATAATCCATCTGCTATAAAGGAGATCAAATCTGCCACAATAGGAATGCTATCCTCTGCAGCTTTGGGTACAGACAAAGTTCTAATCTCTGTAGTTAAACAGAAACCTACCCTTTGGGCCACATTATCATTGTTGCTCCCAGTTTGTAACTTCTGCTGTGCGAATAGGACAGTCTGCACCTTCTGTACAGGAATTTCATCTATGCCATATACCAATTTGCCCTTAACTTAAGGTTATTACTTTCTCTCCCTGACCCACAACTAAAAGCCTGCTTCAAACAATCTTCTCATGTCCTAAGCTTTCTCTTGGACAGGGCGGCCTGTAGTAAGAAAAGGGGCTATCAAAAGTAAAAGAAATTACAATAATGAAAGTACCACAAACATACATAATATGGAAAATGCCCCATGGTGTATGTTGCCTTTAAACTGTTTAACACCTAAATGGTATGGAATCGCTAAAGTCTGTTATTCATGCCAGAATGGTGTTCAGGACTTCAATCATGTCTTATTCAACTATCTTGCTCTTATATTGCACCGTCGTAAATGGCTGCAACCTATTTTCCTGAAGTTGTCAGTTCAATTCTCTTTGGAATTTTTGCAGTTAATAATTGATCCCCATAATGAACAGTTTTGGTGCAGTATTTTTACTTTTTTAAATGTTTCTTAAATTTATACTGATCTTATTGGGAATACTGGGCTAGCGATGTTAATGCTTTTGTGCTCTCAATTATTTTTTTTAATTCCTTACTACTGTTTTTTAAGGAAAGTGCATATTGTATTGCACATTGTATAAAACACATATTGTATAAAACACATATTGTTTTATGTGGACCTCTTCGGAGTTCCAAATCGTGAATAAACTAAACTTGAAACTTGAAGGACTCTGTTCTCCAGTTACCTGAGTGATAGGACTAGACCTGCATCGTGAACCAAAGGTCACTAGTCTGACTCAAAGAGCTGATTGGCCTAATTTTTTATTTTTGGTGCTTTGGACTCAAAAACTGATCAAATATTAATTTAAATCTCTAAATTTGTGTTGGATTTTTTGTGTTGTGCTTTAACTTTTTTACTATTTGAAGTGCTGCATACATACTTTAAGCATTATATCTAAGTTAAGCCTGACTGCTATGTGTGCCAAGCTAGCAGAGGGTTAAGCACAGGTTAATTTGGGGGTGCATGGGTTTCACCCTGACAGGGACTTTGGTGGCTGCTTTAGTGGGATTTCACCCCACTCAACCAGTAATCCAATTTCCAACAACAAGTAGTTGAATAGAGGACTTATGCGACAGGAAGCCTGAGAGACCACCTAAGACACTGGCAAGAACAGGCCCATCAGCATTAGAGTGCACCCAATTTATGCAAAGGATACCAGGGCAGTTGATTCAAAGAAGGGTCTGCTGCCAGTGTGACTGGTACAGAGGCCAGACAGAGAGAGGCAGCACAGAAGGAACATAGGGACAGATGTAGCAAGCATTTTGCATGGTGCAAACTGTGAAAATCGCAGTTTGCGCCATGCAAAATGCCGAATGCGATGCTCATTCACAATTTGCGAGTCGGTACCGACTCGCAAATTGTGAATGCGACTCGCAAATAGGAAGGGGTGTATGCTATGCTATATTGCTTTGTGATCGCAAATGCGGTCGCAAAACAATTTGCAGTTACCACCAGTGTCACACTGGTGGTAACCCATTTGCAAAAGGGAAGGGGTCCCCATGGGACCCCTTCCCCTTTGTGAATGTTGCCAAAAAGGATTTTTCAGAGCAGACAGTGGTCCAATGGACCACTGCCTACTCTGAAAAACCGAAACCAAATGGTTTCGTTTTTTTATTTATTTTGCAACTCGTTTTCCTTTAAGGACAGCTAAGAGGCTGAGTGGTACTGAAGAGAGAAAAAAAATGAGGAGTTGGGTGTCTTCATTAAATGAAAGAAGACAATTAGAGGTGAACGATATGTCAGAGTGAAGGACATTAAAGTTGGAGATAAGCTGTGGTTGTGTTCATACCATGGAGTATGAGCAGAGACAGTGATGAAGAGGTGAGCATTACTAGAAGAGCTAGGCAGCATGGAAGAGCAGTGAGCACATGGTGGTGTGGGATAATAGAGCGACTAGAAACAGCTCTTACAGGCAGTATACCCAAGAGAAAGGAGGCCGTGGAAAAGAGACCAATGTGACAGGATTTCTAGCCACCAGGATGATGACAGTGAAACCTAGGTATAAGAGTTAAGTGGTAGGAGGTGTAAGGACAGAAAAGGGGACTGGTACTGAATGAAGGAGAGTGAGGCATATGAGATGGCATGGGAGGATAGGAGCATTATCTTTAGCCTTTTTTGAAAACATGATGAATGTCTTGGGATAAACTCTTGTACTGGAATGGACTGATGGAGACAGTGACATCCGAGAAAACATGAGTAGCAAATGGAGGAGAAAACAGTAGGAGGAAAGGGTTGCCTAGCTTTCCCAGATGGCATAGTCAACACATAGAAGAGGGGCTTACAAGTTTAATGACCAGCCAGATCGAGAAGCCACTAGTTGGTCAGTTGATGGCAAGTTTGAAGATGAAGATCTAAGGCAGCAAATATGTTGACATTTTCAAAGGTTTACATAGGTGAACAGCAAAGATGGTTTGAAAGCAAAAAAGGAGAGTTGGGAAAAGGGTTAGTGTGTCTACAAACACAGACACGTTTCAGTGTTATTCACCATTTATACCAGTATTTCCAGTGAGAATTACCCAGAGAGTAGTTTAGCTCTGTTCAAATGATTAGGATGGACCAAAAAAAACTTCAGAGGATAGATAAAAAGAAAAGTTCACACCTAAGAGGGGCAAGAATCATGAGGTCTTGAGGCAATATTGAAAACTAGCTTTGATGGCACCTGTGCATGCAGTCTGTGGCCTACCACTGCGACAAGTGCCCTTTCAAGACTGCCCCACATTGAGGGAGGGGGGATATAACCAAAGTGGATTGACCAGAGAATCTAACTTCAATAACTGAGCATGTTCCATATCACCATGTGAACTTCAGTAATAATGGCCAGGTGAAACACTTGTTGGTGCAATCCTTCACTAGGCAAGGGACAGGAGGAATGCTTTGCAGCACAGAGAATCAGAGAGGGTTTTTCAGTAAAGGCCAGTTCTCTAGGTAACCTGCAAGTGATGGAGCCACGGTTAATCTCTTAGTGGATAAAGTTGTGCAACAACTGACAGAAGATTTTTTACTGGATTTAGGATTCCCTAAGGAGGACCATGGCTGGGTTGTTGGAATAGCAGCTTATAGCTAGTCAAGGGCATGGCAACCTTGGTGTGAGAAAACTTCATTAATGAAGTATAAGGAGTTCTAATGATGGGCATTTTAGGAGATCCTGCTTCCAGGCCTTACAATATTACCAGTAGGTGTTGTTACAAAGAAGATAAGGGGTGGGCTCAGGGTGATCCACCACCTTTTGTGGCCAGTTTGAGGGGGGCATCTAAAAACTATGTTGATCAGAACACATGCTTTATGATGTATTGAAGAACTGGGGCAGCCGCTGTGATGGTCCAACAATATGAGATAGAAGGAGAGATGGAAAAGGCATAAATAAAGGGCCCGATTACGACCCTGGTGTTCTCATTGTGGTGGTCTGATGGTCGCTAAAATGGACCACCAGCACCACCAGATTTCCTCCACACATGGTCTGGTGGTGCTGGTGGTCCTAATCACCAGGACAGTGCTGCAAGTTTACAACACCCCTCTCTGACAGCCTTTACATGGTGGTAGCACCACCATGTAGAGGCTGGCAGAGACGAGGTACCGCGAGGGGCCCCTGCACTGCCCATGCACTTTGCATGGGCAGTTTAAGGGCCCACATGGCCAGCCCAGTCTCAAAGTTCACTGACTGCTTTGCGTACGGTGCTGGTGCACCCTACGCACTACAGTATTGCTGCTGGCTTGACTGCGAGCCGTAGACAATGGTGTAAGCCATTTCCTGCTAGGCCAGCAGGAAACTCATAATGGGGTCCACAGGGAGGCAGCCGCACTGGTGGCCACCGGCCAGTCGAGACTTCGGCAGACGGTGTACACCATCCCACTAAGTCATAATGACCCCCAAAGTTTGCACTGCAGTTATTAGTGGTTCATCCAAACATTTTCACCTTACTATAAGTTACATTTGAAAAAGAGATGGTTGTGGATGAAGAAATGTAAATTAGGTGAGAACATAATTTTTTTATGTCAGTATAATTTAGCAAAAGCTGATCTACCTGAAGAAGTGCAGTAGATCTTTAATGCCAGTGCTATAAAACAACTTGAAAACAATATTTTAAGTTCATTTTGTGTACTTAAGAGGAACATTTGGGTAACTTTTTAGCTTGAAAGGCCATTTTTCTTTTTCTTTCCCTGGGGATGTGCCATAGAGTCTGGGAAGCCACTAAATATACAGTATCAACTTCCTCCTACTGTTCTGAAGGCTTGCCCCTCTGATTTATTAAGTCTTTCGTTACATTGAGCGTGGATTTCAGAAGGAAACATTCCGTCTCTTTTGGTCAGCAGTCTTTGCTGCATCCACTCCTTTGCAATCTTTACTTTCTTGAAACAAATTTAGTAAGCCCAAAGCAGTACTTTACAAAATGTTTATCCTTTGAGGGACCACTATTTCTATTTCTTTTTTGGGAGTATTTCAATTTGTTTGTTGGTTGTTCGGAGGTCATAAGTTTGAAGTAGGGGCCCCTATCTGATTAAGGAACAAAGCAGAATTGTTGGATAGCAGAGGCCTGACATTATTTATATGTCCTCCACGTTGGTTTGTGAATTATGTCCAGGCTTGTAATATTACTGTGTTATTGATTTACTGTTTGGGGCCCGAGCTTGTAGAAGGTTGTGCATATATTTTTTCATGCATTTGTCACATTTTCACTGGTGCTGTACTCGAAGTGATTTTTGTCATTTTAGGGGCTTGTGGATGGCCATGTATTCTTGACAAATGTAGGTGGTTTTTCACATGTATTCGCCTTCTGGCAGCTAGGGCCAGGGCTGGTCCAGTAGACCAGACACACAAAACCAGACATTTTCCTTTGTTTTCAGCTGCCTTCTACCAAGGAAACATGCCCACCATTTGGCATTTGAGTCTGTGCATGTGCAAAAAGGTTGATTTTGTTATTTTTCCTGCAATATTTGGCAGATCTCGAAAGACTAAGCAGGCACATCTTGGTTGTTTGCCTACAAAAGCAGCCCAGGCCTGGCAATTTGTGTCTGATATTTAAAGAGTTCCTGGAGAACGGTAGCTGGAGGAACAGATACCTGAGGTGAGCAGAGTTATGAATGGATGAGAGATGCAATTTAGGATTCATTCTGCAACTGAGTATTACAAACATAATTCCACAAGAGGGTAGATGGCAAATTTTATTTAAATGTTATAAGGTAAAAATAAAGACTAAAGTGACATTTTCTTGGAACTGGGCAGAACTGATGAGAATTGTGAAAAGGTTGTTTTAGACAATCATGGGTGACAGAAACTCAAAGCAAAAATCTGTATGAAAACAGACACTTGATAAAGATGAAACCTAAGAATAGCTAGTACATTGGGTGTGAGTTAGCACCGTGTTGGCAATAAATCAGAGTCAAAGACTTATTGGGACATTTCACTCATCAATAACAAGAGCATTCATAGTAAAGTTTTCCAAAAATGCTCTTTGTCAGAAGGTAATAAAAAGAACAGTTTTAATTCTTAGTGAAAGAAGACCAGTTAGTTAACCAGCCAAGAGTGATATTGAACTACAGTCCTTACATAGATTTCTTTGACATGTAAATCAAAGTTTAGAATATTGCATGGTCGTCCTGAGAATCATGGATGTGTAACAATTTTTGTTTTCAATACTAGCGACTTACTGTACTTTTCTGATCACAGGTTTTACTAGCAGTACCCTCCCTAATATCTCTTCCCCTTGTCCAGCCACTCTGATATTCTGTAGAATATCCAATCAGAGTCAGAGGTGTTGGAAGTTGGGCTTCTGGGAGGTACTGTTCCCAGAGCACCCTCTTCTTGTGGAGAGTGGCACATGCAGATGATCTCCTCTATTCAATCTGAGTCAAGCAGTACCATAGACACTACCTGTTTTCATATTTTAAAGAACACAAACAACAACAGCAACCACCACCTCTATCTCATTCATAGCCCACCCTAAAGAAAGGCAAACACAACTACATAACTCCAGGTTCTTCAGCCACTGGCTCAATAAGTCCACTCTTCTCTCAAATGTGGTACTTATTTCTACTTAGGACAAATGAGGAGTACATTCTTGAATGCTCACTTTGCCACAAACCATTGTGTCATGGTATGCCAGTGGCTATTTGAGATGGCACTAATAGGCCCTCATTACGACCCTGGCGTTGAGTGATAAAGTGGTGGTAATATCGCCAACAGGCTAGTGGTAATTACGGCCAAATTATGACCATGGTGGTGATATCTTCAAAAGACAGCCAATGTACCACACTGACCGCCAGGGCGGAAACAACACTCACCACGGTGGTAACTGCCTACAGCCAGGCAGAAGACAAAGTTACGCCCACTATATTAGGACACTACAATCCGCCACCTTTTCCGGGGCAGTACCAATGCCATCAAAAGCCTGTTGGAAACAGAGCACAAAATTCAAAGGACTCACCATTGGAGACACAGGGAAGAACCACGCCGCCATGGAGCCCAAGCTGCACATCTTCCTGATGACCTTCTATGTTATGCTCCACCTGGAACACCAACGCCAGCGAAGATGACAGCAGTGAGTACCGCCGCCTAGCACACAAGGGAGGGTGGGAGGAAAAAGAGAGTGACACACACACGCACAACATACACCTGACACACACACGCCATACACACAACTAGATGCATTACAAAAACAATTTGACCCCGAAAAATTGCAGAATAATGCAAAGATAACAGGTATTGACGAAAGTGATTGTAAACATTCCAACAATAAAATCAACAAACCGATTTGGCCACAAAATAGATATGTACACTTGTATAAAAAAGGGACACTGCCCAGTCGATAGTTCAAAGGGCCCACATGGCCAAAGGGCACAGTCCAAGGCCCCACTGGAATCCTGCACCAATCCGGATAGAACACTGCCGGGGCAACAGTTGTCAAATAGGCAGGAACTTTTGGGGGGGGCACCTCAGCCGTATGCCGCAACAAGCCCATTTGTTCTGGAGGGGGCAACATGCCCATTGCTCTTTGTCCTGAGAACAGCAAGGCCACAGTCTCTCAAGTGGGTGTCTTCTCCATTGGTTCTGGAGGGGGCAAAATGCCCTGTGCTTTGTCCTGGGGAGTGCAAGGCCACAGTCTATCAAGTGGGTGTCTTGTGCATTGTCCTGGGGAGTGCAAGGCCACCGTCTCTCAAGTGGGTGTCTTCCCCACTGGTTCTGGAGGAGCACGAGTAGGTGGTGCTACCACTGGCCCCATGGACTGTTTGGCTGAGGTGCTGGGCTGGATCCTTGCTACCCTGCCCATCCATGCAGGACAGGGGTAGGGGCAGAGAAGAGTTCAATCATGGAAAGGAAAAGCTGTTTAGGGACATTGGGGCAGGAAGAGGGAGAAGTGATGGGAGTGGAGGATGACGGAGTGGTTGGTGGAGGTGTATGTCTGCTGGATGTGGGTGCAGGTGCATGGGCTGAATGCTGTTGTGAGGTGAATGGCTGTTGGGTGTCTGAGTACTTGCATTTGGATCCTTTGGGAGGGACAGACACAGTGGGAGAGGACATAGGGGACGCGTGCCTGGATGTTGTGGACATGTCAGCCAGTGAGGTGTGTGTTCTGTTTGGTGTGGTGATGATGCAGGTAGTGGATGTTGATGTAGTGCATGCAGGTGTGAGTGTAGATGTAACTGGATGGGAGGTGGAGGAGGAGGGGGAGGCAGTGGAGACAGTGGATGTTGTTGTGTATGCAACTGAATGGTGTTTTGTGTGTGCCTGTGGGATGAAGTGTGGTGCTTGTGTTTGGCTGTGCCACTCTTGGGTGTTGTCTTGTGTGCATGCTCGCCGTGCTGTGTGCTTGGGATGGGTTAGGGATGAGGAGAATGAGACTGGGAAGTGGAAGTTGGAGGGGGCACGACTGAAACAGGGACAACGGCTGTCATCAGAGAGGAGGCCAGAGCCTGAATCAATTTCTATTGGGCCTCCGATCCACCATGATTGCCCTCCAGGAATGCATTGCATTGCTGCATCTGGGATGCCAGCCCCTGTATGGCATTCTCAATGGTTGATTGCCCTACAGAGATGAATCTCAGGAGGTCAATAGCCTCCTCACTCAGGGCAGCAGGGCTCACTGGTGCAGGGCATGAGGTGCCTGAGGCGAAGGAGATGCCCACCCTCCTGGGTGAGTGGGCACGGGCAACTCTTTGAGGGGCTACTGGGAGGGCTGTGCTGGTATGGGGGTGGTGGTTGTAACTGCAGCTGGGGTAGTCACAGAGGTGTCCGCCACCACCAGGGAGCTCCCATCGGAGGAGGTTTCAGACTCTGTGTTGTTTCCTCCTGTCTCCGACATGGTGCTCCCTCACCCTCCATCCCATTGGTGCCCTCACCGTCGGTGGACTCTGCCTCCAGGGTCCTGTGGGATGCAGCTCCCTCTGTCGCTGGTGCCTCTGCTCCTCCACCAGATGATGCTCATGCACATAAGGACAGGATGACAAAACAAGAAAGGGGGGAGAGACAAAGAACACACTGGGTCAATGACTGCACCATCACCACATTGGTGTACACAGCACCCTCACACACAGGGAACAGGCCTACGCATTATGCATTGCACTAGAAGTGAAACGGCTAGTGTTGGACCTGGCTTTTTGACAGGGTAATCCCCAAACTTTTTGCCTCCTTCCTCCTATTTTTCTGACCTGTTGTTGTTGGCTTTTTAACTCTGAGCACTTTACCACTGCTAACCAGTGCTAAAGTGCATATGCACTCTGTGTAAATTGTACTGTTGATTGGTTTATCCATGATTGGCTATTTGATTTACTTGTAAGACCCTAGTAGAGTGCACTATATGTGCCTAGGGCCTGTAGATTAAATGCTACTAGTGGGCCTGCAGCACTGGTTGTGCCTCCCACTTAAGTAGCCCCTTCACCTTGTCTCAGGCCTGCCATTGCAAGGCCTGTGTGTGCAGTTTCACTGCCACTTCGACTTGGCATTTAAAAATACTTGCCAAGCCTAAAACTCCCCCTTTTCTACATACAAGTCACCCCTAATGTGTGCCCTAGGTAACCTCTAGAGCAGGGTGCTGTGTGGATAAAAGGCAGGACATGTGCCTGTGTAGTTTATATGTCCTGGTAGTGTAAAACTCCTAAATTCGTTTTTACACTACTGTGAGGTCTGCTCCCTTCATAGGCTAACATTGGGGCTGCCCTCATACATTGTTGAAGTGGCAGCTGCTGATCTGAAAGGAGCAGGAAGGTCATATTTAGTATGGCCAGAAAGGTAATACAAAACCCTGCTGACTGGTGAAATCGGATTCAATATTACTATTGTAGAAATGCCACTTTTAGAAAGTGAGGATTTCTTTGCACTTAAATCTTTCTGTGCCTTACAATCCACGTCTGGCTAGGTTTAGTTGACAGCTCCTTGTGCATTCACTCAGACACATCCCAAACATAGGGTACTCAGCCTCACTTGCATACATCTGCATTTTGAATGGGTCTTCCTGGGCTGGGAGGGTGGAGGCCCTGCCCTCACACAAAGGACTGCCACACCCCCTACTGGGACCCTGAGAGACAGGATTGAACTGAGAGGGGACCTGGTGCATTTCTTAGCCACTCTTTGAAGTCACCCCCACTTCAAAGGCACAAGTTAATATAAAACAGGGCCTCTGCCCTACCTCATCAGACACTTGCTGGAGAAGAAACCTGAACCAGAACCTGCATCCTGCCAAGAAGAACTGCCTGGCTGCTCAAAGGACTCACCTGTCTGCTTTCTCAAAAGGACTGCTGCCTTGCTGTTGGCCTGCTGCCTTGCTGAACTCTTGTCTGGCTGCAAAAGTGCTCTCCAAGGGCTTGGATAGAGCTTGCCTCCTGTTCCCTGAAGTCTCAGGACCAAAAAGACTTCTCTTTTTCATTTGGACTCCTCGTGCGCTGAAAATTTCGACGCACAGCTTGCTCTGCAGTGAGAAAATCGCCGCACGCCGATCCAGAAAGACGCCGATCGACGCGACGCCTGCGGTGTGACTGGAACTTCGACGCACGGCCTCGCATGGACAACGCCGCCCGCCATCCCGAGAGGAAATCAACGCGACGCCTGCCATGAGGAAGAAAATTCCATGCACAGCCCCCCGGAACAACGCACAGCTGGAAAACAAGCCAAGGAATCCACGCACAGACCCTGGGACATCAGGTAATCCCGCAACCCATAGAAGGAGACGGTCTGCGTGCCGGAAAACTACGCACGTCTTCCCCGAGTGAAAAATAACGACGCAAGTCCGTGTGTGAAGGGGCGTAACCGACGCACACACCATTTTTCCTCCCGTAGAACGACGCACATCTCCCCACATGAAAAATAACAATGCAAGTCCGTGTGTGAAGGGGCGTAACTGAAGCACACACCATTTTTCCACGCATCTCCTCTTCTGCGGCCCTCTGCGGAGATTTTCCACTCCAAACCAGGTACTTTGTGCTTGAAAGAGACTTTGTTTACTTTTTAAAGACTTAAGACACTTCATATCACTTTGTAGTGATATCTTTTCAAATTCATATTGCATCTTTGATCGTTTTGACCTGCAAATACCCAGATAAATATGATATATTTTTCTAAACACTGTGTGGTGTATTTTTGTGGTGCTATATTAAGTTATTGTATGATTTATTGCACAAATGCTTTACACATTGCCTTCTAAATTAAGCCTGACTGCTCGTGCCAAGCTACCAGAGGGTGGGCACAGGATAATTCGGATTGTGTGTGACTTACCCTGACTAGAGTGAGGGCTCTTGCTTGGATAGAGGGTAACCTGACTGCCAACCAAAAACACAATTTCTAACAGCTAGTCACCAAGGAATGAGGAGGAGCACACACCGCCAACTGCAGCACATATGGGACGCATGCAGCCCTGCCCAGAAGTGAATACTAACAAGCTAGGTAAGCAGTATTTCACATTCAGGGCCTCATTCTGAGGCCGGCGGGCGGCGGTCGCCGCCCGCCTGGCGGGAACCGCCTTATGACCGCTCCGCGGTCGAAAGACCGCAGAGGCCATTCTGGCTTTCCCGCTGGGCTGGCGGGCGACCGCCAGAAGGCCGCCCGCCAGCCCAGCGGGAAACCCCTTCCCACGAGGAAGCCGGCTCCGAATGGAGCCGGCGGAGTGGGAAGGTGCGACGGGTGCAGTTGCACCCGTCGCGAATTTCAGTGTCTGCTAAGCAGACACTGAAATTCTATTTGGGGCCCTCTTACGGGGGCCCCTGCAGTGCCCATGCCATTGGCATGGGCACTGCAGGGGCCCCCAGGGGCCCCACAACACCCCATACCGCCATCCTGTTCCTGGCGGGCGAACCGCCAGGAACAGGATGGCGGTATGGGGTGTCGGAATCCCCATGGCGGCGCAGCAAGCTGCGCCACCATGGAGGATTCCTGAGGGCAGCGGAAAACCGGCGGGAGACCGCCGGTTTTCCCTTTCTGACCGCGGCCAAACCGCTGCGGTCAGAATGCCCTTGAGAGCACTGCCAGCCTGTTGGCGGTGCTCTCGTGGTCGTTGACGTCAGAATGACCCCCTCAATCTCTTAGCCACCAGAGGACCTACACTGCTATGTCTGGCCTGGCCTAGGGGCACCCACTGACACACAACCACCACCCAGATACCATCCCACGAGCCATAAGTTGTAATGATAGCCACTGTACTCACCCCCTTGTGGCTGCTGTGATGCCCTCAAGTGCCCATCCAGCTCAGGGTAGGCCATCGTCAGAATGTGGGCCATCAGGGGGTTCAGGGTCCGACGGGCACCCCTTCCTCATTGGGAGGCCATCCCCAGCTTGGCCTCCGTGGTCTTCTGTGCCCAGCATCTCAGGTCCTCCCACCGTTTGCGACAGTGTGTGCTCCGCCTACCATAGGCCCCCAGGGTCTGCACCTCCTTGGCGATGGCACGCCATATTCCCTTTTTTTGATGGTTTTTGATGGGCACTGACTTGCAGAGGCATTACATACAGGAGAACACCATTAGACAAACAGTCTAGCCTGTCACACAAATGGCCCACCATACCCGTTTCCATCACCAGTGGAACACACATAGCCCAGCCCACAACATGTACACCGCCAAGATGCCGTCACCGCTGGTGTAGATCTCCATAGGCCACTGTACCCCATAGGGCCCAATACTAACCGATGAGGAATTGCACAGCTGTTCCTGACCGCCTGAACAGCAGAATTACCTCACTTCCACCTGTCCCTCTACACAGGACAGGCGGTCACCATTTCAGGGGGGGTGAACAGGCCTATCGATAATTGCTGCATCAATAGGCACATACTTCACAAATTACACTGTCCCATAACATGTTTGCACATTGTGGAATGTTGTTGTGGCTCCATTGTTAAGTTTGTGACAGCCTACTCACTCTTGTATCCCTTAGATACCTTCTGCTGCAGATGAATAGGAGATGGAGACCCTCCCCCGTGTACAGACCCCCGGTAGATTTTGGCTACACTGGAGGACAGGCACATAATAATAACCTATGGACTGGACAGGGCCACAATCACAGAGCTGCGTGCCCAATTAGAACCTGACCTGATGTCAGCTATACGTAATCCCACTGGGATTTCCCCTCTTGTGCAAGTGCTATCATTGCTCCAGTTCCTGGCAACTGGTTCTTTCCAAGTGACAGTGGGCTTGGCAGCAGGAATGTCACAGCCAATGTTCTCAATCGTGCTGACAAGAGTCTTGTCTGTCCTGATAAAACGCATGTTCAGCTACATTGCTTTCCCCCAGGTTGAGGATTTGGCCACTGTGAAGGCCGGGGTTTATGCAATGGGACATATCCACAATATAATTGGGGCGATTGACGGAACACATATTACATTTGTACTCCCCCGCCAGAATGAACAGGTGTTCAGGAATTATAAGAGTTTCTATTTCATGAATGTGCAGATGGTGTGCTTGGCGGACCAGTACATCTTCAACATCAATGCTAAGTATCCAGGGTCGGTGCATGATGCCTTTGTCCTGAGGAATAGCAGCATCCCAAATGTGATGTCCCAACTACAGAGGCACAGGGTGTGGCTAATAGGTGAGCCCTGGTTCCCACCCAGTATATGTTGGTGTATGCCTATGGTGTTGGCCATATAGGATAGTGTGTGGCTAAATATTGTCCCTCAATATTTGCAGGTGACTCTGGTTACCCAAGCCTATCATGGCTGCTGACCCCTGTGAGTAATGCCAGAACAAGGGAAGAAGAACATTATAATGAGGCACATGGGAGAACCAGAAGGATCATTGAAAGGACCTTTGGCCTCCTAAAGGCCAGGGTCATGTGCCTGCATCTGACAGGTTGATCTCTGTGCTACTCCCCCAAGAAGGTCTGCCAGATAGTAGTGACATGCTGCATGTTGCACAACTTGGCCCGCAGACGGCATGTACCCTTTCCGCAGGAGGAGGAGACTGGAGATGCCCCTGTGGAAGCAGTGGACTCTGAGGACAGTGAGGATGAGGAGGCAGAGGATGAAGATGTGGACAACAGAACATCAGTGATATGTCAGTACTTCCAATGACACACAGGTGAGACGGTGCAACTTCACATTTCTTTGAGTATTGGTGTATTCTGTGTATCATTGACATGCTGGCATTACGCAATTCTTTGCCCTACTTACTGTTACTTATGGATATAGTTTTTGCAGATGTTGGTGAATTGACAATATTCTCCTGGTATGATAACAATAGCCTGCTACAGGTCATTATCTCTTGCTCAATCTATGTACAGTTCATTTGCAATGGTTGTAGCTGTTTCAATCAATTCAGATTTGCAATACTTGAAATACTAGTGGTCGAGTTTTATCCAAGGGTATTTATTGTTGTGCTAAAATATAGAGGGGAAAGTGCAATGGAATGGGGTGATGATGGAGGAAACTCCAGGGTATTGTTCCACTCTGTTTGTAGCACAGGTGCATTGTCCATGGGGACAGGAAGGGGAGCAATGGCAGTTCAAGGTGGACAAGGTGACCGAGTGGGACACAAGGGGGACAATCAGGAGATTCTCATTTCCTGGCGGTGGTCTTGACAAGTGTCTCTGTCTTCTGTCTGGTTCACAGGGAACATTTGCGGGGTAGTTCACCTTCTGCAGGGGTAGGGGTGCTGGTGGCCTGTTGGTCCTATAGCGGAGCCTCTCGGCTACTAGCGACAGCAGAAGTGGAGGGCTGTTTAGATGACTGGCTAGTGGCAGGGGCCCACTGGTGTGCTGTTGCCTCCCTCATGATGTTGGCCATGTCTGCCAGCACCCCTGCTATGGAGATCAGGGTGTTGTTAATGACCTGCCAGTCCTCCCTGATCCCCTGATACTCTCCCTCCTGCAGCAGCTTGTTCTCCTGCACGGTTTCTAGGATCTGGCTCATCGTGTCCTGGGAATGTAGCTAGGCTCCCAGGATCTTGGAAAGTGCCTCCTGGAGAGTTGGTTCCCTGCTCTTATCCTCCACTTGGCGCACAGCAGTCCTCCCAGTGTCCCTGTTGGCCTGTACCTCTGTCCCCTGAACCATGTGTCCACTGTCACTGACCCCAGGTCCCTGATTGTCCTGTGTGCGAGGTGTGGCCTGTGGTCCCTGTACAGGTGGGCACACTGCTGATTGATGTGTCCAGGGGACAGAGGTGTGGGTATGCTGGGTGGATGCTGTGGTGTTGGATCCTGATGGGAGAGGGTCTGTGGTGGTCTATGAGTGGGCTTGGATGACCGGCTGTTCAGTGGTCCCTGATGGGCCAGGTAGATCGTCCAGATCCTGGGTTACTGTCATCACTGTGGGCCTCTTCTGTTGGGGGACTGGATAGTTGTGGCACCTCTTCTCCAGTGACATTGGTTGGGGTACCTGTGGGGATGTAAATGATGTATTATGCTTCAGGTGTCTGACATTTATACTTCTGTAGCTTCCCCTCTATGGTTGTTGTTCCCCTGGCAGCTTTTGCTTGTGTATGTTGGTGTATTGTGGTTATGTTAGTTTCCTTATGCTGTGCATGCTTTGGTGATGAGTGTCCATGCAGGGCTGGGAGGGGTGTCCATGCATTGGTACAGCATGCAGGGCTTGGCATTGGGATTAGTGAGATGTGATGGTGGAGTGTGTGGGATGTGGTGGAGTGATGGGAGTGAGGGTGAAGGTGTGTGATGACATGCAGGTATGGGGGTTGGTAATTGTTAAAAGTAGACTTACCAGCGTCCAGTCCTTCTCCAAATTCGGCAAGTCCCTCAGAATGCAGTAGTGCCAAGACTTGCTCCTCCCATGCTGTGAGTTGTGGGGGAGGAGGGTCCACCACCAGTCCTCTGTATGGTGAGCTGGTATCTTGCTGCTATGGAACGTACCTTTCCCCGTAGGTTGTTCCACCTCTTCCTGATGTTCTCCATTCTTGGATGCTGTGCCACGGCATTGACCCTTACCACAATTCTCCACCATAGCTCCATCTTCCTTGCCATTGATATCTGCTGCACCTGTGCTCCAAAGAGCTGTTGCTCTACCCTGTTGATTTCTTCCACCATGACCCTTAACTCCTCTTCAGTGAAACGGGGGTGCCTTTGTGGTGCCATGGGTGTCGTGTGATGTGTATTGGTGAGGGTGTGTTGGGTAATGTGGTGGGGTGTGTGATGTGGAGTGCATGAGGGGTGTATGGGTGTGAGTGGTGTGTGTGTCTAGTTGTCTCTGTGCTCTTCTTCTCAGTCTTGTTGTGGCAATAGTCGTTCCTAAAGGGTTGTGGGTAATGTGGTTGTGTGTGTGTTTTATAGTGGTGTGGGTGTGTGGGTATGTGGGTGTGGTGTGTGTATGGGTGTCAGGTGTGTGTTGTTTGAATTTTCCAATGTAGTGTTGTTTTGTATGTGGGTGTCCATTGTGAGCGCATTGGTATGTACCGCCAATGGTTTCCCACCATTGAATGTCTGCCGTAATGATTCGTGGGTCATAATTTGATGGGCATTGTTCTGTTGGCGTAATGGTGTGGGTTTTGGGACCACCAGTTTATCACTGAGCTTTGGTCTGGTGGATTTGTGTATGTGGCTGTATTCTGTTGGATTGGGGTGTGTGTGTCATAATATGGTGAACGAATGTTCGCCAGCGCAGCGGTAAGTTGGCAGCCGTCAGCAAGGCGGTAAGCACCATTTACTGCCAATGTCATAATGAGGGCCATTGTGCTTAGCAAGCTTGGCAAGGCACATGGAAAAGAGGGGCACAGCCACCCTAAATCCCTACCATCTCCCAGTAGCTCATTGGAGGATGTGTCCTCACAAAGAAAATAGTCACACCAACCCACACTCATGTTTATGTTCAGCAAGGAGTTGACACACCACCAAACCCATGATAATATCCCTTTGCACCATTAGAGAATGGGAGATGGCCAAAATGTTAGTAAATACCCTCCTGCCCTTTTCCTTAGAAAAAAAGGGAGGTTTATGGAATTTGTGGAGATCCTCAAGAGCCTGTTCAATCTGGTTGACCTCAACCGACTTGAATAAACTGTTCCAGTCCGACCACAGTGACTTTAGGATCGTAGAGATTTGGCAACCTGTAAGTTGAAGCAGTTTATTTATGTATTGTGGCCAGATTACTTTTAGATTTAGGTGATGGGCTTATTTGGCTTGCCCAGTGCCCTAAAAACTCATTTTCCCACAGCATTCCATTAGCTACGCCTTGAAAAAGCTCCAGGCTTCCATGCCTATAGGGGGAGGAAAACAGGTTCACTAGGAGCTTTTTTGCTTCTCTGCTTTGAGTATCCATTTGTATTAAAATAAATATAAATTCAATATAGTGCATCACTGCATCATAACTTTTATGACTGGGATTATCCTCTGAATCGTCAACCACATCATTCAGTTTTGTTCTGAATGATTTCAAGCATACATGTGTGAATGGGTTAGGGGTCTCCCATTCTGAAGTGACGAAATTCTTATCAATCTTACCCCATTACACAAGTGTGGCCACACCAGGAATTTCGACCTCCTTCTTGGATACAGATTAGTAACAATAGCAGCCTGCTGCAGGGTGAGTTGTTATCTCCCTTCTTCAGGAAGCCACTAAGGATGTTAGCCAAAAGGAGAGCATCAAAGGGGAAGCCACTTTTGGTAGGCAAATGCTGATCACACTCCTGAGGGGCTGCCATTTTTTCAGGTAGATGGGCTGTTGACAGGGACAGAGAGGGGAAACCACTGCACAAACCGGTTGTCCTGTGGGCATGTATCCTACAGATAGCCACACCTCTAGGGTAGTCTACCAAGCTCCTAACAGCAGTGGAATGGTGCAGACATCTTCCTGGAAAGTCATCAAAGGTTTGGGACTCTCCGTGATTCCCCTGGGACACTTTCATTGGAAAAATATGTTATCCCTGGCACCATGAACCTCAGGTCACATCGGAACTGGAACAAGGACCGAAGAAGGGCCCCCTGTTAACCCCTGAACTGAACAAAGAGAGACTGAACTGCCTGCTGGACTGCATCTACTGCACCTTGGTCTAGCAAAGATGGGACTGTTTTTTTTGCTCCTGGCTTGGGGAGAACCTATGTCCAGACCAAAGCAGTGACTCCAAGGTTCAGTTGGCTGACCTCCTGGAATCATCTCCAGGGACAAAAGAGCTGAAGTAGTCCAGACCATCAAGGCAGTAGCCACTTTGGAAGAATCACCACTGACTGCCACTGGACACCCCAAGAGACCAATCCTCATTGGCCAAAAGTTGCACTGAGTCATCTGGACCCAGAAGTGTCATCAGAGTTTACATTGGTTGCCCAAGAGGGACACTAGCCTCAGCAAAAGGATTTCACTCAGACCGATGGGAGACAGTTAGCCCAGCAATAGATGGCCTTCTACCACTTTAAATAGGATTTTGTGGGAACCTGACGTCTGTAGTCAAAGATGCCCCAGATGACCTGTGGAACAAGGATTCACCACAAAGGCACCCCTGCCAGCCATACAGCAACGGAGTATCTTTGAGCATCCTTTTATCCTGTATTTCCAGTGCCAAGACCACTCCATTAAAGTCAAAGGTAGTTGTGTTGTAAAGTTTGGAGCTGGACTTGAAAACAATCTGGTGGCCAGGTAACTATCAAAATCTACCCCACTGCCCTCTGCCAAACATCCATCCTTTTGGATTTGGTTGCCCATGTCGGAGCAACCAAACTAACGTTTACAAATGTTTAAAATGTTTACATACCTTTGATTGACCAATGCTTGTTTGCGGCTCAATTAAAAAGTAATAACATCTTTTAAATTTCGTGTCTCTGAAACCCTCAGGTGGATTTTGGTCATTTTTCACTCTAAAAATGTATAAAAATATACTGAATTTATGTAAACTGGTGTTTCTTTTGTTTACCATGGCTTTCTTAGTTTGCTGCTTTGTACTGTTAAATGTTTTATATTGAATTCCTTTGTGCAAGTCTTGCTGCTCAAAAGTTAGAGCTACCCAGGTCTGAGCTCAAGGTTTTCAAACAAGACTGTCTGAGCTCAAAACAGATTTTGCAACTGTATTCCACAGTAAGGCTGCACAGCCATGCCAAATAATACACCCAAATTCTCACAAGAAGCAAGTCACAGTTGTAGCTTCACCTGGGAGTTCAGGACAGAGTGTTCCCATGAACAGCAGGGCTGGTACTCATTTGTTAATGGCAGGCCTTTGTCTAGAGTGGCACAGCTGTTGAAAAATAAACTGGAATGCGACTTGAGAAATCTTCAATGGCTGAGATGAATTCAAGGATTCCATCCATCACCTTGTTTGTTGCAGTTGATGCCCTAAGTGTGACAGGTGTACCCAGCGCTGTTCCCATGCTCACTGTGCAACAGGACTCAAGCTACAAGCTAGTGATGAGCCACAGCTACAGTGAAAGCAGTCTATGTTCCTATGAGGAGCACAGTCTGTACTGATTTGTGTAAAGCAGGCTTTTGTTTAGAGTGGCATAGAGGAGAAAGAAAAATGGACTGTATTGTAGCCCCAGCGATAGCCAGTGGCTGAGATTAATTCAAGAATTTAGTCCACCACCTTCTTGCAATTGCCGTGTTTGCCCCAACGTAGGCCCTTTACTCACTGTGCCATAGGACTAAAGCTACACCCAACAGACAATCCCAAATTAGGGTGAAACTGGTCTGGAATTACTTGTTTTTATTTCTGGAGGAGGCCTTGTCTGGCAGTTTGGTATTGACTGTTCCTGTGAGGAGCTGATATGATAATGATTTGCATAATGTGGGTTTCTTTAGAGAGTTGCATGGTAGGTCAAAAATGATGGATTGGAATGCAACCCGAGTGATCGCTGGTGACTGGGATTAATTCAAGCATTTTATCTATCAGTTTGTTGCTTGTTGCAATTTAAGGCATGTGTGCTTGTAATCCCAGAGTTGATTCCAGGCTACGGTGCCATTGTACTCAAAGCACACCCTACGGATGAGCCCCAGCTAGGGCTAAACTAGTCTTGGTTGTTTGTGGTTCCTTCTGGTTAGGGGATCCTACTCCTCATTGGACAACCTGTTACCATGAGGAGCAGGGTCGGTACTGAATACAGAAGGTGGACCTTTGTCTCGAGTGGCATTGTGGGTGAAAAACAATGGATTGGAATAAAGCCCTGAGTGATTGGTAGTGTTTGAGATTAAGTCAATATTTCCATACATACCTTGTGGTTTGTGCAAGAACCCACCAGTCAGGCTTATCTAAAGAGGCAATGTTTAAAGTATTTGTGCAACACACACACACACACAGACACAGTGACACAATGAAAACACCACTAAAAACTCCACAAAGGTTTAGAAAAATAGACAACATGTTATAAAAAAATCAATACCAAAATGGCAAAAATTCATTGAGTAGAAGTCCATATGTGAATATTAGAAGAATAAAAGAGTTCTTGCACTTAGAAGCAAATATCGCTTTAATTGTTACTTAATGTAGCGCTGAACTAGGGTAAAGTCAAGAGTTCAGGCCATCAGTAGTTAAGTACAGTCCAGCTATAAGACTAACGCAGGGCCCGCTGAGCAAAGTAACTTAATCCTGATCGCACTCACAAGATGCATCAATTTTTCTCACTCAGTGCTGACAATGCATTGGTTCTGAATGCGACCCACAGGTGCTGCTATGTGTTGGTTCCAAAGCTGATGCACCGGGTTTCTCCACGCAGTGAAGGTATGCATTAATCTTCCTTAAGGAGTGACGGATTCGGTAGTTCTGATGCAATGTTGATGCGCTGTGTCTGAAGCGGATGTATCAGGTTTCTCCACAGTGAAGAGAGGCTCTGATCTTCCTTCAGCAGCGGCAGTGATGCGGTGGATCCAATGCAGCGATAATGCAATGGCAAAGCTCTTGTTTGGAATGCAATGGACCAGTTCTACTCCTGCAACAGGATCAATGCACTTCCAGCAGACAGGAAATATGTCGCTTCTGCTGGTGCAAGTATCCAGGTCCACTTCCAGTGAACCAGGCACAGGAGCAGGGGTAGAGACTTTGATATCCCTGAGTCTTTAGGAACAGATAGCAAACCAACAACCCTTAGAGATCAAGGTACAAGTCAGACGCCAGCTCTCCCTCAGCAAGGTCAGAAAACAGCAGGCAGCAGGGCAACACAGCAGAAAAGCAGTCCTTCCTTGTCAGCAGTCCGCTAGAGTGACAGTCCTTGGTGCTGCACAGCAGTTCTTCTGACAGAGTCCAGTTGCAGGTCTAGAAGTGTCTGGTTTGGTGGGGGTCACACCAAATGTGCCTTTGAAGTAGGAGTGACTTCACAAAATGGTCTCTGAAGTGCACAAGTATTGTTTCTCCCTCAGCCCTGACTCCAGACAATCAGTAAGGGGCAATCAGCCCTTTGTGTGGGCACAGGCACTACCTATTCAGGTGTATCTTCCCCTCCCATCCTTCCTGCCCAGGAAGAGCAGTCACAATATAGAAGAATGCAGATGAGCTCTCAGACACACCTAACCGTCCTGTGTTTGTGGCTCTCTAGAGGGAATGCACAAATTGTAGCTATCACTCACCTCAGGTGTGTATAAGAGACAGGCTGCAGGCACACAGTGCTGTAGGAGCAGAGAAATGTCCACTTTCTAAAAGTGGAATTTCCAAAATAATAAGTTTAAATCCAAATTTATCAGTGAAGAGTATTTATCATTAACATTGTAAAAGGTATGAACCATGACACATACACTCCTTTCTAATCAGGAATTGCAGTTTAAAAGTGTTGTATGGAATTCCCAATGTTAACCTATGAGAGGAATAGGTCTCACAGACTTTGGGAGTTTTTCACTATCAGGACAAAGTAAAGCTTAACGTACACGTCCTCGCTTTTACTTGCATAGCACCGTGCCCTAAAGGCTACCTAGAGCTACCATTGGGGTAATTTATTTGAAATAAAAGGGTAGTTTAAGGCTTGGCAAGGTTTTTAAATGTCAAGTCGAAGTGGCAGTCAAAGTGGACACACAGGGTCTGTAGTGTCAGGCCTTAGACATGTTTAAAGGGCTACTTCAGTGGATGACACAATCAGTGCTGCAGGCCCACTAGCATAATTTAATTTACCGGCCATTGATATATGGTATACCACTTTACAAGGGACTTAAATAAAATATGCCAATTGTGTATACACCAATGTTACCAGGTTTAGGGTAGAAGCACATGCACTTAAGCACTGGCCAGCAGTGGTAAAGTGTTCAGAGTCCTAAGGCAAATATATGAGGTAAGCAGGCAAAAGGTTTGGGGTAAGGCCACCGTAAGACCAGCAGGTCTAATAGACTGTCTGTCAAAACTACCGTGGTATCGTCTGGTTGAAATGATGTCTTCCCCATTTTCACGGAAAATAATTTAATTTGTTACCCAAAAAGAGAAGTTTCCAAAGTGCAATTTCAGCGAAGAAATAGTGGCTTTACCAGTTCTAGCATGCCTCGAGAAAACAGCATGCCTCACTGTTAAAACTCCTAGGGCTGCAAAAAATGCACAATCTGACTTTCAAAATAATTACATATCTACATGAACTTCTTCAGTTAGATTGCTGGCGCAGACTTAATAGCAAGGATGCTTGACTGTCATGGAAGATGAGAACTCTCCGTTTTAATTACACTTCTGCCATTTTTAGTAACTCAAATCTGATTAAAAATACCATTATTTTGGGAAAGCTTGATTGCATCAATCATTTGGCTATCTCCTCCACAGGTTTTAATTCAGATCTTAAAGGAAATATAATTAATCTCTATTTTCAAGCACATCAACATGTTCCGGTAGCTGTTTCGTGGTGTCACATGATGAGTTAAAATACCAATTAGATGGCGTTTCACTCCAGTTATGAAGCTGAAAAAACATCAGCTTTTGTACATCATTATCAGGCAAAAAGGGAGCATTTGTTAATTAAAATGTCATTATTTTCTGAGAATGAGCATCTAAAGACATATTTTTGAAATATGCTGTTGGTTCGTTTGAAAAAGCTTTCTCTGTCTTTGTACTGTACCAGTTCTCTGCTAAGTAACTGAAGTCTAGTGCAAGTTTGGTGCTTTAAGTGGGTTTGTTGTATAATGAAGCATACACTGTCCAATGTAAGGTACTAATGTACAACCAACTATTGCATAGTCAGTGGGTCAAAACTGGTCTGGGGTTGCGAGTGTTCCTGTCTGTAGGGTACCTTCCTTGGCGGTTCGGTATGGACTATTGCTTCTGGAGCAGGACCAAAAGCAGGACGAGGATTAATTTGCAAATGCAACGTACTGGAATGCAGCACCATGTGATCGCCAGTCACTGATATTAATTTGAGCATTCCTTCCATCATTTTGCTGTTTGAGTTTGAATGGAGCACTTGAAGGTTTGCACTAACATAGATAGCACTGCCCAGCAATAAGAACCATGCACTGTTGCTTTTAACCTCAGTAAGTGCAGTATGAAAAAAACACATTGGACCTTATTACAAGTCCCTTGTGAACTCCATGGGGAGACGTGAGGCCAGTGTTAATGATTTCAGCTGGTTTCTTCTCATGAATTAAAAGGGATCACAAGTTACCCAAAATCAAGACCAAAATGAGGAGTAACCAACCAAATATCAGGTCATTGTAAGCAGTGTAATGCTCCCATTTTCCACTTCAACTGGGGGTATATGCAAATGGACAACATCAAGTTGGAGCGCAGGGACCAGAGGGGAATAGGGCTCCCCCAGCATCTGAGGATTGGGGTGAGATGGTATTAGAAATAAGTTTCTGGTTGGCAGAGGTATGCACCCTGTCCAAGCTAGAACCACAATCCTACTGAGGGTAAGTCAGATACACACCATACATTAACCTGTGCTTACCCTCTGGTATCTTGACTCAGAGCAGACAGGCTTAACTTAAGAGGCAACTTGTAAAGTATTTGCACAACACTTCAAACAGTAACACAGTGAAAACACCACAAGAAGACTCCACATCAGGTCAGAAAATAGATTATATTTCTATGAACAAAAGAAGACCAAAATGACAAACTTCTAATGAGCTGAAGTTGAGCTACACATTTCTAAAGAATAAACGTGGTGGTACAGCTTAGAAGCATAAAGCACCAACCAGGGCTATGTGGTCATGTTAAACTGGGCTGAATCCCAAAAGTCAAGTCAACCACTATGGAGCACAGATTGGATACAGGGACTAGCCTGGTCCTCTGAAAAACAGCACCTTGGTTCAGAGGTGAGTCGACGTTGAGAATAAGATACAAGGAGGAGGGAGGCGATTCCTTGGTGTTGATCCTGAAGACATAGGGGATGCATGGGTTCCAAGCGGCACAAAATTGGAGGTGAATTGGAAATGGATGTGATGCGTGGTTCAGTCAGCAATGTCGTGCTCTCAATCCTCGCAGCAGTGGCGATGCTTCAATGACAACGGAGATGCAGTGTCCTTAATCCTTGCAGCAGCAGCAATGTGCCAGCGTCAATGAAGAGACACTGGTTCCGATCAGCACAATGGCACTGATGTGCAGGTTCTGACGGTTACTGCACTTTATACCCTTTTCTAAGTGCCCAGGACATGATTGGTACTGCTTGGCGGGGGCTGACTGGCAGCAAGCAAAATCCAGGTGCTATTGATGATGAGTGTGAGAAAACAGGGCTGATTGCAGAGGCCCCATAACTTTTTGCCCCCATTTTCCACTTTTTGCTGGTGTTTTCCTGACTTTAAAGGTGCCCTGGGTACTGCTAACCAGTCCCAGGGCCTGTGCTCTGTGTAAAATGGATATGCAAATTAGGCTAATTATAATTGGCTAAGTTAACCTACCTATAAGTCCCTAGTATATGGTAGGGCATGTAGGTTTAGGGACCACAGCATAGGTGGTGCACACCTAGGTGCATTGCTGAGGTGCCCAGTGTCATTTTAAAAGCAAGCCTGCCTTGCTGGCTGCTTTTAAATTAAAGTTATATGCAAATTCGACTTTGGAATTAAAGGTACTTCCAAAGTCTTAAACTACCTTATTTTTACATATAAGTCACCCCTAAGGTGTGCCCTATGTGCCCCTAGGGCTGGGTGCCATGTAACTATAAGCAGGGACTTTATAAAAATAGATTTATAAGCCCTGGTGAGGTAAAAACAGCCAAATTCGTTTTTCCCTCATTGAAGTAAATGGCCTTCATAGGCTAGAATGGGCAGACTTTATTTAAAATTGTAAAGTCTCCTTAAATGTTACATACCAAGAATTTGGTATCAAATTGATTGTTGTAATAAATCCCACAACTTCCAGTTGTGGGATTTAATATAACTTGTCCAGGTAAAAAGTTTAGACTTTACCTAAAAAGTTGCCAATTTCAGCTCTGCATTGTTTTTTCTGCTGTGCTCTGATTGGCCAGCCTGCAGCAGCTTTTGCCAGGCTGCCTTGATGAGGTGTGAAGTGGCAAGACTTCACACAAAGGAATGTGCTTGGGGGAGAGAATCTCCCCTCAGCAGATGGTGAGGCAGGAAGGGGGAGGGCTGCCAAACTGGTCTTCAAAGGCAGAGAAGGACATTTGCAGCACCCAGCAACACCCCCACATCCTGCAACCCCAGACAGCTAGGTGCCCCCTTGATTAGATTAGGAGAGGGCAGGAGAGGGGTGTGTTTATGATTTTTAGCCACACCAGTGGGTGGGCTCAGCCAGATGTAACCTCCAAAAATCAGATTCATCCATGTTGGATTTTTAGAGACTGTTGCCTTCTGGGATGGATTTTTGCCACACTTCCCAGGAAGTGGTCATCACAGGGGGACGACCCTGTCCCTGATTGGAGAACCAGGGCCCCCCTGCTTTTCACCCAGGAGCAAGGATAAAACTGGCAGACCTGCACCCACACCTCAGATCCCCACCAAATTTCAAGAAGAAAGAACTTAAGGAGAAGAAGGACTGCCCTGCTGGAACCCTGGCCTGCACCTGGAACCTGCACTCAGAAGGACTGCACCAGCTGCACACTTGGGCTTCACCACAAGAAGGACTTTGCCTGGCTTCAACTGGTTCAAGGAGGGACTCCCTGTTTGCTACAGGTAAAAAATTGCTAAACCAGAGTCCCCTGCACCAACTCCTGAAGAAAGCGACCAGCTGACCACTGTCCAGTGGCCAAAAAGGAGTTTGCGCCAGGTGCATTCTGGGAGTTGAAGTCCGCACCCCTCAAGGACCATCACAGAACTTCTGGACCCTTGGGGTGAGCTGTGGACCCCAAAAGAACCTTAAAAGAACATCTGGGTGAAGCCCCAGAAGTTTGGAAAAGATTTGAGAATTTTTGGAAAAAAGCTCCAGAGAGGGACCGACCCGCCACGGAAATTCTAGCCGGCTTGCCTCAACCGCGACCAGGCCTGACTTCGTGGTTCGTCCCGGTAAAGAAAAACATCCAAAAAAGAGACCCAATCCGAACGTAAAAAGTTGACCGGGACCTCCCAGCCATCGTATCCGAGAAGGGCTCCATGGACGTCGGATCAAGATCCAGGTTTACCCCGGTCGAAGGATTTTCATCTCGAAAAAACGACTAAGTCCGAAGGTAAAAGTCTCCACCGAGGAAACCCACATCGCGTATCCGGACAAGGGCTCCAGGAGGTCGGATTCAACTGGCAGGTTCGTCCCTGTGAAGAAAAACTTCAAAATAAAGACTAAGTCAGAAGGTAACTTTGTAACCGAGGCCTCCCGCGACCTGTAGCCGAGCAGGGCTCCATCGCGGTCGGCCTGAAAGTTTGACTTTGCCCCGGTCGAGGTGCAACCAGATGACCCGATTGGCGCTTTTTGTTTCTAAGCGCTAGAAAAGTAATAATTCTTTAAAAATTCATATCTCCGGTTCCCCTGAACCAATTTTAATCGTTTTTGTGTCATTTTAAAGATAAAAATATAAACTATTTTTATAAATTGGTTTTGGATTTTTAAACTGTTTCCTGTGTTTTATTTAATTACTGTTTTGTGATATTTGAATGCTTTACACTTTGTCTCCTAAGTTAAGCCTTGACGCTCGTTGCCAAGCTACCAAGGGTTGAGCTGGGATTAATTTACTGAGACCTAACTGTACCTATGTGGAGGTTAGTGGCTTGTTGCTAGGTGTAGGTACCTACCTGCCCTACCAATAACCCATTTTCCAACATAATTGGAAGCAGCGACGGGATCCTCTACTTGTGTTCAATATCACGTTACAGTTTTAGGTAAAACAAATTAAAAATCCTTTAAATTGTCCTAGTGCAAAAATTGTTTTTAATTTTTAATTTGGATTAATTTCAATTATTGAATTTTTGTAATTTTTCTAAATTCTTGTTTCCAATTTTTGCAAAAAGTTTTTGTTGACACAAAACTAGGGAACCATGGAGCTTGATCTGGCTAGCCTACCCACACTGACAGTAGTCCAGCTTAGGGGGTTGTGTATTGAAAGAGGGTTGCCTGCAACCACTGATCTCAGGAAGCAAATCCTGATCACATCCCTGACAGCATGGGCTGAGGCCCAAGAGGTAGAGTCAGAAGAAGCTCCAGAGGAGGGAGAAAGAAGGGAGGATGCAAGCTCTAACCACTCAGGGGAGGGAAGGCATCTGAGCCCAAGTGAGGATGAGGAAGAACGGTCCTCAGTAAACACAGTCACTAGGGGCAGATCCAAAGCTAGTGGTGGGAAGGGGGTCCTTTCAGGAGGAGAGAACCCATCCATCAGAGAAAGAGAGCTGGGGGCCCAGCTAGCATACATAGCTTTGGAAGCAGAGAAGCTGGCCCTAGAAAAGAAAAAGTGGGCATACAAAGAGAAAAGAGATGGAAGCAGCGATAAAGAAGCTGAGGTGTCCATGGGTGGGGGAGTTTGCCCCAGATTACCCAAGGGGGTGGTTCCTGCTTATGTAGAGGGGGATGACATAGATAAGTGGCTGGGGGCCTTTGAGAGGGCACTCCAAATGAGAAGGGTTAGGCCTCAATACTGGGGTTCCCTTTTGTGGGAGTTGGCCCCCAACTCAGGGAGGGATAGGCTTCTGACCTTAAGGGGGGAGGAGGCAGATTCATACCCTAGTATGAAGAGGTGCTTAGCCAAGAAGTTTGGTCTGACCCCAGAGCAATATAGAATGAAGTTCAGGGACACCCAGAAGGTCAGTACCCAGTCTTGGGTTGACTTTGTGGACATTTCACTAAAGGCACTAGAGGGCTGGATTATTGGTAACAAAGTAGATACTTATGAGGGGTTATACAATCTGATCATGAGAGAGCACATCTTGACCAATTGTACCCAAGAAAGGTTACGCCAGCATCTAGTGGACTCTAAGCAGACCAACCCTAGAGAGCTAGGGGAGGCAGCTGATGAGTGGGTGAGAACCAGGGTGGTTGTCAAGTCCCAGGGGGGAGACTCCAAGAAGGGGGGGACAGGTCCCCAAAAACCTAAGGAGGGAGGTGGTAAGCCCACCACAGAGACTCCCTCTGTACCCCAGAACCCTAAGAAGGAGGAGAGTAAATCCCACTCTAACCAGCAGAGACAATTAGACCCAGGGTTAAAAAAGCTCTTGGACAGTAGGGCTTGCTTTGACTGTCAGCAGACAGGTCACTTCAGAGGAGATGCAGCCTGTCCAAAGAAGGTGGTTAGCACTGGGCTGTCCAGTGTAGCCATAGAGGAGGATTCCTCAGATGATGAAGTCCTCCTAGCATTGAGCTGGGAGACAGGACCAGATGGTAAGCTGGTGATCCCTGAGGGTGGGAGTAAACACTTCCACCACATTCAAGTGAATGGGATCCCTACCACTGGCCTGAGAGACACCTGTGCCAGTCACACTATAGTGAGTGACCGGTTAGTGACCCCAAACATGTATGTCCCAGGAGAGACAAGGAAAGTCAGGATAGCCACAGGGGAGGTCACCTCCAAACCTGTAGCCATAGTGCCCCTAGAGAGGGAGGGTATCCTTGACTGGATTAGGGTGGTAGTCAGTGCTGACCTTCCCCTAGATTGTATTCTGGGCAATGACCTCCCAGAGGTGAGTCTGGTCACAGATGGGGTGGTCGCCCAGGGCGCCCCCCCAACCCAAAGTCCTGGGGAGTCAGTCCCTATAGTTAGGAGACAGATTCCCCAAGAAAAGGAAAGAAGAAAAGGAAGGGTAGGCCACTCTTAAAGAGAGTTCCAGGGAGCCAAAGGCCTTCTGCCCCATTAAGGGGGGAGCCCAGAGTTGGCACTGGTGAGGCCTCACCTGACCCCAAGGAAGTCCTGAGTAGTCAGGCAGCTGTCCAGATGCAAGGTGTTGCCCCTGCACTGACAGAAGGGAGAGTGGAAGGAGGGTGTCTGCCACAGGAGGTGGTAGCCCCCCACTCTAGACAGCAAGATGGGTGCCAGGACCCCAAAATTGCCCCTAAAGCAGCTCAGCCACCTGTCAGTGGAGAGCTTAGGGTGTGGTTCTGGGTACTGACAGCTGTCAGTAGCCTCTGCTGGGTGCTAGCCTTTCTGGCAGCAATGTACTTGGCCTGGGAGGCAGACCCCAGGGCCAATAGCAAAGTAGGCCCTCTGACCCTATTGGTCATGGTGGGGTTGCTCAAGTGTTGGGTGACCTCTTTGGGTAAGCTAGGTGTTGCCCTAGCAAAGTTTGGAGTAGGGGAGGTGGGCACCTCACTACCCAAGTTGGCAGAGAGAAAGGAAGAAGACCCCCCTAGAGGGAAGTTTCAGTTTGATTTGGGTCCTTTTACTGTTGGGATGGCTTCACTACCCAGAGGGAGTGACCCTGACAGGGGGATGTAAGGTAGAGTAGGCCCTGCAAAGGGACAGCCAGTTTTCTTCACTGTCTTCCTCGCCTAACAAGCCAGGAAGACTCTCCCAGGGTTGGGCTGAGTCTCCTGGGCGTGTGGGCGGGGGGGCAGGGGGTTGTGTGAGAAAACAGGGCTGATTGCAGAGGCCCCATAACTTTTTGCCCCGATTTTCCACTTTTTGCTGGTGTTTTCCTGACTTTAAAGGTGCCCTGGGTACTGCTAACCAGTCCCAGGGCCTGTGCTCTGTGTAAAATGGATATGCAAATTAGGCTAATTATAATTGGCTAAGTTAACCTACCTATAAGTCCCTAGTATATGGTAGGGCATGTAGGTTTAGGGACCACAGCATAGGTGGTGCACACCTAGGTGCATTGCTGAGGTGCCCAGTGTCATTTTAAAAGCAAGCCTACCTTGCTGGCTGCTTTTAAATTAAAGTTATATGCAAATTCGACTTTGGAATTAAAGGTACTTCCAAAGTCTTAAACTACCTTATTTTTACATATAAGTCACCCCTAAGGTGTGCCCTATGTGCCCCTAGGGCTGGGTGCCATGTAACTATAAGCAGGGACTTTATAAAAATAGATTTATAAGCCCTAGTGAGGTAAAAACAGCCAAATTCGTTTTTCCCTCATTGAAGTAAATGGCCTTCATAGGCTAGAATGGGCAGACTTTATTTTAAATTTTAAAGTCTCCTTAAATGTTACATACCAAGAATTTGGTATCAAATTGATTGTTGTAATGAATCCCACAACTTCCAGTTGTTGGATTTAATATAACTTGTCCAGGTAAAAAGTTTAGACTTTACCTAAAAAGTTGCCAATTTCAGCTCTGCATTGTTTTTGCTGCTGTGCTCTGATTGGCCAGCCTGCAGCAGCTTCTGCCAGGCTGCCTTGATGAGGTGTGAAGTGGCCAGACTTCACACAAAGGAATGTGCTTGGGGGAGAGAATCTCCCCTCAGCAGATGGTGAGGCAGGAAGGGGGAGGGCTGCCAAACTGGTCTTCAAAGGCAGAGAAGGACATTTGCAGCACCCAGCAACACCCCCACATCCTGCAACCCCAGACAGCTAGGTGCCCCCTTGATTAGATTAGGAGAGGGCAGGAGAGGGGTGTGTTTATGATTTTTAGCCACACCAGTGGGTGGGCTCAGCCAGATGTAACCTCCAAAAATCAGATTCATCCATGTTGGATTTTTAGAGACTGTTGCCTTCTGGGATGGATTTTTGCCACACTTCCCAGGAAGTGGTCATCACAGGGGGACGACCCTGTCCCTGATTGGAGAACCAGGGCCCCCCTGCTTTTCACCCAGGAGCAAGGATAAAACTGGCAGACCTGCACCCACACCTCAGATCCCCACCAAATTTCAAGAAGAAAGAACTTAAGGAGAAGAAGGACTGCCCTGCTGGACCCCTGGCCTGCACCTGGAACCTGCACTCAGAAGGACTGCACCAGCTGCACACTTGGGCTTCACCACATGAAGGACTTTGCCTGGCTTCAACTGGTTCAAGGAGGGACTCCCTGTTTGCTACAGGTAAAAAATTGCTAAACCAGAGTCCCCTGCACCAACTCCTGAAGAAAGCGACCAGCTGACCACTGTCCAGTGGCCAAAAAGGAGTTTGCGCCAGGTGCATTCTGGGAGTTGAAGTCCGCACCCCTCAAGGACCATCACAGAACTTCTGGACCCTTGGGGTGAGCTGTGGACCCCAAAAGAACCTTAAAAGAACATCTGGGTGAAGCCCCAGAAGTTTGGAAAAGATTTGAGAATTTTTGGAAAAAAGCTCCAGAGAGGGACCGACCCGCCGCGGAAATTCTAGCCGGCTTGCCTCAACCGCGACCAGGCCTGACTTCGTGGTTCGTCCCGGTAAAGAAAACCATCCAAAAAAGAGACTAAGAGGGTCATTCTGACCCTGGCGGCCGGTGGCCGCCAGGGCCACCGACCACGGGAGCACCGCCGACAGGCTGGCGGTGCTCCAATGAGCATTCTGACCGCAGCGGTTCAGCCGCGGTCAGAAGCGGAAAGTCAGCGGTCTCCCGCTGACTTTCCGCTGCTCTTTGGAATCCTCCATGGCTGCGGAGCGCGCTCCGCAGCCATGAGGATTCTGACCCCCCCTACCGCCATCCTGTTCATGGCGGGAAAGCCGCCATGAACAGGATGGTGGTAGGGGGGGTCGCGGGGCCCCTGGGGGCCCCTGCCGTGCCCATGCCAATGGCATGGGCACGGCAGGGGCCCCCGTAAGAGGGCCCCGAAAAGTATTTCAGTGTCTGCCTTGCAGACACTGAAATACGCGACGGGTGCCACTGCACCCGTCGCACCTTCCCACTCCGCCGGCTCGATTACGAGCCGGCATCCTCGTGGGAAGGTCGTTTTCCCCTGGGCTGGCGGGCGGTTTTACTGGAACCGCCCGCCAGCCCAGGGGAAAACTCGTAATACCCGCCGCGGTCTTTTGACCGCGGCGCGGTAATTTGGAGGGCGGGATCCTGGCGGGCGGCCTCCGCCGCCCGCCAGGGTCATAATGAGGCCCTAAGTCCGAACGTAAAAAGTTGACCGGGACCTCCCAGCCATCGTATCCGAGAAGGGCTCCATGGACGTCGGATCAAGATCCAGGTTTACCCCGGTTGAAGGATTTTCATCTCGAAAAAACGACTAAGTCCGAAGGTAAAAGTCTCCACCGAGGAAACCCACATCGCGTATCCGGACAAGAGCTCCAGGAGGTCGGATTCAACTGGCAGGTTCGTCCCGGTGAAGAAAAACTTCAAAATAAAGACTAAGTCAGAAGGTAACTTTTTAACCAAGGCCTCCCGCGACCTGTAGCCGAGCAGGGCTCCATCGCGGTCGGCCTGAAAGTTTGACTTTGCCCCGGTCGAGGTGCAACCAGATGACCCGATTGGCGCTTTTTGTTTCTAAGCGCTAGAAATGTAATAATTCTTTAAAAATTCATATCTCCGGTTCCCCTGAACCGATTTTAATCGATTTTGTGTCATTTTAAAGATAAAAATATAAACTATTTTTATAAATTGGTTTTGGATTTTTAAACTGTTTCCTGTGTTTTATTTAATTACTGTTTTGTGATATTTGAATGCTTTACACTTTGTCTCCTAAGTTAAGCCTTGACGCTCGTTGCCAAGCTACCAAGGGTTGAGCTGGGATTAATTTACTGAGACCTAACTGTACCTATGTGGAGGTTAGTGGCTTGTTGCTAGGTGTAGGTACCTACCTGCCCTACCAATAACCCATTTTCCAACAATGAGTTAGAAGTCTTTTGTGTCGCTGAGATGTCAGAAGAACAGGAGGCAAGCCAGCAATCAATCAATCAATCAATCAAGGTATTTATAAAGCGCGCTACTCACCCGTGAGGGTCTCAAGGTGCTCTGGGTGATCACTGCTGCTCGAAGAGCCAGGTCTTGAGACGCCGCCAGAAGGCGGGTGGTCCTGGGTGGTCCTGAGGTGGGCAGGGAGGGAATTCCACATCTTGGCTGCCAGGTAGGAGAAGGATTTCCCTCCAGCGTTGGTTCGGCGGATGCGAGGGACGGCGACAAGAGCGAGGCTGGTGGAGCGAAGTTGAAGGGTGGGCGTGTAGAAGGTGAGGCGACGGTTGAGGTATTCGGAGCCTTTGTTGTGGAGGGCTTGGTGTGCGTGGGTGAGGAGCCTGAAGGTGATCCTTTTGTTGACGGGTAGCCAGTGCAGGTGTTTCAGGTGGGCTGATATGTGGCTGTGGCGGGGTACGTCGAGGATGAGGCGTGCAGAGGCGTTTTGTATGCGCTGAAGACGTTTCTGAAGTTTTGCAGTGGTTCCTGCATATAGGGTGTTTCCGTAGTCCAGGAGACTTGTGACGAAGGCGTGGGTCACAGTTTTTCTGGTGTCGGCGGGGATCCAGTGGAAGATCTTTCGGAGCATGCGAAGTGTGTGGAAGCAAGAAGATGAGACGGCGTTGACTTGCTTGGTCATGGTGAGAAGGGGGTCCGGGATGAATCTGAGGTTGCGTGCGTGGTCTGAAGGGGTCGGTGCGGTGCCCAGGGCCGTGGGCCACCAGGATTTGTCCCAGGTGGACGGGGAGTTTCCAAGGATGAGGACTTCCGTCTTGTCTGAGTTCAGCTTCAGGCGGCTGAGTTTCATCCATTCTGCGACGTCTTTCATTCCATCCTGCAGGTTGGCTTTGGCGGTGGCTGGGTCTTTGGTGAGGGAGAGTATCAGCTGGGTGTCGTCGGCGTAGGAGATGATGTTGATGTTGTGTTTGCGAGCGATGTCGGCGAGGGGGCTCATGTAGACATCGAAGAGAGTGGGGCTGAGCGTGGAGCCTTGTGGGACGCCGCAGATGATATCAGTGGGTTCCGAGCGGAAAGGCGGGAGGTAGACTCTCTGGGATCGGTCCGAGAGAAAAGAGATGATCCAGTCCAGGGCCTGTCCTTGGATACCGTTGGAGCAGAGGCGGGTTGTTAGGGTGCGGTGGCAGACGGTGTCGAAGGCAGCCGAGAGGTCGAGGAGGATGAGGGCGGTTGTTTCTCCGTTGTCCAGTAGGGTTCGGATGTCGTCGGTGACTGTGATGAGGGCGGTTTCCGTGCTGTGGTTGGCCCGAAAGCCGGACTGGGAGGGGTCGAGCAGGTTGTTGTCTTCGAGGAAGTTTGTCAGTTGCTTGTTGACGGCCTTCTCGATGACTTTGGCCGGGAAGGGGAGGAGCGAGATGGGGCAGAAGTTCTTCAGGTCGTTGGGGTCCGCCGTAGGTTTCTTCAGGAGAGCGTTGACTTCCGCCTGTTTCCAGCTCTCGGGGAAGGTGGCAGATGCAAACGAGCTGTTAATGATGCTCTGGAGATAGGGGGCGATGCTGGCGTCGGCTTTCTTCAAGATGTAGTGTGGGCATGGGTCCGAGGGGGCACCAGAGTGGATGGTGTTCATGGTAGTTCTGGTCTTTTCAGCGCTGATGGGTGTCCAGGCGTTGAGGGTGATGGTTGGGGCTGTGAGTTCCGTGGTGGTCGGCAGGATCTGTGGTCCGAAGCTGTTGTGTAGGTCGGTGATCTTTCGATGGAAGAAGGTGGCGAGGGAGTTGCAGAGTTCTTGTGAGGGCGTGATGGAGTTGGAGCTGGCGTTGGGATTGGAGAGCTCTTTGACGATGTTGAAGAGTTCTTTGCTGTTGTCGGTGTTCTTGTCCAGTCTCTCTTTGAAGGATGCTCTTTTGGTGGTGTTCGCGGGTGGCGATTTTGAGGGCTGACATATTTTTCTGCGGTGTGTTCTTTGCGCCAGGTTTTTTCGAGGGTACGCCAGATTTTCTTGGATTCTTTGAGGGCGTATGTGAACCATGGAGGTTTCCTGATGTTGGTCTGTCTTGGGAGGTGTCTGAGGGGGGCGAGGTTGTCAGCGCAGTTGGTGATCCACTGTGTGAGGTTGAGGGCTGTGTTGTTGGCATCGGAGGTGATGGCAAGTTGGTTATGGTTGAGAGTGGAGAGTAGCTGTTCTGTGGAGATTTTGTTCCAAGGTCTGCGGGTGATAGGTTGTGTGCGAGGATGGTGAGTCTTGCGTCTGAAGGTGAAGTGGACACATCTGTGGTCGGTCCAGTGTGTCTCGGAAGAGTGGCTGAAGGATACGTGGTTGCTGGTGGAGAAGATGGGGTCGAGCGTGTGTCCAGCGATGTGGGTGGGGGTGTTCACCAGTTGCTTGAGACCGAGGTTGGCGAGGTTGGCGAGTAGGGTGGTGGTGTTGGTGTCGTTGTTCTTCTCCAGGTGGAAGTTCAAGTCTGCGAGGAGGATGTAGTCTGGCGAGGCTAGGGCGTGCGGGGAGATGAAGTCTGTGATGGATTCGCTGAATAGGGCGCGTGGTCCAGGGGGCCTGTAGACGAGAGTTCCACTGAGGGTGGTCCTGGGGTCGGTGTGGATATGGAAGTGCATGTGTTCGGCGGCGAGGAGGGTGTCTTCGGTGGAGGTAATGACATTGATGGAGCTCTTGTAGATGATGGCGATTCCTCCTCCGACTTGGTTGGTGCGGTCTTTCCTGGTGATCTTGTAGCCGTCGGGGATGGCTAGGGCGATGTTGGGGGCCGATGAGGTGTTCATCCAGGTCTCAGTGTTGAAGGCGACGTCTGGTGCGGTAGAGCCCAGGAGGTCCCATAGTTCAATGGCGTGCTTGTGGACGGAGCGTGCGTTGATGAGGATGCACTTGAGGTGGTTATTGGAGCGTGGGCTGGTGGACGGATTGCAGTCGCGGTGGAAGGTGTGCTTGCATGTATGACAAGCGAAGGGTCCATGGGTGCATTTTGGGCTGGCTTGGTACCAGGTGGTAGTTCGTCCGGGGTTGAGTGCGTGGAGGGAGGCGGCGTTGTAGCTGTGCTGGGGGTTTTGGGAGCGCTGGAGGCCAGGGGTTCTGGCGCTGGGCGCGGTCCAGGCGCGGACGGGCGCAGACGGGCTTAAGAGGGAAGGGTGGGGAGGAGGGGTCAGCTGGGAGGCAGGAGGCGGGAGGGAGGGCGACGAATGGGAGCGGGGGGCGGGGCCACATGGGTGGCAGCGGCGGGAAAGCGGGGAGCAGGGAGGCGGGAGAAGTGAAAAATGTGAGAAAAAAGAAGAAATTCACTGGAGAAAGGCGAGGATGGCAGGAAAAAATAGAAAAGTCAGAGGAGGAGAAAGCGCAGTTGAAGAGAGAGGGGCGAGATACACAGGAGGAGAAAGTGCAGTGGCAGAGTGTAGAGGGGGAAATTCACGAGGGGAGAGCCAAAAGGAGAGGGGAAAAAAGAAAAGAAGAAATGGACAGGAGAAAGTGCTAAGAAATTCCCGGGGGAGAGCCAAAAGGAGAGGAGAAAAGAGGAGATGGACAGAAGAAGCGCAAAGAAGGTCACAGGGGGAGAGCCAAAAGGAGAGGAGAAAAGAAGAAATGGACAGGAGAAAGCGCAAAGGAGCACCTACGGCCTACAAGAGGTGGCAGGGGCCTGGGCAGGTGGAGCTGCAGTGGTGGGGAAGCGACCTACCTAGCGTCAAGCCCTCTGAGTCACCCTGGGTTCAGGGGAGATGGGGCAAGCCCTTCCTCAGCAGGGCAGAGGGTAGCAGGCAGCAGGGCAGTACAGCACATAAGCAGTTCTTCCAGGCAGGCACATAGGGCTAAGAGCAGTAAAATGCCAACTTTTTAAAGTGAAATTTTTAAAACTTTAACAATAAATCTAACTTCAGTATTAAAGAGGATTTCTCATTACTGTTCCATAGGTAGTAAACATGACATTTCTACCCCCTTCTCAATTAGGAATTACAGCTTATTAAATGTGGTAAGGAATCCCCAGTGTTAACCTATGAGAGGGGTAGGCCTCACAGTTGTGAAAAATGAATTTGATAGTTTTTCACTACCAGGATGAGTAAAACTTAAAAGTATTGGCCCTGCCTTTTTATTACATAGCACAACATCCTACGGACTACATTAGGGGTGTAATTTGTAATAAAAGGGAAGGTTAAGGCTTTGGAAGAGGTTTTAATTGCCAAGTTGACATGACGGTGTAAACTGCATGTACAGGCTCTGCAACTGCAGGCCTGAGACATGTTTAAGGGCTACTTGAGTGGGTGGCACAGACCGTGCTGCAGTCCCACTAGTAGCATTTAATTTACAGATCCTGGGCACCCATACTACACTTTACAAGAGGCATATAAGCACATTAAATATGCCAATTGTGGATGTATCAAGCAAACCATGTTTAGGGAAGAGAGCATGTGCACTTTAGCACTGGTCAGCATTGGAAAACTGCTCAGAATCCTACGGCTAACAAATGAAAATTAGCAAATATGTGAGGAAATAGGCAAAATGTTTGGGGGAAGACCATCCTAAAGCTGTCAGGTGTAACAGGTGGGGTAAAGCCTGACCCTCTGCTAACTGTAGGCCACTGTTGTTTTCCTATGTATGCTTTCACACGTGGTAAGCACAGGCCCAGAATGTCCCTAACCTAACAATCCCGCCAGTCTGAAATACTGGTACAAGACATAATGAGACTTGTAGAAATACAGTAGTTTGGTGATTTGAACTACTGCACCTTTCAGAAATGTGCATGTTGCATGGAAAATACACTTACTTGTTAGTGGAGCACCTCCCTCCACTGATGGAAAGGTAATGAATTAATGGGTTTCAAGAGAAGTAAGGTTAGTAGAGGAAGTTATAATTATTGTGGTTTTGTTTTTAGATGAGACATCCAGAGGAAACATAAAATAAAGCATAATAGGATGAATGGTTACTCCTGAGGAAGGCACTTTGCCGAAATGTGCTTCGACAAGAGAATCCAAGTTAATAGCCATTAAAAGAGAGGAGAGAAGTCGAGTTCATAGCTGCACAAGACTTTTTTAAGATCCTTTATTTCTAGTGAAATAATCTTCTGATGTTAATGACACATCAAATTGGTCAGAGTTTGCAATAGATTTGCATGCTGACTTATGATAAAGGTTTTTAAAGTATGTGGTGAGGGTAGGAATGTGGTTTGATTTAAGATATGGTGTGTAGTTGGATGGTGTATGAAGTTTTTATAAAAATGAAATATTCTTTTCTGTTTTTCATGTTTCATGTGTTTACAATCTGTAGGATTTATCTGTGTTATATTTGGATTGACTGAAAGAGTGTGTGTGAGGCAACTTAATACAATCTCCTTTTCCTAAAGTTAGACTCCTCAGACTTGATGGACAAAAAACATGATTTAGCTTTTCCTTATTAGTGAACAATTGTGATTTCTTAATATAAAATCACAAAATGCTGTGTACAAAGTCACTGCTCTCTCATTGTGAAGTGAAATTTGTGAAATATCCTGAAATTTTGAATTACATAATTTTGCATAATTTGTAACATGGTAGACTGGTTTGCACAGGAACTGTCTTACTTAAGAATTAGTTTCTTCATGGTCCAGTTTCCTGTTGGTGCCATTACTGATTTTGATATGCGAGGCATTCTTTTGCATGAGATTTTTACTCATGACACCAGCACACTTCATTTTACATAATATTGTGTGATTTTGCATAATTTCCCTGAGGCCACACCGCCACATGAACAGCACCCTGAGGCCGGTCATCGGCAGCCCTCACTCACCACCAGGCTGCCTCCGTCAGGCAGCCTGGCGGTGGTCGGAATCATTATCCGACAGGGCAGCAATGCTGCCCCTCGGATAATGATTCCTCAGCCTCCAGCCTTTTCCCAAAGGCTGGCGGAAGGGGTGCACCGGGGCACCCCTGGGGGCCCCTGCACTGCCCAAGCACTTGGCATGGGCAGTACAGGGGCCCCTGTGCAGTGCCCCATCGCGCAGGTCACTGTCTGATTTTCGGGATGTGATCTACGTGACGGGTGCAGCTGCACCCACCACACAGAGGCATTGGCGGTGGCTCCATGTGGAGCCGCCGTCAATGTCCCGGCCAGGCATTCCTGTGGGTTGGCCCCCAGTAATGTTCATTATATGGCCGGTGGGGATCCGGGGACGCTGGCGGTCAGTGTTTTGACACCATCGTGAACACGGCGGTTTTTGACAGCTGTGTTCATAATGACTACCACAGTGCGCAATGACAGTGCAGGCATAGGTGGTCACAATATGTGCCCCCAGCCACACTGCCCAGTGGGTCCCCGCCATGAAAACCAAGGTGGAATGGCAGTTTGTAATCAGCACAGTGGTGCAGAGGATTGCCTCCCCTACCACCGCCACAACGGGATCCATGATGCTTGCGGTGGCAGCGGACTTGTGTCGGTCTGGCCACCAGCATCCTAATCTGGAGATTAGACCACAAAGGATGCAGAGGTCAGACCGCCACTGTGAGTATAGTAGTCCTGGGATCGCCAAAGATTGAGCCCTTAGACCTGAGGATGAACTCACAAACTGATGCTTAAAGATAACAAAGCATCAACAAACATTCCACATCAACCTCAATTTTACCGCATAGTGTGTTCCTCACTAAGATTGAGCCCTTAGACCTGAGGATGAACTCACAAACTGATGCTTAAAGATAACAAAGCATCAACAAACATTCCACATCAACCTCAATTTTACCGCATAGTGTGTTCCTCACTGGATTACAAGGATTATATAATAGACAATCTTGGCTAAGTAGTATCTTTACTAAGACCAACTGTACCTTGCTGGACTCATACAAATTATTATATGGTCTATATCAGTCTGTGCTCATTTTCTGACCCTATGTACTGCTATGTTGTTATCATTTGTGGTTTAGTCTTGTAGAAACCCATTATTCTAATATGTTTTCTTGATTTTCTGTTGCCTGACACAAAGTGCTTCTCTATACATAGGGCCTCATTCCGACCCTGGCGGTACAAGACCGCCAGGGCCGGGGGCAACGGAAGCACCGCCAACAGGCTGGCGGTGCTTCATTGCCCATTCTGACCCCGGCGTTAAAGCCGCGGTCAGAAAAGGGAATCCGGCGGTTTCCCGCCGGATTTCCCCTGCTTGGGCAGAACCTCCATGGCGCCGCCATGGAGATTCCGACCCCCTTCCCTTTTACCGCCAGGAACAGGATGGCGGGAACGGGTGCCCTAAGAGAGCCCCAGGGAGATTTTCACTGTCTGCATTGCAGACAGTGAAAATCGCGACGGGTGCAACTGCACCCGTCGCACCCCTGCAACACCGCCGGCTCCATTCGGAGCCGGCCTCTGTGTTGCAGGGCCTTTCCCGCTGGGCCGGCGGGCGCCCGCCGGCCCAACGGGAAAGTCAGAATGGCCTCCGCGGTCTTCTGACCGCGGAGCGGCCATTTGGCGGTTCCCGCCAGGGTCAGAATGACCCTCATAGTTCTTAATTATGTTTTGCAATGTTATAATCTTTATGGAAAATTATTAGCTAATATAATTTCAACTTCTTTTTTATTTTTACCGCCACAACTAAATTAATTAGAAATAGGGATGTGGTGTAGTACATATTTGCAGTTGCAAACCTTATGATTTATAAAATCACAAGTTTTGCAACCACAACAAATATCTACAAAATGCAACACACTTTTTTAAGTTGGAAAAATATTTCTGTGACTAATTCTGAATGGATGTTAGGAGCTGGTTCTTTTAAGGAACCACAGTAACTTGTATGAATGGTTTATAGCAATTGCAGCTTCATGTCATTCATCAGATGCTGACACTTGACTGGGATGGTATAGAATTCGCAATGAAGAATCTGTTCCTGGGGAAAGCTTCTCCTTTGAAATTTGTGCTGGGAGGCCCTAGGAGGACAAGACACTGGCCAATGGGAGTGCTGTTTCCTCCTTTTGCAACAGAGCACAGTGCACCAAATTTGGTTGCTGCAGTGCATTGCATAAAAAACTACTAAATGTGGCCCAGAGTGTCTTGAACACTACTAGGATACTAGGAGTTGCAAGCAAATTCAAACTAATATATTGGTATTAAGCGCTACAGAGGCTTAAATGTTTGGGACCATGGCGTTTTCATGCGTAGGTTCAGTGGGGCTTATATATGTGCAAGATATGCTATGCAGTGGACCATGGAAGTAAACAGAGCAAGCACACATTTTCAACATTGATAATTCCTTTTTCCCAAATTAAAGCCACTAAGGTTTTAGCTGCTGAGATATATACAACCAGAAAATATGTTTCTCCTTTATGTGTGAAACCTCAAACAGAGTAAACTCTATACATTGTGTTTCACTCAATTGCAGAATACAGTTATTTATGGCATGCTATGCATTAGGCCTCTTTTGTTTGTACATAGGTATTATACCATATACAATACCATATAAAATACTTGTGTCTCTCCTTTAACCAACAAGAAGATCTTTGACATATGTCATGAACCCAGAAGGAAAATGACAACCTTTATTCTTTTTAGATAATATTTACATTCTTTATTCATCTAGATTACTGGAGAGTTTCCAGTCTCTGTAGATGTGAGGAACCGGGTTGTTGGTTGGGAGGATGAACCCTTCTCAAGCAACAGCTTCAATGCTTTTCAGGGTGAACCACAAAAGTCACTAAATTAACATATGCTTAATCCTCTGGTAGCTTGGCACAAAAGCAGTAAGGCTTACCGCAGGGTCACTGTGTAAAGTATTCATGCAGTACACAAACAATAATAAAGTGGAAACACAACTGAAGAAAAATCCTACACCAACTTAGAAAAATGTAATAAATTATTTGACAATCAAATGAAAAAAATCAAATCAATAAGACTGCAGATTTACAATCTCATATTATTAAGGTCTGAGGCTATGTGGTTGTGATGGACCATGATAAAGTCACAAGTTCAGGTAACCACAATGGAGTGAGGGTGGGATACTGGGAACAGATTAGTCCCACTGAGTATTGTAACTTATGTCCTTGAAGCAGTGCATTGCGTCCCACTGTGTAATTTCTGATGAGGCGCTGTGAGGGCCACGATGAAAAGTACTGCATGTAGTTGTGCTGCGCTGTGTCAGTCCTGATGAGGAGCTGCAAAGACTGTTACACAAGGTCCTGCTCTAAGTTTCTTTGCGTTGTGTCGGTTCTGATGAGGCCACCAATCAGGACCTGTGAGATACAGCTATGAAGGTTCTAGCATCGTGCTGCGTCGACGTGTGTCATGTTGCATCACATTGCATCAGTTCCGAAGGAACCCATAGTTGGGCAGGAGGACGACACTCTGATGCCAGACAATGGTCTAGGACCTAAAAAGCATATCTTGGGGAACAGGACTCACCTCAACAGAGGCCAGCAGTGGGGCACAACCAGATCCAATTAATTCTGGGCAGCTGGGCAATGTAGGAAAGGTCTCTGGAGCTTGTTAGCTCCTTGCATCTCAGAACATGAGGCCAATCATATAGCCCTGGAAGTCACTCTTCTGGTTTAGCGTTCACAGAGCAGGTCAAATCTTTCTTTACCATGCAGCAGAGCAGCAGAACAGTCCTCTTTACAGGAAAACAGTCCTTCCAACAGTAGGGCAGCTGAGCAATCCTTCTTCTGAGTCTTCATAGGTCCAGAAGGATCTTAAGAGTGGGTCTGATTGTCCCACATTTGTACCTCATGCTAGATCTGAAATGTGAAAGGTTTCTGGAGTTTTTCCCCTACCGAAGGGTTTGGAATTTCCTGCCTCCTTGCCCTGGCCCCAGTCTGTCTGTAGTCACAATAGGGTAGTGTGAGGTTCTTTGTGTTTAAGCTGAGGCAGTGACATTGAAGTGCAAAGGTGGCAGGTGACAACTCCACCCCTATCATCACTTCAGCATGCCCCATCTTGCCAACACCCAGGCCCTCCATTTTGTATTTCCTCTGCACATTACACGAAGGTCAAATGCATACTACACCTCGTCATGTGACCAAGGAAACAGACTGCAGGCACCAAATGGTTAGGATAAGAAAATGTCAACTGTCTAAAAATTGCATTTTCAGAATTGTGACTTAAAATCCAACTTTACCATTAAGGAGGGTTTTAAATTACAATTCATGAGCTAACAAACATGACATTCCTACCTGTCCTAACACACAAATTATCATTTGATAGTTAATTAAATGAGTCAATTGGGTGTAAGACAGTTTGACCATGTTTAAATTAGAGAGCACAAACACTTTGGCACTGGCTAGCAGTTGTAACGTGCACAGAGTCCTAAGTACAACAATAATGATTTCAGCAAAGCTGGATGGGCGAAGGCAGAGAGTTTGGGAGTGACCCTGCTGAGAGGATCATGTCCAGCAGTATATTTCCTACACCTCCTTAACATTTATTAACACATCCAGTAACCCTTCACATCCTCCCAAATGTCCACTATAACACTCCAACCATTAACTATTATGTTGGCACTTGCCAGTGAGGCACACCTTCTATGTGACTCAACCCACATTAATTATTTGTGCCATTTCCTCCAATCTAGGTGTCATGTACCATAAATATGGACTTCTTTTAATTATGTATTTAATTGATTTGTACTGGGCAAGGTATGTCACCAAAATGCAACACAGCAGCACCTAATCAACAGGACAAGGGGCCAGATGTATGATTCTGGCCCATTGCGATTCGGTAATTGCGATTTTTAAGAAATCGCTATTAACGACTCGCAAAGGGCCATGTATCACATTTGCGAATCGGTAATAGCGATTTCTTAAAAATCGCAAATGCAATTACCAAATCCAAATTGCGATACTGGCCCCAGCCCATAGCTGCGAATTTTTTGCATTTCCCAAATTTTGATTTCGGAACCAGAAATCGCAATTTTGGAAATGCAAAAGGGCAGGGTGCTGGGGGCCTAAAGCCCCCTCTCCTGCACCCAATTTTTTTTTTTAACATGTAAAGTACACACATGCCAAAAGGGCATGTGTGCTTTACATGTTACATATAAAAATGCAGTTTTACTGCATTTTTAATTTTTGCACCAGGTTACCACCTGGTTGCAGACTATGGTATTTTGCATGTGCAAAATACCATTCTGCGAATAATCGCAATTTGCGATTTTTTGCAGAATTGCCTTGCGACCTGGATTTTGCGAATCGCAAATTGTGATTCGCAAAATCCAGGTCGCAACGCAAAAAATCGCAATTTTTGCGATTTCTATTTTGTGGTCTGCGAATGCCTTTGATGCATTGCAGACCACTATTTTGCACTTGAAAACGCTCGATTTTGCCGTTTGCGAGTGCAAATTTTTTGGATACATCTGGCCCAAGATTTCTAAATAGCCTTCTGAAGATTTAATACTGATAAAAAGGTACATGCTCCTATCTTCAACACACAGTTACTTCGATACTCTATATTAATGGAACACTTCTTTGACAACTTTTATTAATTTAAAATATGGTTGGCACTCCCCATCCATACTGAATGGCCCTAACATATCCTCTACTGCACAACTGTTCTTCAAATCTGCACTTCATGAGAACATAAATACCCTTCTGTCTTTTATCTACAACTTCTCACACATGCTTCATCTATTGATACTATTCAATAAAGCAGACTTTCTCTACTCTTCTCCCTTTTAACTGAAATACTCATGCATTTACTCATCAACTCATAATTTACCTTTGAATCTGCCACCAAATTTAGCTTTCTGCTCAGTCCCCTTCTATCAGGTATCCCTTGACACTCTCCAACCATGCTGAAGCTTTCTGAGACATCTTGTGGCACTCCGGATATACCTAGATGCCTGCTGAGTTTCCTGTATCCAGCCATACTTCATCTGCCTTGCCCCATCCACTCAGAGGTTCTCTGGTGTTTTGTGTCAAGCACTAACTTGTTTGTCCGACGGAGAAACAATGTTGACCAAGTTGCTTATTCCCAATTCCTCTTAGACATTACGTGCCTCCCACTTAACTGCACATGATTGGCATCGAAACACCCCGGGGAAAGGGGATGGATGAAAGGGAGAGAGAGACACTGGAGCCACAGGTCCAGATCCGAGCAACTGGTGATGGTCCTTGAAGAGCTGCGATTTCCTATGATAAATGACATATCAGTCAAACAGCTCATAACTCGTAACCATGTATATACTATTCTCTGACTACTGTATGCAAGCGAGGTGTACCTGTTAGGTTCTCCCTTCCCACTTTAGATGGCGCTCCCTCTCTCTAGGAATTTTTGGGAACTATGTGAATTACCTGTAATTAAATAAGATCCTTGAACGTCCTATAATATATATGACTACTCCCACTGCAAACCCAGATTGATCCCTCGTCACCTTAATTAATGCCTACCTAAATGTACTTGAAGTTCCATGGATATCTTGTTTGATGACCTTGGTGAGATTTCTTAAGATGTTGACTCACTCGACTACATAGACGATTAAATAGGTAACCAATAATGATAACAAATTCTCAGGTAATTAGGTTTGCAGACATTCATGGGTTAATTTATGCACTGTACGTAGAATTCCAAATAACACCCATTCGGTGTCTTTTGATCACACTGAAAACATAGAGTTAATATCAAAGATTATGGTGAAAATGTTGCATCACTCTGGAAACATAGGGTTACTAGTAAAAGATCACAGTGCAATGTTTGCACTACTCTAGGAACATGGGATTAATATCAAAAGATCACAGTACAATTTTTATTACACTCTGGGAACATGGGGTTAAAATCAAAAGATCACAGTGCAATGTATGTAACATTCTGGGAACATATGGTTACTATCAAAAACCCAAGCGACCCGGTTTATCACTGTTACATCACAGCGTAAATTAAGCATAGGAATGAAACTTTAATGCTATTCACAGAATGTTTTGTATTACCAGCACCAATTATGCAAATATCTAATTAAACTTAGCAACAGCAAACGTAGTCACAATACATCGTTTCTATTATGATTGCACAAAAGAATTTCCTTTCTACGGTATATAACAATCAACAACAATAAGCTTTATTAGTCGACTAGCGGTGAGGATCCCAGTGACCTGACGCGCCAAAGATGTGCCTTCTTATGCGCATCGCACTCTGAAACATCCGACTTTCAAATACCAAGTCAGCAAGTGTCAAGTTTTCACAATTAAATGCTTTTCTAGCGTGCACATCACTTTACCGCCTTTTAAGTAGTCAATGCTCCCAATCTCTTCAACTCCCTAGAAGCGTCATTCAGGATACAGGACTGAACATAAAGAATAAACGTGGAGAAACAGAGATTCCTTGTCTGCAGCTGATGACCTTTACAGCAAGCAATTCACTCAGGCAGGGTGTGGTTTAAATAACTGCTGCATCCAGAAACACCCAGTCTGAGTCATAGGGATGCTGGAGGCTTGAGCCACATGTGTCCTAAACAAGCACTGGCTCCAACAAACACTGGTCTTTATAAACAAGTGTTGGAATTTGTGAAACAACAAACATTGGTCCCTGCAAAGGCAGATGAATGATTTACGAGTTCTTTACTGGAGCACATCCAGGTTTGGAGGCCAGACATTCTGTTTCTATTTGGATGCAAACAAAATCAATGCAAATATCTTTTGCAAGTCTACATCAATCCAGATGTCCGTTGTCCAGTTTTCATCCATCCACTAAGTCTTTGACAGATAACTACTTCTGAGCTTTCCACTTCCTGTTTATCCATCTTTTTATGGTCATCCTTGACAGTGCTGTTGTTGCCAGACAATTATGTGACAATCACCAAAGAGTGGCTTTGAGTCTGCCCACAAGTTGGGAGACAGGAGCACATTGTGTGTTTCCCAAAACAGTGCTTGCCCTCCAAGCAACTGTGATGTTTATTAATCCAGTTGCCTGAGCCTGAACTTTCAGGGGGCTACATATCCGATGGTAATGGTATTAAAGAACTAGATTATAACTTATTGTTTTTATCTTTCTCTGGCAGCAGAAGAGATGGTAAGAGGGCAGGCATGAGGAATGCATCAGAGACCACTCCCTCCTCCTTCAACATTAACTTTAGATTTAAGGGTGCAGATTTAAGAGCACAATGAGATACACAGGGCTTCACTAATCTGCACTGATTAATAGGTCTAACTTGGCAGTGCAACTGTTGTCTGAATGTATGTTATCAACAAAAAATAACCTTCAGAGTATTATTGAAAAAGGGGCATAGGCCCCATCCATATGCTGATTCCCCTGAATGCAAGATTTGATTGAGACAAATGTGTGTGCTTTCACTTAAAAGACTGCTTGGATGACACTTTTTGGCTTATGGTAAAGCTTATCCTCGATAAAGCAGAATTCAGTTTGTTATGGTGCAGGCCAAAGATCATGGAAATAGACCTGATCTGTTTATTATGACATGTTATAATGAAGGCACTAGGCCTGACATATTTAAAGGAATTCAAGTATGGATTGTTACCACCGTATAAAAAAGCTTACAGATATGTATTTTGTTTTGTTATTAGTGTCCCACTCACACACTCTGTGGATTTTCACTCTGATGATTCTTCTTGGACACTGTATTTTGCTACAATTGTGTAAAGATATGTTTATTATAACATGTTATAGCAAGGCTAGTAGGCCAGGCCTACTTATTGTGAAATACCTATTAAAGGGTGCAGGCTTATATGGCTGGATTGTTATCATACTGTCCTAAAGCCTATAGGTACGTATTTTATTACATGGAATTTCACAGATTACCATAGTAGGCAAATTGTTTGGTGTTGGTGATTCACCTGAACAAACCATATGGATAGAAGATATGCACTACAATTATCCTTGGTATGCTCTCTTTGGAGAAATAGCATTTTTATTTTCCAACTGTAGTCTTTCATACATTGGTACTTTAAAGTCTGCATTCTGAATGGTTGCCTTGCAGAAAGCTTGCACTAAGTACAGTGGGCTTGAGTTGACTTTGGTGACATGCCAATGATAAAAGCTACAGTCCTGGTTGTTTATATTGGAAAGTTGCTATAAAGGCAGTAGGCCTGGCATATTAATTGTGAAGCGTATCAATAAGCGTTTTAAGGTGGGTTGTTCTGAAATAAAAACTACAGATTACTTTTGTTATTATGTAGGATCTGAGAGACTCCTTTAAGAGGGAATGATTTTGGTGTTGGTTACTGTCTCTGACAAACTATGGGCACAGCATTTTGCCAGTCCGATTCTAATTTTGTATACATTTGCAATTTTATGACTGTATGCCTGATAATTGCCTTGTGCAAAAGCTTACACTCCACACAGTAGGCCTCAATTTATTATGGTGACAAACCAATGAGAACAAACATTGGCTTGATTGGTGTGCAGGAAATATTATGTCAGAATCCATCTTTCAGGCCTGATTATTATGAAAAGATACTCCAACGTAGTAGGCCTGGCTTATTTCTTCTGAAAAGCATATGGTAAATCCAACAGGCCTCGAACAGTGGATTATGGTCACATTAAGTTACAGGCCATAGACCGGTATTTGGCTCCATGTATTCTCAGAGGTTACTTTACTAGGCAAGGATTTTAGTGTTGGTCACAAACTCTCACAAACCCTGGAAGCAAAATTTCCATGTGATGACTTTTGTTAAGCCAATTGAGACAGGTTTTATGTTGTTTTTCCAACTGTAATTGTGTACATATTTGTGACTTTACAATTGTTTCCTCCATGATTGCCAGTTTTGCACACTTCAGTATGCCTGTGTTGTACTCATGTCATTGGTGAAGGCTAAAGGTCTTATCAGCACGCTAGGAGAAGCTCTGTTAGATTCCGTAGGTGTGATCTGTTTATAGGAACAAGTTACGACAAACCGAGGAGGCCTAACTTATTGTAAAAATCATGCGGGCAATGCTATAGGCTCTACTGCAGTAGTATCAGAGGGTGAATGCAAGAATGAGTAGATTGATAAATGGGTGCATGAGTTTAACGATGAGAGCTGCAGTACATGTATGCTTTCTTAATTTTTAATACAATGCCATAACGTTAAGTATGTAAATTAGCACTTTATTGAAACCCTCTGTTGAGCCTCACATGAAATGACACCCTGCACACCAAAAGTAAGCCACAACTTCTTTACTATGAAGCCCTCATTTTGAGTTGCCCAGTTAACTGCACTGTGTTATCACTGAGTTAAGGAACATATCACAATTATGAATTTTCTCTCAGATCAAACTTTCCGAAATTTGTCAGGAGAAGACTGCCCTTACCAAAATATGTGAATCTGTGATAAATATTATTCTCATAAAGAGGGGTTTAGTGTACCCACCCTCTCTATGTTCACCATTCTATTACTATTCAAATACTCAAACAAAGACACCATAAAGTAGCATGCACAGTAACAGCGCATACTTTACTAGGAGCTACACGGAAAGTGCACTTTACAGCTTGACCTTCGCATGTTTATGTCATAAATCGTGCATTGAAATTCTTGTTTGCTTGGTTCAGGGTTGCAAATACTGCAGTAGAGTGGGTAGAGGGAAGCATCATTAATTTGTGTCTGTCCCTTGATATCGACCTTAGTCCTACGAGCGACACTCGAAAAAATGCAAATCTCCTCTGTACAGTAGAGTCGGGAGGCATTGAGACATCACTTGCAAGAGGCTATCAATACTTTATGCAGAATCTTAATTAATTTTAAATTAACTGTGCTTGTTTTACATTTTAATTACAGAGCAATCTGCATTTACTGATTACAAATTTATTCAACCTTATGTTGAATTTCTTGTTTTCTTCGCCGCCTGCATTGAGAGCGGTTTGTACTCAAGTCACAAAATCTGTTATTTTTTTATACTAGCACTTTAATCTTGACAAGAATATTTGCTTCAAGGGGATAAAAGACACTGATGCACTGTTGAGGAGTGAAGCCAAGTAGTTGAGAACACAGATGGTTTTCTGTTTAGAAACTGGGCCTCAGTCATCTAGGCCAGTGGTTCCCAACCTGTGGTCCGGGGTGCCCTGGGGGTCTGCAAAACCAAATCAAGGGGCCCGCGACTGCTTAAAAAAAATGTATTAACAGATTAGATCCCCCGCATTTCAGTAAAGACTCAGTGGGGGTGTGCCTGGATTCCACTAATGATTCAGTGGGGGTCCCTGGGCTCCAGTAAGGATAAAGTGGGGGGTCCATAGAAGTCAAAAGGTTAAGAACCACTGATTTAGGTATCAGGAGCAGCTTGCAGCAAGCAGGAGGGAGGTATTAAAATAAAATTAGAAATAAAAAAATTAAAAAACACCTCAACCCCAGGCGCTGCTCTGCTCCTCCGTTCCTCCATCTCCGTCACTGCAGGCACAGACTCCTAGCCCGCCCTGCGGCCAATCCTACCGCTGCTCAGAGCAGCGTTAGGATTGACTGGAAGTGCCCAGCTAGGGTGCTCCCAGGCACACAGGAAACCTTTGCAGGCTGTCTCCAGCCGGGCAACTGTGTTGCTGGGTTGGAGAGAGCCTACTGCACATGTGAGTTTGGCCGGCCAGAGACGGCCAGTCAAAACACACATGCGCTCTGAGGGGGAGTGCTCACTGCTCATCACCCCTGTGGACCCTGCCGCTGCTGGCGGGGGGGCAGGGGGCAATACTCCTCCACCCTAATGGAGGAGCCACCCCTGCTAGGCATATCACCCGAAACAAGTTGAAGGAAAGTAGGCAACTAATATCTAAAGGATCAGGTCCATGAGCTGAATAGATATTGGAGATGTAAATCAGTAGCATATCAACTCGAAACATATAAGCCTAACACAGGCTTGCTGCACCCCTGATTTTTAAACACACTGCTCATTTTAATCTTTTCAGTTGGGGGTAGGGAATTGTATTCCTTGCATTGTGTATCACCTCATGGCCCTCCTGTCCATTGCAGTCTGTGGTGTTTATGTGGAAATGGCTGTACTCGTGCTGCCACACTTCCTGGTTGAATCTTACTACATAACGCACCATCGTTTTTGGAGGTTGACATTCTAGTCTGAGGACTTTGCAAAGCCTATTTTAGGCAACTGTCAGATTGGTTGCGCAGAGGCCATGTCACTGGTGGATGTATGATGGAACAACGCATGCACTTACAACTCAGTAAGTATAATGCATGGTCATTACCACACATGCACTTACCACGTAATGTTTGTACAATGCATATGCTTCTACCACGAATGTCTTTACAACAAACATTTTTGTTGTAAAGGCATAGTTGGTAAAGGCATATACATGGTAAAAACTAGAGGTAAGTATAACATACTTTATATATCTATATATATATATCCATATATCTATATCTATGTGTATATATATATATATGTATATATATATATATATATACACACACAAACACACCTGTCCACACAAAACCCCTACCTAAACCCCCAAAATTACCTTACCACCCCAAGACCCTTAACCACCCGAAAACCTAAACACCCCTTATCATCCCAAACCCCATACCTACCCTAAAAACGAAACACCCCTTACCACCCCAAAAACATACCCACCCTAAAACCCTAAAACCTAAAAATGTTCTTACCACCCAAAAACCCATACCCACCCTAAAACCTAAACAGCCCTTACCACACCAACCCCCATACTCAACCCTAAAACCTAAAAATACCCTTACCACCCCAAAACCCATGCCCACCCTAAAATCAAAAAAAAACCTTACCACCCCAAAACCCATACCCACCCTAAAACCTAAAAATGCCCTTACCACCCCAAAACCCATACCCACTCTAAAACCTAAAAGTGCCCTTACCACCCTAAAATCCAGACCCACCTTAAAACCTAAAAATACCCTTACCACCCCAAAACCCATAGCCACCTTAAAGCCAAAAAATTTCCTTACCACTCCAAAACCCCAACCCACCATAAAACCTAAAAATGCCCTTACCACCCCAAAACACAGACCCACCCTAAAACCTAAACACCCCTTACCACCCCAAACTCCATACCCACCCTAAAACCTAAAAATACCCTTATGACCCCAAAGCCCATGCCCACCCTAAAACCTAAAAAACCCTTACCACCCCAAAACCCATACCAACCCTACAACCTAAAAATGCCCTTACCACCCCAAAATTCATACCCACCCTAAAACCTAAAAATACCCTTACACCCCAAAACCCATACCCACCCTAAAACCTAAAAATGCCCTTACCACCCCAAAACCCATGCCCACCATAAAATCTAAAAATGCCCATATATATATATATATATATCATTCAACCCACTTAATACTTACCTGTACTTACCTTTAAAAGCTTTACCACGCATACACCTTTACCATTCATGCCTTTACACAAATTTCGTTGTAAAGGTATGTGTGGTAAAGGTATATTTGTGGTAAAGGCATGCGTGGTAAAGCCATGCGTGGTAAACGCATATGAGTTGTAAAATCATTGTGGTAAATGCATTTTGTTGTATTCACGGTGATGTAAGTGATGTTTCCCATCACTGACACATCAAAGGTGCACCATAGGCAAACCCATCTGCACTCATTTGCAGCTGGACTGTGTCCTGTGCCAGTACCACTGGACATCTCCTCACCACTGGAAATGCTCTTGGAGCTCCGCAACCAAGGTAGGAACAATCTCTGTGAACTCTCTGACCCCGATTTTAATCGAGCTGTAAAAACTGTAACTTTAAATTCGTGACAAACAGTGCTTCACGAATGGAGGTGTGCATGATGTTGAACTCTCTTCAATTAACCCATAAATCCATTCCACCATCTGAGTCATTCACTTGTATTCTCCTTAAGTTGTATTCTCACATTAAAATTAAAAATAAATACAAATTGCAAGGTATTATCGTCCAGATATTGTTTTTGTTATTGGCACCTAGGTGCGATTTTACATCGGACCCTGATTTACAAATCACTATTCCAGTTGATGACAATATTTACAGACTGGACAGGCCAGATAAACCCAGTGGTGGGCTTGCAATACTTTTTCGTGACTATCTTAAAGCCTTATTTCAAGCTATCACACACTTGGACTGTGAAGCTATTATGTTTCATTTTAAATGCCTCTCAACAGTTATTTTAATCTATCTGCCCCCAGGCCAAGAGCAAAATGAATTCAACCTTAATTGAGTTCACACTAAATCATGAATGAATCTCCCTAACTTTACAATCCTTTGAGGTTTTAATTTTCACTTGGAGATTTTAGACAATAAAGTCACAGAACACCTAATTGATAACCTGCTTTCTTTTGGTCTCAATAAAATAATACATTTAGCGACCCATCTAGCAAATCACACCTTCAATGGGTTTTTTGCTCATAATCATGAGTTAAGTTTTGAGAAAGTGAAAAGAAGGGACAAGATAGCGACCAAGTAAGTCATGAAACTCAGAACTCTGGGCTCCTCAGCCTCATGGCAATAATCCTGTGCACCCCGAGAGCCCTGATACCCAAGACTGTGCCACCAAGATTAACCAACATAGTTGAAGGTGCACTGTGGCCCACTTACCTCTTTTTGGCTGCTCCAGTTCCTAAAAGCACTCACCCGCGAGACGACATACGATCCCTCCGCCGTTTCCATACTCGAGTTTTATCGATTCTTCAGGCCACAAGAAGACTGGCTGAAGATCAAAAGCAGAGCTAACATAATTCCCTCCTGCCATGGCAGTGTCTGGGGAAGACCATCTATGTGCGGCTTGTAGTCCCCACTGCCCATCATCATATTGAAAGTGAAAGGCATGGCCCAGCCTGCACTTAATCTGGCAGCCGACTGGCAGCACAACAGCACACTATGTGACTCCTATCAACTGCTGTGCCCCCCTCCTCTAGATTTGCTTACTTGCAGAGCAGTCGTCCCTTCACCGGCTGCCTCAGTGAGCAGGCAGTAGGAGGCCTGAGACTGACGGCTGGCGTAGGGTGCGATTTACAGCCTGGCCCCATGGAGCAGATGGGGGTCGGGGACAGCACGCACACAATCCCATCTGTTGCGCACTGCAGGTGCGGCATCACCTGGGCTCTCTTAGGAGGTGAATTCTGCCTCTCTAAGCCATAAATACCTCGGAAAGCCTGTAATGACGCTCCAAAGCGTCAATAGTCAAAGCACCACAACACCAAAATAAAAAGCAACAGGACAGGAGGAGCGCTTATAAGGCTGAAGGTTATGAAGGAGACAGGTTCACATTGTTATCCGGTCATGGCTGGAGATTTGAGTGGAGCGACTGTAAACACTTACAAGGGACATTTACTTCCCAGCCGGATAGTGAAGATCAATTTTGATTACATCTGTGAAACATCTCACCTGACATGGATGGTGTTGAGCATAGACCCCTTCAACTTCTGCATATTTGTATACTGGGGCCGCAAATGCTTCCCAGAGACAATACAGTGAAGGAGCCTAGACACTGCACCACCAGGGAATGACCCCAATCAGGCCCCCAATGACTTGCCTGTATCTTAGAACTGCCTCTCTCCTACAATCTGCATCCCCCGGGACCTGTCCTCACAAACATGGACTTGGTGTGCTATCAACTCACGGTGGCAAGACTGTACACATTCCACTTAGGAGGAGACCTTGTAGCAGCTGCCCACAGAGGGGATGCCATCCAGCCCCTGAATGTACACAGTGCACAGCAGGTTGATACATAGCAAATTTCATATTCATACTCAGGACTAGATCCTCAGTGGTTCATTTTCTGCCTGCAGCCAATGCCATCAAGCACCACGCTTGACGTGGTATGCACAAAGAACAACAAGACCTTGGTGCAGATTCTGAGCATTATAAGAATGGAGGGAGGAGGAGAGGTGAGTACCTCCAATGAATACCTGCCAAACACGTTAGCAGAGCACACGCACAAGTTTGATTAACTATTATCTGCAGTTCTTGATAATAAATCCACACTGGGATCAAAGATTGATGAGTTGCACATGCGTGAGGACCACAAGAAATTGAAAGAATGAGTAGACAGCACGGAATTGTTGCCTGTGATAACGCGTCCAGCCCTTATAAATTACCTGTACCTGGACACGTTGGAGGTCGTGAATCTTTTAACCGAGTCGGGCTCTCCTCATCCTAAAATAGTCGAGTCACTTAGATCAATAATCAATAACTATGTAACCGGTAGTCGATACTCAATTAATAGATCAATATAGCACATCAGAAATCAATAACAGTTGGTATTTCGGCGCACCATGACCTTTCAGTCATAAATAACCACACCAGTTTATTAAAAGTTAGTGAATTTATTTCTCTATATTAACAAAGCTAGCACGATGTATATATGTCTCAAAACCAATTGATATATGTATATGAACATTACTAGCTGTCCATAACGGCGGAAGAAACGCAATCTACGTAAAATCTGAATAATGATACACTCTGTTATCGCAATGCAAAACACCAATATGACTAACTGTATTTGACTAATTGCATACATTGGTCAGCATAACAAGATTTCAATTTAGCATGGTACATTGAATGAATACCTCGACTAACCTCTAATTAGCATTGGCATGTGGGGCTTCATGCAAAACGAATTTAGTCAACACAAATTTGGAAAACTTCTAGCTAGGACCCTATCAAAATTAGCAGTTGGTACCTAAAAGGAAAAAAAACACAATGCATAATACTATTTATCCTGTCATATTTACCAAATACAATCAGCATCCAAGAAAAAGTCTTCGTCCTTCAGGTACCGGTTGATCAGCATGGGGCAAGTTTCAAAGGGGCAAAGTTAAGGGCAAGCTCCCTTGCAGCGGCAAGGAGAATGGGGCAAAGTTACTGCATGGGCAAGACGGGGCAAATCAAAGTTAAAGTCTCTAGGGTGAGAATTCTTAAAGTCTCTTTCTCTCGGATAGAGAAAAGGGCATCAGGGTGTCGTCCAAAATGGAGTCTGGCATCAGGCTTCAAACTGGCATCGAGGAAAAATGGCTGACTTCTCTTTGTCCGGTGGGTTTAAGTAAGAAACATTCCAAATTCTGCAGGGTCTTCCATTGGAGGGTTCATAGGTTGGCTTCAAATTGTCCAATCAAAATTGTCTTTTACTAGCGCTCATTTATGCATACACTGTCCTTGGAGCCTTGGAACACAAATTGTAACATGGTTTGCCAATTATTTTACTAACTGTACCTTCATTGTCAGGACCTGCAGACTGACCTTGTATCAAAGGGGATGAAACCGGCCTAGTACGAAACCTTGGAGATAAGTGTATCAGTCAGCTCTACTGGAAAAATACAACTTCAAGCAAGAATATATGTTTCATTAGTTCAAGGAAAAAAAAACACACAGTTAGAATTTGAAACCAGGCAACTAGGCCAAAGCCTCTACTAAATTTAAGCTAAGCAAGACAGTTTTTAAACAAGAAATCATGGCATACATTTGCAATTATGACGGATTACTACATTTTCAATACTTCATGATTAATAAAGCTCGTTTACAATGATGGCGAACTACCCCGAGGGCACAATTTTCCCTTGTACATAATTTTCTTTACTAAAATCACACTTCATTATATTTTGATTACTCGATATGTATGAATATATGTCGGACCTTCTTTTTCTGCGTCATCAATCCCTCCTCTGATGACTAATTATGTCATCACATTAAATCTACGCACAAATTTTATTCCATTAAAATTCTGTATAGTAATTTGGCACTTCAGTCAACTCCCTTTTTCTTTTAGTCCCTTTTGACTTTTCCCTATATATTTCCACCATTTTGTTCTCTATTTTCTCTTCTCTTTTTGTTTTGTTCCTTGCTTTTAACATTTTGAAAGCTTTCCATGTTCCCCAAGAACCTAATAGACAAATCAATATTATTAATATTCCCTTTACTATTTTTAGTAACAATCCGTTCCAAACGTTGCTGAGCCAATTTCCCACAGAAGCAAATCCTTTTCCAACTTTCTCCCAAACTCCGGGTTCTTTCAATTCCTTTAAATCTACACTTTCTTTAGTTAAATTTGTAAGCATCGTTCTAATTTTTCCACTGCTGTCTGGTATATATGTACAACAGTGATGTATACCAAGCATTTTGCAAACGCCGCCATCCTTTGCTAAAAGAATGTCTAAGGCAAGCCAATTTTGAAGAGTCATAGCTCTTTCTGCAGCAAGTTCAGCATCCATCAGGATTATAGCTCCTGAAAACTTTGTCAGCATGTTATCCACAATAGTAGACAACTTTCGTATTTTGATTGAATTCAATATGACTCCTACTGAAGGAATCAATGCTCCAAATATATCTCCTACCACACCAGAAGCTGTCTCCCTTTTCTGAACATGATGTGATTCAGACAGCCTTGAAAATTTCTTTAAGTCGTCTAGTTGGTAAACCTTTGGGAACACTATTCCCAAATAACACCTCCCATACCATCCTTTAGGAAGACGATAATAGGCGTTGAGTCCACAAATATAATATATTCCAGGAATAACTGGGTCTTGTCCATTCAGCATGAACGTCCACTTAGGTTTGAATGCATACGTATGTTTGCATTCACTCGTTCCCACAAAAACTGTGTCATAATATGATTCAGCTCTATATGTACAAAATCCCCCTACGTGAAATGTATCTAAAGCTATTTTCCCTTGTGTCTTTATTGCAGCAAAAGCATAATTATCTACAGATGTTCTTTCGTGTAATTCCCTCTCTAATTTCTCCTTCATTTCATTCTTCCTATCATCAGTGCGGTCTAAAAATTCTATTTCTACTGGTGAAAGCACGCATGTAAGATTCTCTCTATGTGCGTGAGCTGTGTGAAAAGGTGACATTGGTTTGAAGAATTCCCTCATTAATTTGGCATACCAATCTCTAGCTATTTTACTTAGGTGCCCTATTATGGGGACATATGCAAAAGTAACATCGTAATTAGTATAGAAATAATGAATGTCCTTTTGACCATAAAACCTGGAAGCTATTATACTACATGTAATTCCATACGTAAGAGGCATGCTGTGATACGTTACCCCTTCCACTACTGAGGTAGGTATTTGTGTACACACATAACAATCTTTCGCATCCATGGTCTCAACATACTCACTCAGCAAGCGATAGAAAACGTTAGATGAAAGTTCCTTTTTATCATGCAAGTGTCTCTCATCTTGTTCTAGTCTTTTCAGAGCTGTTAGTTCAGTGACGATAGTAGGTTTAGAAGTAGTAGCACCATTCGTCTCATTCTCATTCTTCCCATGCATTCCAAGAACTATTACTACGATGATTAGTACGCATGCAGTTATTAAACCTATACACATGTATTTACAACACTTCATTTTACGCCCCTGTGTAGTAAAACTAGTCATGATCTGTATAGAATCAGAAAGTTGAAGACACCTTATCAAAGTGGTTTTGCAAGTATTTACGAAGCTGAACGAGTTCAATGTTCACACAGTTTTCTTTAGCAGCTTTTGTCTCTCATCGGTTAGCAGCGTTGTCTCAAGATCGGTTTCAAAGTCAATCAAGATAGCAATGTCTTAGCCGGTTGAAAAGTCAATCAGGTGATCAATGTTTTCAATCAACAGAGTCCATAAAGCTTTTATTTCCAAAATGAAGTTCTGCCTCTTCGTTCTCAAGACTGAGGGATACGAATTCGTCTGACCAATCGTTATTGGCTACGTATGCCCACTCCGGACCGGAATACCTCCTGCTTGGTATCCTTTTTCTTTTCAATTTTGCATCTCTCTTTGATTCTTTCTCACTGGTACTTTCCTCTTTGGCCAAGTCCTTTTCTTCACTTGGTGTTGGTACTACGACAGACACTTCCTTTCTTTTCTCTTTCACTCTTGGCCCTTCACTGTCTTTCAACGTTTCTCTAGTTCTTAATTTTACTGGTGATATGCTTGGTCTTCTTTTTGCACTGTGTCCACTTGATGGACCTGCAATCTCTTCTGAAGGAGTTTGAGCAGTTTCGTTCTGTTCTGCCTTGTCCCCCCCTTCTGGGGAGTCAATCGGGTTTTCCTTTTCTTTTTCTGTATCGTCTGCTTCTGGGAAAGCCCTCCTCTGATCAGGCTCTCCTGCTTCTTCACCTGTTTCGAGCCCTTTGTCACCGTTACTTTCTTCAGGCTCTTTATCAGCTGTTTCAGGCTCTTTGTTACCTTCAGCTGCTTCGTCGCTTTCTGAGGCTCCTCCTTGGTCTTCCCCAAGTGAATCAGTTGCTTCGTCCTCAGAGAATATTTCTCCCTCCTCTATTTCTGCCTGCTTGCTTCTAGTTCTTTTTCGCTCTGTCTCAGCGCTTGGCACTTTGTTATCAGGTACTGGTAACTTCAGCGCTTCAACTTCCTCGTCTGTGGGACACAATACCCTCTTTGTGTGACTGGCGTGAATCCAGTTGGGAACTCCCGCACACTTCACAGCGGTGGTAGTCGTCAAAATCACTTGAAAAGGTCCTTTCCAACGGGGTTCCAAACACGACTTCCTCACGTGCTTCTTTATCACGACCCAGTCACCTGCTTTCAGAGCATGTCCTGGACCTTGGATCGGTGGCAAGGTGGTTGCCTCCACCTGGTGAGAAAAAGAGCGAACCACATCAGCTAGACCTTTGCAGTAGTCTAACACCATATCATCTGTAATATTCAAAAGCGCATTTGCAGGAACTGCTGGAAGTCTCATAGCTCTGCCCATGAGAATCTCGTGTGGGGACAGTCCAGCCTTTCTGTCAGGGGTGTTTCTCATTGACATTAGTACCAAAGGCAATGCGTCAGGCCATTTCAAGTTTGTTGATGCGCATATTTTCGCCATTCTTGATTTCAATGTGCCATTCATTTGCTCCACTAGACCTGATGCTTCAGGGCGGTAGCTACAATGCAGCTTTTGTTCAATGTTCAGTGCTGCACAAAGCAATTTTATTACTTCGTTATTGAAGTGACTTCCCCTATCTGATTCTAAAGAGATCGGGAATCCAAAACGTGGTATTAACTCTCTCAAGAGTAGTTTTGCAACTGTGAGACTGTCATTTCTGCGTGTAGGGTATGCTTCAATCCAGTGGCTAAAAATGCACACAACCACCAACACATACTTCAAGCCTCCATGCACAGGCATCTCAATGAAGTCCATTTGCATCCTGCTGAATGGACCCCCTGCTCTTTCAATGTGGCTCAAATTTACTACGGTTCCCTTCCCTGCGTTCATCTGTTGGCAAATGACGCAACGGTGGCAAACTGCCTCAGCAACTTGACGGAATTTGGGGTTAAACCAATCAGTTTTAAACAATCTAATCATGGCATCCCTCCCAAGATGAGCTTGTCCATGGTAAAATCTGGCTATCTGTGTCAAAAGGCTGTTTGGAAGAATGAATTTCCCTTCACTTGAAACCCATAATTCATCTAGTCTCTTTACACATTGTGATTTGGTCCACGAGAGTTTCTCATCCTCACTGACATCATTCTGTAGGGATTTCAATTCGTCCATCGTACCTACCACCTTTAGAGCAAATATTTCGCTTGGTTCGAGTTCTGGTTCACTTATCAAATTCCATTCATCCCTAAGCAATATACAGTTCAATGCGCAAAACCTTGTGACTTGATCCGCATATCCATTTCCCAGAGAAACATAATCTTGTCCCTTCGAGTGTGCACTGCATTTTACCACTGCTACTTCTCCTGGCAGTTGGATGGCATGTAACAATTCTCTTATTCTTTCACCATTTTTCACTGGTGATCCTGAAGAGGTCATGAAGCCTCTCTGTGACCACAATTGTCCGAAATCATGCACTATTCCAAACCCGTACTGGCTATCAGTGTTAATGGTAACTTTCATTAATGCAGAGAGTTGGCAAGCTCTAGTAAGGGCTACCAATTCTGCTACCTGTGCAGAGTAAACTCCTTGAAGCTAAGATGCTTCCAAAACACCTGTTACTGTGCATACAGCATATCCTGCTTTCAATATACCCAGTGCATCTCTTAAACATGAACCATCAACAAAAATAATTTGATCATTTTCTTCCAATCGGGTATCTTTGATATCAGGTCTTGGTTTGGTGCAAAATTCAGTAACCTGAAGACAGTCATGCTCGATGTCTTCAGCGTTCTCAATTTCGGCATTTTCACTGGGAAACAAGGTTGCTGGATTCAACGTAGTGCACCTTTTCAGCTGCACGTTAGGTGATCCCAGAATTATTGTTTCATACCTTGTGAGTCTAGCACCAGTCATGTGCTGTGTTCGGGAACGTGTCAAGAGTATCTCGACTGAGTGAGGGACCATGACTGTTAAAGGGTGTCCCATCACTATTCCTTCACTCTGAGTGAGGCTGATACCAACTGCTGCTACGGCGCGCAAACACCCTGGCAGTGCTGCTGCGACCGGATCCAAAGTAGCTGAAAAATATGCTACTGGTCTGTTTACGCCACCATGGGCTTGGGTCAAGACAGACAAGGAACATGCATCACGTTCATGACAAAACAATGTGAAAGGCTTTGTGTAGTCAGGCATACCTAAAGCTGGAGCCCTGCACATGCATTCTTTCAATTCAATAAAAGCATCCATCTCATCTCCTTTCAGCTCAATTTCATCCAAAGCATCCTTCTGGGTCAGTTTCAGTAAAGGTTTTGCTAGGGTTGAGAAATTGGGGATCCATTGGCGACAGTAGCTCACCATTCCCAAAAACGTTCTCACCTCCCTCCTCGTCTTTGGGGGACTCATTTGAAGTACACTTGTTATTCTTTCCTTCATAATCCTTCGTGACCCTTTCTCTATTTGGTGACCCAAATATTTTACTTTCTTCTGGCAGAATTGTAATTTCGAAGGAGACACCTTGTGTCCATTCCTTCCCAAATGGTTCAATAGGGCAATGGTGTTGGCTGTGCAGTCACTTTCTGTCTTGGATGCAATCAGTAAGTCGTCAATGTACTGTACTAGGGTTGACTCGAATGGCAACTCCAACGCTTCCAAATCTTTCTTTAGAATCTGATTGAAAATTGACGGTGACTCCGAAAACCCTTGAGGAATTCGACACCAACTGTAAACTCTGTCTAAGAATTTGAAACAAAAGAGAAATTGGCTGTCCTCATGAAGAGGCACCGAAAAGAATGCTTGTGACAAGTCGATAACTGAGAATCACTCAGCATCACAAGGGACTTGAAACATTATCACAGCTGGATTCGGTACTACGGGACAACATTTGATTATTATGTCATTTATTTTCCTCAAATCCTGAACAATTCGGACCTTCCCACTCGGTTTTATTAGTCCCATAATTGGTGAATTACATTGACTGCTTAACACCTCTTTCAGTACTCCCTGTTTTACAAACTCATCAATGAGTTGGGCGACCTTCATGAGGGTGTCTTGTGCCATATGGTACTGTGGGGTCTGGGGAAAGGTTACATTGGGTTTTACAGTCACTTTCACTGGTTCCACTCCTTTCACCAATCCCACCTCTTTTCCTGTCATATCCCACACTTCTTTCCCAACTGTTTCCTGTAACTCAGCAGGAATATATGCTTCAGTGATCATTGGGTAAAGGGTAATCAGGGGATACTCTTCATCGACAGTCTCCATCTCATCCCCTTCTACACTGTCCTCTTCTTCCCCATCACTGCTCGTCTGAATTCTAATTCCATCGTTCGAACACATAATCGAACATCCCAATTTGCACAATAGGTCTCTCCCTAACAGTGATATCGGGCTTGAGTCACATACCACAAAATTATGTGTCCCTTGATAGTTACCAATTCTGACTTGTACTGGATCTGTGATTGGGTTCGTCAGGTACCTGTTTGCTACTCCCACTACTTGAACTGTTCTCCCTGAAAGTGGCAAATTTGGCACTTCAATGCTCCTAACAGTGGAACGTGTAGCTCCTGTGTCAACCAAGAATGAAACGCGATGACCCATAACTCTTCCCTCCACATACGGACCCTTTTGATCAACTTCCAAAGATGCTGGAAGCACACAATTTCCCTCCTCATCTGAACCTTCACTCTCCCATACATCGTTTATTCCATTCTCGCTGTGTAGTGGGAATTGGTGTACTGTGTCATTTTGACTCATTCCCTGACCCGTGGCCTGTTGAGGAAGCATTGCTTGCTGCTGATTCATTGGTGCTAAGGGTATTTGCATTTGCTGATTAGGTACCATAGGAAACTGCTGTTGCATTGGCTGCAATTGTGTCATTTGCACACGGGGCATTTGCACCTGTTGCGGTTGCATGGGTTGTAAACCCTGCAGCTGGTTCATATTGTTTTGGAAATTTGGGTTTGGACCTCTCAGTTTCGGTCCTCTCATAGTCTGGAATGCATTGACATCATTGTTTTGCTGACCTACACCTTCCTGCACCATCATTGGGCACTCCCGTTTCCAATGCCAGACAATTCCGCACGTGTGACATGGCATCACCTTCTTCATTGCCTGTATACCATTTGGAATCACAACAGTATTCAAATCAGGACCATTATTCACAAAACCTCCTCGGCCTCTGCCTCTCATCTGCGGCTGAAACATAGCATTTCCCTGCTGCTGCTGCTGCGGCATCTGTTGTTGAAAACCTTGCAAACCTTGTAAACCTGTCTGAGCTGCTCTGAGCTGCATCACCATCACCTTTTCTTTCAATCTTTTCTGTTTGGTCTCAATCTCATCACTGCAGTATTTCGCATAATTCAACACTTCATCGATCGACTTTGACTGCCAACAAATCAAGTGTGACTTAATCATCTGGCTAATTTCGGGTCTCAGCCCTTCCACAAACCTGAATACAAAATGGAGCATGTCCTTTGGCTCAATCGTTTCCGTGCCACTGTAATTTTTAAACGCTTTCAACAACCTCTCATAATACGCGTGTATAGATTCTTTAACCTCTTGGGCGGTCCTGTCAATCCTTTGCCAATCCACATTTTTCGACGCAACCTTGGTTTTCAAGTGCTCGATCACCTTGTGGTACAAACTCATTACCATAGGTGATGGCGCACCTGTGTCCCTATCTCTCTCTGGTTCACTTGTCGGCCAACCTACAGCCCTTTTACAATCTTCCCACAAATCTGCCGGAACCACAATTTCAAATAAAGTATTCAAGTCTTCCCAGAGACACTTCGCGAGTTTCACAAATCTATCTGTTTGTTGATACCACTCAATCGGCTTCTCTCTCAATTTGGGAAAGTCATCCGTAAAGGATTGAATATCGTACCTGTGCCATGGTACATGTACAAGTTTTCCCCCTGCTGTCTCTCTCATTGGTAACATAGTTATCAGATCGTCATTCTGTTGTTTTTTCTCATTATGCTATAGAGTATTTTCTTTCTTTTTGTCCTTTTTCTTAACCCATCTACTTTCCCGCTTGTCTAAACATCTCCAGACCTGTGCACTCTGCAGTATCTCCTTAAGGTGTGTTTTCATCCCTGCGGATCTCATGTGTTCAAAATCTTTTGTCTCAAAGTCTAACCTGTAACTTCTGCTCAGGTGTTTAGTCTTACCTATATCGATCTCGTTTCTGTCTGCAATTTCTTGTAACTTCTTATGTATGTTGCTCACTTCTCTTGTAATCCTAGGGCACATGTATCTTAGTTCTTCCTCTGTGTATGATTCTAATCTGTTCAAACCCATTGTTCCCTCTACCAGTTCATCTGCCTCCATACCCAACCTTATTTTATTCAGGTATTCTTCTCCCTTCCCGCTAGATGCACTCTGTGGGGATTTCAGGCTGTTGAACCATTGTGTTAACTGTTGCGCGTTCAGTCCCATCAGTGTAGCAGTTACATCAACTGCCACTGACGGTTTCTGTAATGTTTCAGTCTGTGAGGTTAACGGTACTAATAGTGGTGGATGTGACCTTACCACGGTTGACGGAGCACAAATTGGAATTGGACTAAATTCCGACAAGGACCCAGATCCATTTGGCAGTGCTGCTATCGGAGTTGTCTCTGGAGTGGTTTCTATGCATCTTCTCCCTGTCCCATTCTGTATCATTAGCCCTTGGTCGCTTGTGCTTGAATTTGCCTGTATGTACAGTGGTACTGGTGGACCTACAGTGATAGGTAGAGATATTGCATCAGGATTCTGTCTGTTCCCCGAATTCTGTGACATGTTAATCCCCACATTGTGGTTCATCATTGCTGGCATACCTAACTGGCTTTCCATTACTCGCACTTCTTGTGTCTGCTTTTGGGGCATCGAGAACTGTGTCGATTCAGCTTGAATCAATGTCGGTCTCTGATAGTTTTGTCCTCCCTGCGCCATTGAATCAGAAGTCATTCCCATGTTATGCTCATCACAACAGTGCCTTTGAACCTGTGGATGATAGTTATCAGCAGGTTTCAATGCAGGCACGTCTGGGTATACTCTCTGAATCTGTGGTATTTGTGGTGAGAAAGGCATGTCAGAGCTGCTCGGCCTCTGAGATATTCTCAAATTTGGTGTTACATTACCCTGTATTGGTTCTGGAGGGGAAGTACTAATGCTTGAGCCTTTTTCACTTTCCACATATGGTGGTGGGCGATTATTCAGCAATTGTATAATGAACTCTTCATCATCTGACTCGTCTCCCCTTTTCGAGTTTCTATTGCTCTCTCTCTCTCTGGACTGACTCCTGTTTGTCTTATAGGTGGCTTTCCTTCCTTCCGTCTCCACTTCATCAGTTATCGCTGGAAACAATTTAATCCCCTGCAATACGTCTGATCTCTAAACCTTTTGTGTGCTGTCCCATCTAGCATCCGCTAGTATCTTTTCTACTTTTCTTATTCTTGTCTCAAATTTCTTTTGTTGTTGGTTTCTAGCTATTAGCTCCCAAATTGCTAGTGCCTCAAACTGTGCTGGTCTTGGAGGTACTTTCATGTCGTATAGCGCAAATCTCAGATTTTCTAAAACTCTTAGATTAAACGACCCGTGGATAGGGAACGCTACACTTCCATGTTTCTCTGTTAATTTGCACCATTGTTTTAACCAAAGACATGGCGCTACACCCTTTTCTTCAATGACAATGTAAGCTGGTGTACCCTCAGGCGGTGTTTCTTCTCCTACATTTGCTTTAATATATACATCTCCCCTCATGGCACTCTTAAATGCTTTGAAAAATTTCATCTTTCCGTCTTTTGTTTTTCTAAAATATGTAATCAATAAGCGACTTTAATTCCCGGAATACTCTTCGCTTGCCTTTCCCCTTCCAATTGCGCTTCACGGACTGCGTCCAATCCGTGCGCGACCCTTCTCACCAACCGACCTATCCCAGCGGGCTCCTAGTGACGTCACTCTCACACACTGCGGCTGACAAAGTCCCGCGGCTTGTCCTCTTTTCATTCGGCTTCACTCATAAACAAATTTCTGCAATATAACGCGAGCACTTAACCAAAAGAATAAAACAGATCTGTCGGTTTACTACAGAAAAGGTAATGCAATCGCTTCAGAAACCTTAGGGATTTTTCACTAGCCTCAGCAGTTATTCCATCTTTCTCGGTTTCCCACTTTCACAAGCAAAATTTGACCCACAAACTTTACTCTCAACTGATCAATGAACTATTCTAGTGCACTTTAGAATTCGTCAAATCTCAAAGTCGAAGTTTTCTTTCACTCCGCAACATTCATACCGACTTGTTGACCACGCCCGATCAACCTATTAAACCTGACCAGATCACAACATCAAACAAGTGTCACATACACTTTTCAACATACTCCGGAGTCTCTTGACCTCGCAGGGCCCGTCTCAACATCAACAACCACGTGGACAATTTTCTGCTCAAAGCGCTACACACACGTGAAGTTCGACGACTTCCCTACTCTCACACCTTTGGAGTAACCCCCCTAAAATCCTCACAAACTTCTCAATTAATCTGCGGCAATAAGCTGTGCAAGCGCAAAACCCTAACTTCACTCATACCGTCTGTAGGAAAGTCCTTTTTTTTTTCCTGATCACCCCCACTCTTTCTGGATAGGTACTGGTGGTTACTGACTCTTGGCTGTGCCCTGGGTACTGCTTACCAGTCCCAGGGCCAGTGCTCTGTGTAAAATGGATATGCAAATTAGGCTAATTATAATTGGCTAAGTTAACCTACCTATAAGTCCCTTGTATATGGTAGGGCATGTAGGTTTAGGGACCACAGCATAGGTGGTGCACACCTAGGTGCATTGCTGAGGTGCCCAGTGTCATTTTAAAAGCAAGCCTGCCTTGCTGGCTGCTTTTAAATTAAAGTTATATGCAAATTCGACTTTGGAATTAAAGGTACTTCCAAAGTTTTAAACTACCTTATTTTTACATATAAGTCACCCCTAAGGTGTGCCCTATGTGCCCCTAGGGCTGGGTGCCATGTAACTATAAGCAGGGACTTTATAAAAATAGATTTATAAGCCCTGGTGAGGTAAAAACAGCCAAATTTGTTTTTCCCTCATTGAAGTAAATGGCCTTCATAGGCTAGAATGGGCAGACTTTATTTTAAATTTTAAAGTCTCCTTAAATGTTACATACCAAGAATTTGGTATCAAATTGATTGTTATAATAAATCCCACAACTTCCAGTTGTTGGATTTAATATAACTAGTGCAGGTAAAAAGTTTAGACTTTACCTAAAAAGTTGCCAATTTCAGCTCTGCATTGTTTTTGCTGCTGTGCTCTGATTGGCCAGCCTGCAGCAGCTTCTGCCAGGCCACTTTAATGAGGTGTGAAGTGGCCTGGCTTCACACAAAGGAATGTGCTTGGGGGAGAGAATCTCCCCTCAGCAGATGGGGAAGCAGGAAAGGGGAGGGCTGCCAAACTGGTCTTCAAAGGCAGAGAAGGACATCTGGAGCACCCAGCAACACCCCCACATCCTGCAACCCCAGACAGCTAGGTGCCCCCTTGATTAGATTAGGAGAGGGCAGGAGAGGGGTGTGTTTATGATTTTTAGCCACACCAGTTGGTGGGCTCAGCTAGATCTCTCCTCTAAAAATCAGATTCATCCATTTTGGATTTTTAGAGACTGTTGCCTTCTGGGATGGATTTTTGCCACACTTCCCAGGAAGTGGTCATCACAGGGGGACGACCCTGTCCCTGATTGGAGGACCAGGGCCCCCCTGCTTTTCACCCAGGAGCAAGGATAAAACTGGCAGACCTGCACCCACGCCTCAGATCCCCACCAAATTTCAAGAAGAAAGAACTACAAGGAGAAGAAGGACTGCCCTGCTGGACCCCTGGCCTGCACCTGGACCCTGCACTCAGAAAGACTGCACCAGCTGCACACTTGGGCTTCACCACAAGAAGGACTTTGCCTGGCTTCCACTGGTTCAAGGAGGGACTCCCTGTTTGCTACAGGTGAAAAATTGCTAACCAGAGTCCCCTGCACCAACTCCTGAAAAAGTGACCAGCTGACCACTGTCCAGTGGCCAAAAAGGAGTTTGCGCCAGGTGCATTCTGGGAGTTGAAGTCCGCACTTCCCAAGGACCATCACAGAACTTCTGGACCCTTGGGGTAAGCTGTGGACCCCAAAAGAACCTTAAAAGAACATCTGGGTGAAGCCCCAGAAGTTTGGAGAAGATTGGAGAATTTTTAGAAAAAAGCTCCATAAAGTGACCGACCCGACGCGGAAATTCTAGCCGGCTTGCCTCAACCGCGACCCGGCCTGACTTCGTGGTTCGTCCCGGTAAAGAAAAACATCCGAAAAAGAGACTAAGTCCCAACGTAAAAAGTTGACCGGGACCTTCCAGCCATCGTATCCGAGAAGGGCTCCACGGACGTGGATCAAGATCCAGGTTTACCCCGGTCGAAGGATTTTCATCTCGAAATAAACGACTAAGTCCGAAGGTAAAAATCACCACCGAGGAAACCGACTTCGCGTATCCGGACAAGGGCTCCAGGAGGTCGGATCCAACTGGCAGGTTCGTCCCGGGGAAGAAAAACATCAAAAAAAGAGACTAAGTCAGAAGGTAACTTTTTAACCGAGGCCTCCCGCGACTTGTAGCCGAGCAGGGCTCCATCGCGGTCGGCCTGAAAGTTTGACTTTGCCCCGGTCCTGGTGCAACCAGATGACCCGATTGGCGCTTTTTGTTTCTAAGCGCTAGAAAATAATAATACTTTAAAAATTCATATCTCCGGTTCCCCTGAACCGATTTTAATCGTTTTTGTGTCATTTTAAAGATAAAAATATAAGCTATTTTTATAAATTGGTTTTGGATTTTTAAACTGTTTCCTGTGTTTTATTTAATTACTGTTTTGTGATATTTGAATGCTTTACACTTTGTCTCCTAAGTTAAGCCTTGACGCTCGATGCCAAGCTACCAAGGGTAGAGCTGGGATTAATTTACTGAGACCTAACTGTACTTTTGTGGAGGTTTGTGGCTTGTTGCTAGGTGTAGGTACCTACCTGCCCTACCAATAACCCATTTTCCAACATAATTGGAAGCAGCGACGGGATCCTGTACTTGTGTTCAATATCACGTTACAGTTTTAGATAAAACAAATTAAAAATCCTTTAAATTGTCCTAGTGCAAAAATTGTTTTTAATTTTTAATTTTAATTTTTGAATTTTTAATTAATTTGGATTAATTTCAATTATTGAATTTTTGTAATTTTTCAAAATTCTTGTTACCAATTTTTGCAAAAAGTTTTTGTTGACACAAAACTAGGGAACCATGGAGCTTGATCTGGCTAGCCTACCCACACTGACAGTAGTCCAGCTTAGGGGGTTGTGTATTGAGAGGGGGTTGCCTGCAACCCCTGATCTCAGGAAGCAAATCCTGATTAAATCCCTGACAGCATGGGCTGAGGCCCAAGAGGTAGAGACAGAGGAAGCTCCAGAGGAGGAAGAAAAAGAGCAAGATGCTAACTCTAACCACTCAGGGGAGGGAAGGCATCAGACCCCAAGTGAGGAAGAGGAGGAACGGTCCTCACTGGATACAGTCACTAGGCGCAGACCCAAAGCTAGTGGTAGGAAGAGGGTCCTTTCAGGGGAAGAGAACCCATCCATCAGGGAGAGAGAGCTGGAAGCCCAGCTAGCCTACATAGCTTTGGAGGCAGATAAGCTTGCCCTAGAAAAGAAAAAGTGGGCAAGCAAAGAAAAAAAAGATGGAAGCAGCGAGAAAGAAACTGAGGTGTCCCTGGGTGGGGGTTTTGCCCCCAGATTACCCAAAGGGGTGGTTCCTGCCTATGTGGAGGGGGATGACATAGATAAGTGGCTGGGGGCCTTTGAGAGGGCCCTCCAGATGAGGAAAGTCAAGCCTCGGTACTGGGGTTCACTCCTTTGGGAGTTAGTTCCCAACTCTGGGAGGGATAGGCTCCTAACCATGAGTGGGGAGGATGCAGACTCATACCCCAGTATGAAGAGTTGCTTGACTAAAAAGTTTGGTCTAACCCCAGAGCAGTATAGGCTTAAGTTTAGGGACACCCAAAAGACAAGCACCCAGTCCTGGGTGGACTTTGTGGACATTTCAGTAAAAGCACTGGAGGGCTGGATACAGGGCAACAGGGTAAGTACCTTTGAGGGGCTGTACAATTTGATTATGAGGGAGCACCTTCTAACTAATTGTGTCCAAGAGAGGCTCCGCCAGTATCTAGTAGACTCTAGGTTGACCAACCCCAGAGAGCTGGGGGAGGCAGCAGATGACTGGTTAAGAACTAGAGTTAACCAGAGACCCCCAGGGGGTGATCAGAAAAAGGGAGGACATGGTTCTTCTCAGGGGAAGAACCAAGGGAAAGATGACAAAAAACCCAAAGAGTCCTCACAAGAGTCCCCAAAAACTTCTCAGGGAGGGGGAGCCCCGAGCCAATTCACTTTTAAAGGGAAAGGGTATCAGGGAAAGAATTTTGATCCTGCTAAAGCAGGAAAGTTTCAGGAGCTTGCTAAGGCCGGCAAGTGTTTTGACTGTTATCAGCCAGGACATAAAAGAGGAGATGCTATCTGCACCAAGAAGCCCCCCACTGGTGGGCAATCCCAGGGGATTGCTAGTGTAGGGTTGGGGGTGGAAGTTGGCCCAGGGGTGGAATCAGGGTACACTGAAGTCACCTTAGTATCCGTGGGTGGGGTGGACATTGCAACTATGGCCACCTTACCTCCCATCATGCAGAGGTATAGGCAGAGGCCTAAAGTCAATGGGACTGAAGTGGAAGCTCTGAGAGATACAGGAGCCAGTGTGACAATGGTCATAGAAAAGCTGGTTTCTCCAGAGCAGGTCTTACCTGGTGTCTTCCACCAGGTGACTTATGCAGATAGCAGAACCAAACTCCATCCCATGGCTATGGTAAGTCTGGAATGGGGAGGTGTGACTGGCCCTAAAAAAGTAGCTGTAGCTCCTGCCCTCCCAGTAGAGTGTCTGCTGGGAAATGATATTGAAGCATCTGAATGGTCAGAAGTGGAGAGAAGGGTCCATGCACAGATGCTGGACCTCCCTGAGTGGGTGTGTGCTGTGACCAGGTCACAGGCAGCACAACAGGGAAATGCTGGACACTTGGACCCTGGAACAATGGGCCAAGCCTCCAAGAAGAAGAGAAAGGGCACTGGGTCTGGCTTACCAGCCCCAACAAGTACAGAGGGTCAGGAAGAATCCAACCCTGAGGGGGAGGATCTGAACTCTGAGGGAGGGACACCTTCCCTGCAAACTCTGCCTGACTTGGCAGAACTGCAAGGGGCAGGTGGGCCCACCAGAGAAGATTTGTGCCAGGGACAAAGAGAGTGTCCCACTCTTGAGGGCCTGAGGCAGACTGCTGCCAGGCAAGAACAAGGGGATACCAGTGGTACCCACAAGGTTTACTGGGAGGATGGAGTTCTCTACACTGAGGCTAGGACCCTCAAAGAAGGGGCTACTAGGAGAGTAGTGGTCCCCCAAAAGTATAGAGAATTCCTCCTTACCTTAAGCCATGATATCCCCTTAGCTGGTCATTTGGGACAGACCAAGACCTGGAACAGGCTGGTCAACCATTTTTTTTGGCCTGAAATGTCAGAAAAAGTCAGGGAGTTTTGCAGCTCCTGTGTCACCTGTCAAGCCAGTGGCAAGACAGGGGGCAAGCCAAAGGCTCCCTTAATTCCACTGCCAGTGGTTGGGACTCCCTTTGAGAGGGTGGGGATTGACATTGTTGGTCCCCTAGACCCACCAACTGCTTCAGGTAACAGGTACATTGTGGTGGTAGTGGACCATGCCACCAGGTACCCTGAGGCAATACCCCTCCGGACAATCACTGCACCCACAGTGGCTAGGGCCCTACTTGGTGTGTTCACCAGAGTGGGATTCCCAAAGGAGGTGGTCTCAGATAGGGGCACAAACTTTATGTCAGCCTATCTGAAAGCCATGTGGGAGGAGTGTGGTGTTACTTATAAGTTCAGCACACCCTACCATCCACAGACCAATGGTCTGGTGGAAAGATTCAATAAGACCCTGAAGGGCATGATCATGGGTTTGTCTGACAAACTCAGGAGGAGATGGGATGTCCTCCTCCCATGCCTGCTGTTTGCCTACAGGGAGGTGCCACAGAAGGGGGTTGGATTCAGCCCCTTTGAGTTACTGTTTGGGCACCCTGTAAGAGGCCCATTGTGCTTGGTGAGAGAGTCTTGGGAAAAGCCTCTCAAGGAATCCAAGGAGAATGTACTAGATTATGTACTAGGCCTGCGGTCTCGCATGGCTGAGTATATGAAGAAGGCAAGCAGAAACCTGGAGGCCAGTCAGGAGCTCATGAAGCTCTGGCATGATCAAAAGGCTACCATGCCTGAGTATCACCCAGGACAGCTGGTGTGGGTTTTGGAGCCCATGGCTCCTAGGGCACTACAGGCCAAATGGACTGGGCCCTATCCAATCCTAGAGAAAAAAGGTGAGGTCACCTACTTGGTGGACCTTGGCACCCCCAGGAATCCTCACAGGATCCTGCATGTTAATAGGATGAAACCCCACCAGGACAGGGCAGACATGACCATGCTGATGGTCACTGATGAAGGGAAGGAGGAGGAGGGTGAACCTCTGCCAGACCTCCTGTCCTCAAAGGAAAAAGATGGGTCAGTGGAGGGAGTGGTACTCTCACCCAAACTGACAGATCAGCAACAACAAGACTGTAAGCAAGTCTTGGGACAGTTTGCTAGTCTGTTCTCCCTGACCCCCGGACTCACCAATTGGTGTGTCCATGATGTTGACACTGGTGACAGCTTGCCTGTCAAGAACAAGCTGTACAGGCTGTCTGACCAGGTCAAGGCCAACATCAAAGCTGAAGTGGCTAAGATGTTGGACCTGAAGGTAATTGAGCCCTCTGATAGTCCTTGGTCCAGTCTAGTGGTACTGGTACCCAAAGCTAATCCCCAAGGTGGGAAGAAAGAATTAAGATTCTGTGTGGACTACAGAGGTCTAAATGCAGTCACTAGGACTGATGCTCACCCCATACCTAGAGCTGATGAGTTCATTGACAGGTTGGGGGCTGCCAAATTCCTGAGCACATTTGATCTGACCTCAGGATATTGGCAGATTGCCTTAAGTCCAAGAGCTAAGGAGAGGTCAGCATTTTCCACACCAGAGGGCCACTTTCAGTTCAAGGTGATGCCCTTTGGGATGAAAAATGCTCCTGCCACCTTCCAACGGTTGGTGAATAGAGTCCTATCTGGGTTGGAATCTTTTAGTGCAGCTTATCTGGATGATATAGCTGTATTTAGTTCCACCTGGAGGGACCACCTGGTCCACCTGAAGGAAGTGCTTCAGGCGCTGCTTCAAGCAGGCCTGACTATCAAGGCAAGCAAGTGCCAGATAGGGCAAAGTTCTGTTGTATACCTGGGCCACCTTGTTGGTGGAGGCCATGTACAACCTCTCCAGCCCAAGATCCAGACTATCCTTGATTGGGAGGCTCCAAAAACCCAGACTCAGGTCAGGGCCTTTCTTGGCCTGACTGGGTATTACAGGAGGTTTGTTCAGAATTTTGGGACCATAGTGGCCCCTCTGACTGAGCTTACCTCCAAGAAACAACCCAAGAAGGTAATTTGGACCCCAGAGTGTCAGAAAGCTTTTGACACCCTAAAACAGGCTATGTGTTCAGCACCAGTGATACTGGCCCCTGACTATAGCAAGGAGTTTGTAGTGCAAACAGATGCTTCAGAGGAAGGGATTGGGGCAGTGTTAGCACAAGTTAATGAAGAGGGCCATGATCACCCAGTTGCCTTCATCAGCAGGCGACTACTCCCCAGAGAGAAAAAATGGAGTGCCATTGAGAGGGAGGCCTTTGCTGTGGTTTGGTCCCTGAAGAAGTTGAGGCCTTACTTGTTTGGCACTCACTTCCATGTACAAACTGACCACAGACCTCTCAGATGGTTGATGCAGATGAGGGGGGAGAACCCAAAACTGTTAAGGTGGTCCATTTCCCTACAGGGGATGGACTTCACAGTGGAGCACAGACCTGGGACTGCTCATGCCAATGCAGATGGCCTTTCCAGGTTTTTCCACTTAGCTGATGAGGACTACCAGGGTGTAGGTTAGTACCCATCACCTTTCATCTGGGGGGGGGCAGTGTAGGAAAGTCCTTTTTTTTTGCCTGATCACCCCCACTCTTTCTGGATAGGTACTGGTGGTTACTGACTCTTGGCTGTGCCCTGGGTACTGCTTACCAGTCCCAGGGCCAGTGCTCTGTGTAAAATGGATATGCAAATTAGGCTAATTATAATTGGCTAAGTTAACCTACCTATAAGTCCCTAGTATATGGTAGGGCATGTAGGTTTAGGGACCACAGCATAGGTGGTGCACACCTAGGTGCATTGCTGAGGTGCCCAGTGTCATTTTAAAAGCAAGCCTGCCTTGCTGGCTGCTTTTAAATTAAAGTTATATGCAAATTCGACTTTGGAATTAAAGGCACTTCCAAAGTTTTAAACTACCTTATTTTTACATATAAGTCACCCCTAAGGTGTGCCCTATGTGCCCCTAGGGCTGGGTGCCATGTAACTATAAGCAGGGACTTTATAAAAATAGATTTATAAGCCCTGGTGAGGTAAAAACAGCCAAATTCGTTTTTCCCTCATTGAAGTAAATGGCCTTCATAGGCTAGAATGGGCAGACTTTATTTTACATTTTAAAGTCTCCTTAAATGTTACATACCAAGAATTTGGTATCAAATTGATTGTTATAATAAATCCCACAACTTCCAGTTGTTGGATTTAATATAACTAGTGCAGGTAAAAAGTTTAGACTTTACCTAAAAAGTTGCCAATTTCAGCTCTGCATTGTTTTTGCTGCTGTGCTCTGATTGGCCAGCCTGCAGCAGCTTCTGCCAGGCCACTTTAATGAGGTGTGAAGTGGCCTGGCTTCACACAAAGGAATGTGCTTGTGGGAGAGAATCTCCCCTCAGCAGATGGGGAAGCAGGAAAGGGGAGGGCTGCCAAACTGGTCTTCAAAGGCAGAGAAGGACATCTGGAGCACCCAGCAACACCCCCACATCCTGCAACCCCAGACAGCTAGGTGCCCCCTTGATTAGATTAGGAGAGGGCAGGAGAGGGGTGTGTTTATGATTTTTAGCCACACCAGTGGGTGGGCTCAGCTAGATCTCTCCTCTAAAAATCAGATTCATCCATTTTGGATTTTTAGAGACTGTTGCCTTCTGGGATGGATTTTTGCCACACTTCCCAGGAAGTGGTCATCACAGGGGGACGACCCTGTCCCTGATTGGAGGACCAGGGCCCCCCTGCTTTTCACCCAGGAGCAAGGATAAAACTGGCAGACCTGCACCCACGCCTCAGATCCCCACCAAATTTCAAGAAGAAAGAACTACAAGGAGAAGAAGGACTGCCCTGCTGGACCCCTGGCCTGCACCTGGACCCTGCACTCAGAAAGACTGCACCAGCTGCACACTTGGGCTTCACCACAAGAAGGACTTTGCCTGGCTTCCACTGGTTCAAGGAGGGACTCCCTGTTTGCTACAGGTGAAAAATTGCTAACCAGAGTCCCCTGCACCAACTCCTGAAAAAGTGACCAGCTGACCACTGTCCAGTGGCTAAAAAGGAGTTTGCGCCAGGTGCATTCTGGGAGTTGAAGTCCGCACTTCCCAAGGACCATCACAGAACTTCTGGACCCTTGGGGTAAGCTGTGGACCCCAAAAGAACCTTAAAAGAACATCTGGGTGAAGCCCCAGAAGTTTGGAGAAGATTGGAGAATTTTTAGAAAAAAGCTCCATAAAGTGACCGACCCGACGCAGAAATTCTAGCCGGCTTGCCTCAACCGCGACCCGGCCTGACTTCGTGGTTCGTCCCGGTAAAGAAAAACATCCGAAAAAGAGACTAAGTCCGAACGTAAAAAGTTGACCGGGACCTTCCAGCCATCGTATCCGAGAAGGGCTCCACGGACGTCGGATCAAGATCCAGGTTTACCCCGGTCGAAGGATTTTCATCTCGAAAAAAACGACTAAGTCCGAAGGTAAAAATCACCACCGAGGAAACCGACTTCGCGTATCCGGACAAGGGCTCCAGGAGGTCGGATCCAACTGGCAGGTTCGTCCCGGGGAAGAAAAACATCAAAAAAAGAGACTAAGTCAGAAGGTAACTTTTTAACCGAGGCCTCCCGCGACTTGTAGCCGAGCAGGGCTCCATCGCGGTCGGCCTGAAAGTTTGACTTTGCCCCGGTCCTGGTGCAACCAGATGACCCGATTGGCGCTTTTTGTTTCTAAGCGCTAGAAAATAATAATACTTTAAAAATTCATATCTCCGGTTCCCCTGAACCGATTTTAATCGTTTTTGTGTCATTTTAAAGATAAAAATATAAGCTATTTTTATAAATTGGTTTTGGATTTTTAAACTGTTTCCTGTGTTTTATTTAATTACTGTTTTGTGATATTTGAATGCTTTACACTTTGTCTCCTAAGTTAAGCCTTGACGCTCGATGCCAAGCTACCAAGGGTAGAGCTGGGATTAATTTACTGAGACCTAACTGTACTTTTGTGGAGGTTTGTGGCTTGTTGCTAGGTGTAGGTACCTACCTGCCCTACCAATAACCCATTTTCCAACACCGTCACTAGAAACGCTGAGACCATTCTCATACCTCCATGTTCCTCATTCGCAAGCTCAGAGATTCCGGGAAAGTCATTGGGGACTTAGGGCATCATCATCTCTCCAACTTGTTTTATCAAAGAAAATTCTAACTTGACTCTGTCTATTGTTCGGATGGGGTCCCAAAGGGCTGAACCGTCCTCTGCTACCATCTACTGATAACGCATCCAGCCCTTATAAATTACCTGTACCTGGACACGTTGGAGGTCGGTGAATCTTTTAACCGAGTCGGGCTCTCCTCATCCTAAAATAGTCGAGTCACTTAGATCAATAATCAATAACTATGTAACCGGTAGTCGATACTCAATTAATAGATCAATATAGCACATCAGAAATCAATAACAGTTGGTATTTCGGCGCACCATGACCTTTCAGTCATAAATAACCACACCAGTTTATTAAAAGTTAGTGAATTTGTTTCTCTATATTAACAAAGCTAGCACGATGTATATATGTCTCAAAACCAATTGATATATGTATATGAACATTACTAGCTGTCCATAACGGCGGAAGAAACGCAATCTACGTAAAATCTGAATAATGATACACTCTGTTATCGCAATGCAAAACACCAATATGACTAACTGTATTTGACTAATTGCATACATTGGTCAGCATAACAAGATTTCAATTTAGCATGGTACATTGAATGAATACCTCGACTAACCTCTAATTAGCATCGGCATGTGGGGCTTCATGCAAAACGAATTTAGTCAACACAAATTTGGAAAACTTCTAGCTAGGACCCTATCAAAATTAGCAGTTGGTACCTAAAAGGAAAAAAAACACAATGCATAATACTATTTATCCTTTCATATTTACCAAATACAATCAGCATCCAAGAAAAAGTCTTCATCCTTCAGGTACCGGTTGATCAGCATGGGGCAAGTTTCAAAGGGGCAAAGTTAAGGGCAAGCTCCCTTGCAGCGGCAAGGAGAATGGGGCAAAGTTACTGCATGGGCAAGACGGGGCAAATCAAAGTTAAAGTCTCTAGGGTGAGAATTCTTAAAGTCTCTTTCTCTCGGATAGAGAAAAGGGCATCAGGGTGTCGTCCAAAATGGAGTCTGGCATCAGGCTTCAAACTGGCATCGAGGAAAAATGGCTGACTTCTCTTTGTCCGGTGGGTTTAAGTAAGAAACATTCCAAATTCTGCAGGGTCTTCCATTGGAGGGTTCATAGGTTGGCTTCAAATTGTCCAATCAAAATTGTCTTTTACTAGCGCTCATTTATGCATACACTGTCCTTGGAGCCTTGGAACACAAATTGTAACATGGTTTGCCAATTATTTTACTATCTGTACCTTCATTGTCCGCACCTGCAGACTGACCTTGTATCAAAGGGGATGAAACCGGCCTAGTACGAAACCTTGGAGATAAGTGTATCAGTCAGCTCTACTGGAAAAATACAACTTCAAGCAAGAATATATGTTTCATTAGTTCAAGGAAAAAAAAACACGCAGTTAGAATTTGAAACCAGGCAACTAGGCCAAAGCCTCTACTAAATTTAAGCTAAGCAAAACAGTTTTCAAACAAGAAATCATGGCATACATTTGCAATTATGACGGATTACTACATTTTCAATACTTCATGATTAATAAAGCTCGTTTACAATGATGGCGAACTACCCCGAGGGCACAATTTTCCCTCGTACATAATTTTCTTTACTAAAATCACACTTCATTATATTTTGATTACTCGATATGTATGAATATATGTCGGACCTTCTTTTTCTGCGTCATCACCTGCATCCCTTCTCCCCTACCGGGAAACATCGGCAGGCCCTACAAGATAAAGTCAACTTCCTTCAGAAATGGGTAGAAGACAAAAAGGGTAGGTCAGGATGCAATATTGTACAAATAGTGGGCCTCCCCAAACAAGTTGAAGGCCCAAGCATGGAACTATACCTGGAAGACTGGTTCACCCACACCATCCTAAAGGGCAAACAATCAGCGCTTTTCTCAGTAGATTGAGCCCATAGGGTCTCAGGCAGACCTCCTCTTCCAGGAGCTCCTCCCCACCTAGTGGTGGCTCATCTCTTTAGTTACAGAGACAGAGACCATCTCCTGTCGGTGTAGAGGACCAGTTGCCAGTGGATGATCAATAACTCTCAGGTAAACATTTTTCCCGACTTCACTATGGAAGTGCAATAGTGCAGATCCTCTTTCCTGGCCATCAAGAAATGCCTGTGAGACATCATCATTAAATATGCTTTGAAATTCCCCAACACTCTCAGAAACATTCACAATGACACAACCACTTTTTGTGCCACACCTGAAGATGCCTGCAATTGGCTAGAGTGCAAAGGCATCTCATCCACTCCCGGTGGAGGGAAAGATACACCCATTGAATGGACAGTGCAACACACACACAGGCTTCACCCCAATCAAAGTGTAATTAGCCCATCTAAGGAACAAGCAGCTAAAGAGAGAGCGCAAGTGATCACTGTGGAGGAGCAGTCAGCAGCAAATCCCCAAATCGAAGAATCTGACTTGGGCAGCATCATTGAGGGGCTTCTAGAGGCACCTGAATCTTTGACTGACACACTACTGGGAGGAGGCCCAGCAGTTACCCCTCAAACAGCTGAAGACTTGGCATAAATAGCTGAGTAATATATGAGGTTGACACTCTTCACTACCTCTTGTGCGTATGTATCAGGAGTGCAAACCATAAGACATGCAACTTATAGGATGGCTGGGGGCCGGGGACTCACCTACACAACGTGATAGATCCCTGCTCACATGCATTGCACCCCGCCTTCCAACACATGCCGTGACTCTAAAATAGACTGGCGGCTCCACTAGAGTTGTTTTTGCATCACAGTGCTTATCGCTGGGTGCCCGTTTGTCAGACCAACCTGGTTATGGGAGTTGGGAATTATTCACAGATTTTTATGGTTGATTGATATGTTTGTTGATATGTAACATTAATGGATGTGAAGGGTGAAGGGTGGGTGGGAGCAAGATTGGGGGCACACAGGGGGCACTGACTCATGGGAGAGTAAAGTACTACAATATCAATGGCTACTGATGACATGTCACAGGGGACACCTATCCTAATTGTATCCTGGAATGTGCATTTTTTGGCCAGTTACAAAAAATGGTACCAAGTCTATCAATACCTACATGGGTGCAAGATGCAGGTCATGTTACTACAGGAAATGCACCTCATGGCACCAGCCTTAGAAGCCATGCATAAATGTTGGAGGGGTACAATAGTCGAGACCACTTATTTCACCTACACTAGAGGAGTCCTAATATGGGTGGCACCTGTGGTGCCACTAGCGGTACTACATACCAAAATAGATGCAGGGGGCAGCTATGCAATTGTGGAGGGACTTCTAGATGGACACCCTTTGACAGGTCTCTCTCTATATGCCCCTAATAGAAGCCAAGCATTTTTTGTGCACTCCTTAACAGCAGCACTCCTGCAGAACGCCTTAGCCCCTTGCTATTGGGGTGGAGACTTTAATAGCGCTCTGGACTCGGATCTTGACCAATCCCTTCCACCAATTGCAGGAGCTCAATCCATTGCTCTTACACACAATTTACAGAGATGGGCTACTAACAACCAAGTTATGGAAGCCTGGCACAGATGATCCTGATATTAGGGAATACTCATAGTTTTCAGGCCTACACGTTCTGCATACAGGAATAGATCTTTTCTATTGTACCCTCATGTACTCCCAAAGGTTACATGGGTGGAATACCTTGGGAAAACAATATCAGACCACTGTCCTCTGCAACTACATTTGTGCTGGAGGCAATCACACCTCTGTATCCCAACCGGGAACCTCCCTGAGAATGCCTTATGTGACGCAGCATTTCACACTGTCCTCACTGGCTTTATAACACAGTACTTCCAGGAAAACGCTAACGTAGCTTCCAACATTGGTATCTAGTGGGACTCATTCAAAGCAGTAATCCGTGGGCATGTGATTTAAGTGGTATATGGGGTAAAATTATCTCTTCATAAAGATCTTCCTACACTAGAGGCCGACATTAGGTAATATGAACAACTTCTACTTGTTGACTAGATGGTTGCTGCCCCATTAGCTCTGTCCAAACTCACATATAAGGGTCACTGGAGAAATTGAGCTCTTTCACTATTGAGAATACCTGGCCAGAAAACACAAGAAGGGAGGTAAAGCCGGCAGACTGTTAGCATGGCTCCTCTGCTCAGATTCACCCAGATCCCCAATATGGGCAATTCAAGACACAACAGGACTACTGCCTAATGTACTGGAGGATATAAACACTGCCTTTAAATCGGATTATTCCAAACTATATGCAGCCCTACAGCAAAGAGATCAGACTGCGATCATTTCCTTTCTGGGGGAGTTAAATCTCCCACAGATACAAACCTCCCAATGAATGGCCTTGGAAGTGGCCCCTACAGAACCAAAAATAACTAAAGCGATTATACAAATGGCACATGGTAAGACGTCTGATGCAGAAGGCTGGCCATTGGAGTTTTACTCCAATTTTCAATCTCAGCTAGTCACCTCCTTAAGCTCTACATAGAAGCTTACACAGTGGACAAGTTGCCTCAAACCCTAAGGGAGGCAGTGTTGGTGGTGCTACTTAAGCCAGACAGGGATTTATTGTTGCTAGGTTCATACAGCCCGCTTTCAGTGATAAATACAGACTACAAAATCCTTGGTAAAGTGTTAGCCGACTATCTGATTACTGTGGTACAACACATAAAACACCCTAACCAAAATGGGTTCATACCTGGCAGGAACACATTTCTGAACCTCTGTTGCCAGATCTCACTGATGGATTGGGTACAAGAAACAGGTACACACCCCTGGGTTGGTTCCCTTGACAAAGAAAAGGTGTTTGATACACTGGGGTGGTAATACCTTAAGGCAGTTCTTCGCAGATTCAAAATCAGCTCCAGGTTCTTCAAATGGATACCATTCTTATTTAATTCACCAGTAGCCCAAGTGAAAACTGGTCAACTATATCAGACCCATTTATTATTGAAAGTGGCACTCATCAGAGTTGCTGCATGTCTCCGATCATCTTTGCACTGACTGTGGAACACCTGGCGTCTGCACCTCGAAACCAGACATCCAACTGGGAACTTTACTCAGGGAATCACTGGCACATAATCTCAATGTATGCAGGTGATGCACTAGTACACCTTTGAAATTATAGTGCAGTGATTCCACACCTAATGACATTGCCGGGGCGATTTGGAAACACCTCTGGATTGTGTCTCAATTGGTATAAATCTCAGTTATTCCCTCTGACATCGCTATCAGCAGAACAATGACAGATGCTCCTGCACACATTGCTTTCCTAGTCCTATTATTCAATTAAATACATAGGGATTTGTGTGTATCACGCACATAGGGATTTGGTGGAGGTCAACCAGGGCAGGGTAATAATAGGGGCTCGATCGTTCCTACTCTTCTAGACAGCCTTACCTCTCTCTCCTATGGGACGCATCACTGTATCCAAAATGCTACTGCTCCCTAGATTACTGTATTTTTTCCCAGCTCTCCCTATTCTAGTTCCCCAAAAGATATTAAAGACCTACTCTCACTCCTAATTGGCCTAATATGGGGAAAAGGAAGAAGACATGTTGTGCTTGCAAAATTATATACGCTGTTGGAAGAGGGTGGCTTGGTTTCACCAGATTAAGAAGACTACTATGCAGCTGAGCAATTCCAGTGGCCTACTCGCAGGGCAGATATTCATAACTAAAACTAATTGTTGGTTCTTACAGCCTTGGGGTGGTCACTCCCAACTTTTTGCCTGCCTCCCTCCACTGTTTGACTCTGTTTTTGCTGGTTTTAGGACTCTGTGCACTTTACCACTGCTAACCAGTGCTAAAGTACATATGCTCTTTCCCTTAAAACATGGTAACATTGGTGCATACCCAATTGGCAAATTTGATCTACTTGTAAGTCCCTAGTAAAGTGCACTACATGTGTCCAGGACATGTAGATTGAATGCTACCAGTGAGCCTGCAGCACTGGTTGTGCCACCCGCATAAGTAGACCCTTAACCATGTCTCAGGCCTGCCATTGCAAGGCCTGTGAGTGCAGTTTCACTGCCACTTTGACTTGGCATTTAAAGGTACTTGCAAAGCCTTGAACTCCCATTTGCCTGCATATAAGTCACCCCTAAAGTTGGCACGAGGTAACTCAGAGATAAGGGTGTTGTGTAAGTAAAAGGAATGACATATAGTGGTGTGTTTTATATGTCCTGGTAGTGGAAAACTCCTAAATTAGTTTAACTGCTGTGAGGCCTGATCCTTTCCTAGACTAACATTAGGGCTACTCTCATAAACTGTTTGAGTGGTAGATTCTGATTAGAAAGGGGTAAATATGTCATATTTAGTGTGGCCAGAATGGTTAAACAAAATACTTCTGACTGGTGAGGTTGGATTTTATATTACTATTTTAGAAATGTTACTTTTAGAAAGTGAGCATTTCTCTGCACTTAAATCTTCTGTACCTTACAGCCTGTTTCCAATCCATGTCTGGGCTGGGCTGGTTGGTAGCTCCATTGTGCATTTCACCCTGACAACCACAAATACAGGATGCTCAGTCACACCTGCACACATTTGCATACTGAATGGGTCTTCCTGGGCTGGAAGGTTGGAGGCCCTGACACTTACATTTCAAAGGACAGTGGCCTGCCCTCACACAAAGGACTGGCAAACCCCCTACTGGGACCCTGGCAGACAGGGTTGAATAGAAAGGAGACCTTGTGCACTTCAAAACTACTCTTTGAAGTCTCCCCAACTTCAAAGGCACTTTTGGGTATATAACTAGACACTTCTTGGGAAAGACACTCTGCACCAGAACCTGCAGCCTGCGAAGAGAAGCTGCCTGGCTGCCCAAAAGACTCAACTGGACTGCTTTTCTGTGAAGGACTGCTGCCTTGTTGTTGCCCTGCTGCCTTGCTGGCATCTGGCTCTGCTGAGAAGTGCTCTCTAAGGCCTTGGATTGAGCTTGCCTCCTGTTCCTAAAGTCTCAGGGGCGAAAAGACTTTGGCCTTCATTATGACATTGGCGGTAAATCCTGTTTACTGTTGAAGTGACAGACCCCAACATACCGTCGCAGTGGCGACTATCCGTTTTCCATATTATGACACACACACACACCAATCCAACAGAATACTGCCACATACACAAATTCGCCAGCCCAAAGGTCAGTGGTAAAGTGCCAGTACCAACACCAATACCGTAACGCCAACAAAACAACGCCCACCACATTACGACCCATAAATCACCACAGCGGACAATCAATGACGATAAACCATTGGTGGAACACACCAGCACGCTCGGAATGGACACCCAAATACAAATCAACACTACATTGGCCAAAACTGAAATCACACATGTGACACTGATACACACCACACCCACCCACAGAAATATAAAACACCCACCCACATTACCTACAACCCTTTACGAACACCAATTATTGCCACCAGACTGAAACGAAGACCACTGAGACAACTAGACACACACCACAAACACCCACACATTCGTCACGCATCCCACAACCCACACCCCACCACATTACTCAACACCCTGTCACCAACGCACACCACACCACACCTATGTCCCCAATAAGGCCCCCTGTTTCACAGATGAGGAGTTGCGGGTCATGGTGGAGGAAATAGTCAGGGTAGAGCCAAAGCTGTTTGGAGTACAGGTACAGCAAATATCCATTGCCAGGAAGATGGAGCTTTTGTGGAGAATCATGGACAGGGTGAACACCGTGGGACAGCATCCAAGAACAAGGGACGACATCAGGAAGAAGTGGAACAACCTACGGGGAAAGGTACATTCCTTGGCAGAAAGCCACCAGCTCGCCAAATAGAGGACTGACGGTGGACACCACCTCCTCCCCCACAGCTGACAGCTCACAGCATGGGAGGAGCAAGTCTTGGCAATACTGCATCCTGAGGGACTCACTGAAGTTGCCGGAGGACTGGATGCTGGTGAGTCAATATTTACTACTCATCACCCACATACCTGCATGCCATCACAACCCCCTCACCTTCACTCGCATCACTCCACTGCCTTTGCTCCCCTTCCTATGGCCCCTTGGACACTGGACCTGTGCTACAAACTGAAAGGAACCATACTCTGGACTTTCCTCTACCATCACCCCATTCCATTTGCACTACAATAAACACCCTTGAACACAACTTGACTGATAGTGTTTTATGTGATGAAAATGTGCATTTATGGAAACAGTCACATCATGTGCAAATGATCTGAAAACTGTGATAGCATACATTTTAAGACCTGTATCTGTCTGTAATCATCACATTTGTACACTGTTGTCATATTAACAACATCTGCAAAAAGAAATCATAGGTGACAGTAAGTAGAGGTTGAAAGGAAGTGAATTCCTTTCTGTTACAGCCACACAGATAAAACAATAATCAGAGGAATGGTCAGTAACACTTTCTCATCTGGGTGTTATTGGAAGTATTGATATTTAACTGATGTTCTGTTGTCCACATCCTCATCCTCTGCCTCCTAATCCTCACTGTCCTCAGGGTCCACTGCTGCCACAGGGGCATTTCCAGTCTCCTCCTCCTGCGGATAAGGCACATGTTGTCTGGTGCCAGGTTGTGTAACATGCAGCATGCCACTACTATCTGGCAGACCTTCTTGGGTGAGTAGCACAGGGATCCACCTGTCAGAGGCAGGCATCTAAACCTGTCCTTCAGGAGGCCAAGGGTCCTTTCAATAATTCTCCTGGTTCCCCCGTGTGCATCATTGTAAAGATTCTCAGCCCCTGTTCTGGCATTCCTCACAGGGGTCAGGAGTCATGATAGGTTTAGGTAGCCTGAGTCACCTGCAAGTATTGAGGGATAGACATTAGCCTTACACAACGGTATGGGGTTAACACCTGAAGGCATACAGTGACATACATTGGGTGAGCACTCAGGCTCACCTATTAGCCACACTCTGTGCCTCTTTAGTTGTGCCATCAGCTGTTGGATGCTGCTATTCCTCAGAACAAAGGCGTCATGCACCAACCCAGGATACTTGGCAGTGACGTGTGATATGTACTGGTCCGTCAGTCACACGATTTGCACATTGAGTGAGTGCAAACTCTTCTGATTCCTGAACACCTGTTCATTCTGGCGGGGGGAGACAAACACAATATGTGTTCTGTCAGTTGCCCCAATGATATTGGGTATATGTCCCATTTAATAGAATCCTGCATTCACAGTGGTCAAAATCATCTACCTGGGGGAAAGCAATGTAGCTGCGCATGTGTTTGATCAAGGCTGACAGAACCCTTGCCAGCACGATTGAGAAAATTGGCTGTGACATTCCTGCTGCCAAGCCTACTGTCACTTGGAAAGAACCAGTTGACAGGAAATGGAGCACTGATAGGACTTGCACAAGAGGGGGACTGACGGATACCTGATATCAGAATAGGCTCCAATAAGGCAGACAGCTCTGTGATTGTGGCCCTGTCCAGTACTATGTGAGTACTATGTGACTGTCCTACATTGTAGCCAAGTCCACAAGGGTTGTGTACACGGGGGATTGTCTCCTCCTCCTATTTATCCACAGTGGTAGGTATCTAAGGGACACAAGAACGAGTAGGCTGTCACAAGTTGAACAATGGAACTACCACCTCAGTGTACCTCGAGCATTAATGTGATGGGACAGTGGGAATGGAAATGTACGTGTAATCATCAGCAATGACTCAGTTATGGATTATATGAATGTTGTCCACTACCATGAAATGGTGACCACCTGTCCTGTATCTAGGGACATGAGGAAGTGAAGTAACTCCGCAGATGTTGGGCGTCATGGCGAAAGGCGGTCTCGCACTGCCGTGCAATTCCTCATTGGCTAATATGGGGCTATATGGAGTACGATGGCCAATGGGGATCAGCGGCAGCAGTGACGGTGTACACCATCACGGACGCGGCCGCTATTTTCTATCTAAATCCTCACTTGATCCCTGACTTTCCACAGGACAACACCTAAACTGCGTGTGCTGCTGCGTGTGCTGCTGTGACCTGTGTCTGGAACCTACCATGGCCCGTGTGACTGGGCAAAGGGCTCTTGATTTCACTTTAGAGGAGTTGGAACGTTTGGTGGATGGGTCCAACCCTAGTATGGACTGCCGTATGAGCCTCCAGGCCAACAGGTGAGTATACCTTGGGCATGTTGCATGTGGCAAGGTTGCATGGAGATGTGTGTGCAATCGTGGATCGTGTCATTTGGCCGGGTCGTATGTCTGTTGGTAGTGTACATGGTGGGTGCCGGGTGATGTGTTTGTCAATGGAGATGGGAATGGGATTTGTGGCCATATGTAGGACAGGCTTGATTGTATATGTAATGGTTTCCTTCCATCTGTATTACCTCTGCAGGTCAACGCCCATCAGAAGAAGGGATTGTGGCATGCCATCGCCAAGAATGTGTGGACCTTGGGGGTCTACAGCAGGCGGAGCACCCACAGTAGGAAAAGGTGGGAGGACCTGAGACGCTGGGCACGGAAGACCGCAGAGGCCCAGCTGGGGATGATGACTGGGGTATGCTTGTGTGTATGGGTGTTGCTATAGTGGTGGGTATTCAGTCTGTGGGTGAGCTGGTGCATGCATGTGTGCTGGTGGGTGTGATGACTGGAAATGTGATTGTGGTATGTGTGGATGTTGCTGTAGTGGTGGGTATTGTATCTGTGGGTGTGCTTGTGTAATGGTAGATGTACTGACTGGGTGTGTGACTGTAGTGGTATATGTAAGTATATGTTTGTGCTTATATTTTTGCTGTGTTTGTGTTGGTATGTGCTTCTTGTGGGTGTTGTGGGTGCATGTATGTTTGTGTGCGCTTTGGGATTTGAGATGGGGAAGGGGCAGAAGTCTGGATATGAGGTTGGGGTGGGTTGGAGACTGTGGTCAAAGATGAGGCCAGACCCTGGAATGGCCACTATAGGCCAGGCAAGGCCCTATGTATGCCATGCAGGTAAGCCAGCATCTGGGTGTTCTGGCCAGCCAGCCCCTGGATGTCATTCAATAGCGCGGTCTGGTCTACAGCAATCATTCTTAAAAGATCAATATCCTCCTCAGTAAGAAGAGCCTGGGACACCAGGGCAGGGGCAGAGGTGCCTGCAGCAAAGGTGACGCTGCCCCTTTTAGGGGTGCAGCTATCAGAAAGTGTGGGGCGAGCAAGAGGGAGCATAGAGATTCAAATGCAGTGGCAGGTAAAAATGCAGGTGTCACAGTCTCTCCAGGCTCTGCCACCACTTGAAACTGGTCTTCATTGGAGGCCTTACAAATCACTCCTGGCCAGTTCCCTCACCCTCCGTGCCACTGGGTCCCTCAGTGTCTGTGGTATCCACACCCAATCCCCAGTAGCCAGGTTCATCCCCTCTGATGCGCCCGCTGTCACCTTCGCCTTGCCAAGCTGATGCTAAAAAAAGATTCAAAAGTTATAGTGTATCTGTGAGAATACAATTGGCCATCAATGTGCATCACACAAAATTTGCAACAAGTTCAGTTATCCCCCATCTCAGCTCCGATATCATATATGCCTTTGTCACTTATGCACTTGTAGTTCACTCAATGACAAAGTATTCCAACAGCATGAGTAAACACATAAGCCTAGCTACATCTCTGAACCACTGCAGTACGTAGCTAAAATTGGTTCCTTTCTCCCAAGCGTAAGAATTTTAGATGGGAACTGTCTGACCAAAATAGGACACCACAGCATCTATGTAATATTACCTTTCACATGCAAATGTCCCTTTCAGTATCACATTGCTTTCCATCATCATTTCTCCTCTGGGCAGGAAAAGAACACCAAAATGTTGTCTGTGGGATATACAACTCTCTCACCAATGTGGATGTATTCCTGTCTGTTGCTTACAATACAGTTTCACATAGAAGTTCAAGTTGGCAATCACAGACTGGCTTACATGCACTTTTGTAAAGGACTAAGGACTCAGGCCCACCAGATAAAAACATGTGTCTGATAAGGAATGATGCCACTGTACAAAGAATATCAAAGCTTTGGGGCAGATGCACATTCTCACATTGTCATAGTACAAACTTAGCAATGTCAAGGCAATATATACCACACACAATATCGGCACCAGTCTGATCAACTTACATCTCCAGAAATCATCATGGGCTTACAATGTGTGTCCTCCTCAAAGATGATAGCATACAACTTAGCTTAACAGTATAGAGGATAAACAACAAAATATCTACAGACCATAACGTACCCTCTTGTTTGAATCTCTTATATTCCACTGCGTCATTTTGGCACCCCTCTACCAGTTGTACGCTTGCCTTGCATACATTATGCCTCTCGTAGGTACAATGTGGTGCAAGGTGTTACAAAGTGGCACGATGCATGCATTGCACCACTTTGTATTTCTGATGCATAGATTTTGGGCTGGTTGTGCCACATTAATATAAGAAATATTACGTTAATGTTGAGCAAGTGGCACCAGGCCCTCTTCAATCTAGGCCTCCGTTCCAAAGTTGTTGTGGTGTAGTCATGCTTTCTGAGATATGGGCAAGTTACAAATGGTTTGTGATGGTGATAATGAGTACACTATAAGCATGCTGAGTTAAACTGATTTTATTTAAATATTTAAATGGTGAATCTTGGAGTACAGTGTCTATGAGAAAACGTTGTGCACAATTGGTTCTTTCTGTGTACTCAAACAGCAGTGTTTGGTTGTTCCCCCTCCTCCTGTTGTTCCCCATTGTTGCCATCCTCCTCATTAAGGACATCCACCTGTTCATCCCAGGGGACATTGGATCACGGGGCGTTGCAAATAACAGGCTCCCTCCAGTTAGAGCTAAGCACCTGAACCTGGATTTTAGGAGGCCAAATGTCCTCTCCACCACATCCTGGTCCTTCTGTGGCTTTCATTCTGAGCCCACTCTTCATCAGTTGTAGGATCTCCTAAAGTGGTCATGACCCAATAGCTGGATGCTGTAACTTTGGTCCTCTGCAAAGGAATGTGTGAAAACATGCCAGTCATGCATATGTGTTATTTACTATGTGTCATGGCACATCATTTATTTAAGGGGAATGGTGGTTCAGACTTCTATCTGGTATTGTGTGTCTTCCTGTTTGGATGGATCTGTGCATTGGTATGTGGTGGTGCACTTTCCTATCAAAGGTTGTGCCTCAGGATCCTGTGAATTTTTTTTTAAAGTTCAGGTCTGACAGTTCACTTATGACGATTATGTGTGGTGTTGTCTATATTTGACCCTGAGGCACTAATTTAGGAGGACCTAGCACCTCCTTTTTGATTGACGCTATTGTGGCCCAAGGCCAAAATCACAGCTTCATGTTTACAAAGTGGCACAACTCATGCAGTGCAACACTTAGGCCCTCATTACAACCCTGACGGTCGGTGATAAAGCGGCGGTAATACCGCTAATAGGCCGGCAGACAAAAAAATTGAATTACGACCAGGGCGGAAACTGCCAACACAGACAAGCACTTTAACACACCAACCTACATGGCGGTAGAAATAAAGACCGCGGCGGTAACCTCCAACAGACAGGCAGAACACAGTGTACCGCCCACACTATTACAAGGCACCAATCCGCCAGCTTTTCCAGGGCGGTACCAACGCCATCAAAAGCACGGCGGAAACAGTCTTTGGGAGGGAAACCAATCACCTCTCGACACCCAACGAGGAACCAAGATGCCATGGTGCCTGAACTACAGGTGTTACCAATGTTGGTGTATCTTCTCATATACCAGGAGTACGAACGAACGGCAGCGGTGACGACTACGGTGAGTACTGCACCTAGCACACAGGGGAGGGGAGGAGGGAAAAGAGAGTGACACATGCATGCAAAACCCCCACCCGCAACAACACACACACACACAAATCCAATCACATCACAGATACACCCCGTCACCCCCTGGAAGAACGCAAGGACGAAACAAGTTTAACTAGTGTAATATTTGAACAATCAGATAGCCCAAGACAACAGTAAAAAATCAGTATATACAAATATTTACAGCAAGTACACAAGTCCGTACACTGTCCCATGAAATCTTTATGGACCAGTGGTCTCAAAAAGCATGGGCGAAGCCCACACATGACACCTGCCTCAAAACGGAGAGAATACTGCAGGGGCATCAGTTAAAAAAAAAAAAGGCACCTCAGGGGGAAGGGGAGGAGGGTCACCTCAGCCGGATGATGGGACGACGCCACTACTCCTCGAGGGGGCTCCATGCACACTGCCTTGTCCTGGGGACTGCAAAGCCAGTCTCTCAAGTGGGTGGTTTGCCCACATATGGTCCTGGGGAGAACAAAGCCACAGTCTCTCAAGTGGGTGACATGTTCCACTGGTTCTGGATGGGGTTTTGTGCCCAGAGTGCTTCATCCTGCCAAGGACGGGGTTAGTGGATGCTTTTCTCCACTGGTTCTGGAGGGGGCTTTGTGCCCAGAGTGCTTCATCCTGCCAAGGACTGTGTTAGTGGATGCTTTACTAAACTGGTTCTGGAGGGGGCTTGGTGCCCAGAGTGCTTCATCCTGCCAATGACAGTGTTAGTGGATGCTTTTCTCCACTGGTTCAGGAGGGGGCTTTGTGCCCAGAGGGCTTGATCCTGTCGAGGACTGGGTTAGTGGTTGCTTTTCTCCACTGGTTCAGGAGGGGGCTTTGTGCCCAGAGTGCTTCATCCTGCCAAGGACTGGGTTAGTGGATGCTTTTCTCCACTGGTTCTGGAGGGGGCCTTGGTGGCCAGAGTGCTTCATCCTGCCAAGGACTGGGTCAGTGGATGTTTTTTTCCACTGGTTCTGGAGGGGTCTTGGTGCCCAGTGATGCTGCACCTGGGGTGTGGCAGTTCCCTTTCCCTCACCTGGGTGTCTGAGCCACGAGATTTTCAGGGAACAGGTAGCATGATACTCCATTGAGGCAGAGCCACAGTCCATCCTGCGGCGACTTTGGCTGCAAACTGCTAGTAGTGCCAGTGCTGGTGGTGGTGCATCACGTAGTGTGTGCAGGGTCCAGGACGTCTCCTGCAGCATCGGACGCTGCTCACTGAGAATGCTGCTGATGTACGCTGTAGTGGCACTGGCTGGGGACGTGGCAGGGCAGGTGGCTGCGTCGGTGTCTGCGGCGGAGATGCTGCCGGTGCTGCCCGTGGTGCAGGTGTCTGTGGTAGTGGAGAGAGACAGTATGACATCTCCAGCAGCCTCAGACGGCTGCCCACTGGGAATGATGCTGGTGACTGTAGTTGTGGCAGCTGACTTGCAGGTGGTGGTGCAGATGGCTGTGCAGGTGGTACAGGTTGCTGACCTGTCATGAGAAATGGGGGTCACCAGTCCCTCACCAGGAGGCTCCGTGCCCTGAGGTGACTTTCCTTTGCTTTTGTGTCCCTTCCCCACCTTGGTAGTCGCTGCTGGGACCTTGGCACTGTCCTCTTTGGTTCTGGTTGAGGCCTTGCTGGGTGGGCGGTGCGTCTTTTCTCTTCTGCATGCTGGCCCCTTCTTTACCTTGGCAGGTGGCAGAATCGGGTGGTCCTTAGCTTCAGTAGGTGGCACACTGGCAGCCCTGATGGGTGCCCCCTTCGATCCTCCCGGACTTGCAGGGACCACAGTGGACACCGATTTGGTGGCTAAGGTGCTGGTCTGGGCTCTAGACATCCTGGCCCTAGGGGAAGTGTAGGGAGGAGGTCAATGTTAGCCAGGAAAAGTTTCTTTGACACACTGGGACGGGAAGATGGGGGGGTGTGGAAGTGTAGGACGAGGTAGTGGTTATATGAGGTGCACGTCTGCTGAGTTTGGGTGAAGGTGCATGGGCTAGAGGCAGTTGTGAGATGGATGGCTGTTGGGTGGGTGTGTGCCTGCATGCCTGCGTTTATGTACTTTGGGAGGAGGGCTCACAGACACACTGGGAGAGGACACAGTGGACGTGTGCATGTTTGCGGGGGTGGTGATTGCTCGTGAGTGGTGTTTTGTGATGGGCGTGCTGGTGATGGAGGCAGTGGCTGAGGATGTAGTGCATGCAGGTGTGAGTGGAGACGAGACAGGGAGGGAGATGGAGGATGTGGAGGAGGGGGACACAGTGGAGGAAGTGGATGTTGGTGTGTTTGCATAGGTATGGTGCTTGTGTGAGTGCCTGTGGGATGTGTGGTGCTTATGTTTGCCTGAGCCACTTTTGTTTGCTGATGTGTGTGCATGCTGGTCTGATGGTGTGCTTGGGATAGGCTGAGGTAGAGTGGATTGGGTCTGGTAGAGGTAGTTGGAGGGGGGAGGCTTGACACAGGGACAACGGCTGCCATCAGTGCTGAGGCCAGAGCCTGAAATGCCCTCTTTTGGGCCGCCACGCCAGAATGAATGCTCTCCAGGTATTCATTTGTTTACTGCAAATGCCTCTCGGCACCCTGGATGGCATTCAGAATGCCCAACAGTGAGAGATCTCAGGAGGTCAATATCCTCCTCACTCAGGGCAGCAGGGCTGACTGGGGAAGGGCCTGAGGTGCCTGGGGCGAAGGAGATGCCCACCCTCCTGGGTGAGCGGGCACAGGAAACACGCTGAGGGGCTGCTGGGAGTGCGGTGCTGGTAGGGGGGTGGCGGCTGAACCTGTTGTTACGGTGGGCACAGAGGTGCCCGCCACCGCAAGGGAGCTCCCATCAGAGGCCCATCAGAGGAGGAGTCGCTCTCCCTGGTGTCCCCTCCTGTCCCAGTTGTGGAGCTCCCCTCGCCCTCCATCCCACTGGTGCCTTCAGACTCCGTAGATTCACCCTCCTGGGCCATGTGGGATGCAGCTCCCTCCGTCTCTGGTGCCTCTGCTCCTCAGCCAGATGATGCTAATGCACACAAGGACAGGGTGATAAAACAAGATGGGGGAAAGACAGAGGAAGCACATGGTCAATGCAAGCAACACCACTACCGTTGGTGGACACAACACACCGGGAGCAGCCCTATGCACTAGGCCATTGCACTAGCAGTTAGTAGGAAAAACATCTCCCCATGGGGGACAATGCCTAACCCCATTTGCTGCACACCTGGAACCCACAGGAGGCTGACTAGTTGTAGATGGCCACTACCATTATTGGGGTTGGAGTGCCACATAACCTGCCTAACAAGGGACCTACCCTACCAAGTTCGCCCTGGCCTAGGGGAACCCACAGCCCACATCCCCGACCCAGACACCTTGTAAAGCGCACAGAGTCAGCTGAATGAGACTGTACTCACCCCCTTGCGGCTGCTGTGATGCCCTCAAGCACCCATCCAACACCTGATATGCCACCATCAGGATCCAGAACATTAGGGGGGTCATTGTGTGATGGGCACTCCTTCCACATTGGGAGGCGATCCTCAGCTGGGCCTCCGCCGTCTTCTTGCTCCAGCGGCACAGGTCCTCCCATCTCTTGTGGCAGTGGGTGCTCGTCTATGATAGACCATAAGGCTTTGCACTTCCTTGGCGATGGCAAATACCCTTCTTCTGGTGGGCGCTGACCTAGAGGAAGTATAGGATGATAGGAAATTACTCCCCCGTCTGGTTCCTCATACTCATTGCCCACCACTTCCCACCAATGCCCTGACACACATACACTCACCATCCTCTCATGCAGGCCTCAGCCCCCAACCCCACATGTATCTTCCATCCACACCACTCCATACATTCATGTCCCATGCATCATGCTCACAGTGTACTCACCTGTTTGTCTGGAGGACCGTAGAGTAGCATGTACTGGGGAGGACCCCATCCACTAGTCTCTCCAACTCCTCCGAGGTGAAGGCAGGCGCCCTTTTCCCAGACACTCTAGCCATTGTCGCTTCCAGACACAGGTCACAGCAGCACTTGCAGTGTAGGTCTTCTCCTGTTGAAGGTCAGGTATCAAGTGAGTAAACAGATAGAAAATGGTGGTCAAGTCCACGGCGGTGCATACCGTCACCGCCGACTTACATCTTCATTGGCTCCTGGAATCCATAGGGCCCAATGATAACCAATGCAGAATTGCATGGCAGTCTTCGACCGCCTACTGCGACGCTGCATAACGCCAGCGCAGTTACCTCATTTCCCATTGTCCGTCCTTACAGGTCAGGCAGCCGCCATTTCAGGGTGGCACATGGCATGGCACCTAACTGCGTCAGAGCACATTTGGGCAGAAATATGGACAGACAATGCCACACACAGATTTACTCAAATTACTGCAAAAACACTTGTGCAACCTATGTGGTACATGACCCTCTCCTCACAATTCTCCTCCATAGGGCACATCCGCTGGGGCAGATGATGAGATGGCGTCATCCTCCGGTGTGCAGACCCCTGGTGGACCTGTCAAGAATGGAAGACAGACACATCATTATCACCTACAGACTTGATCGTGCCACAATCCAAGAACTGTGTGCCCAATTGGAGCCTGACCTGATGTCAGCTATCCGCCATCCCACATATATCTCCCCTCTAGTGCAGGTCCTGTCAGTGCTCCATTTCCTGGCAAGTGGTTCCTTCCAAACAACAGTGGCCATGGCATCAGGGATGTCTCAGCCAATGTTCTCTAAACTGTTGACTAGAGTGTTATCTGCCCTGCTGAAACACATGCACAGCTACATCGTTTCCCCCCAGGTGGAGGATTTGGCCACAGTCAAAGCTTACTTCTATGCCCTGGGACATATCCCCAACATAATTGGTGCCATTGATGGTGCACATGTGGCATTTATCTCCCCCCGCAGGAGTGAACAGGTGTACAGAAATCGAAAAAGCTACCATTCAATGAATGTGCAGATGGTGTGTTTGGCAGACCAGTACATCTCTCATGTGAATGCCAAGTATCTTGGCTCTGTACATGATGCTTACATTTTGAGGAATAACAGCAGCTCTTATGTGATGGGGCAACTCCAGAGGCACCGGGTGTGGCTAATAGGTGAGCCCAAGGTCCCCACACAGCATGAATAGGTGTCTGGGTATGGCGTAGTCCCTAAGGGTTAGTTTGTGTCTTACAGATATCCATCGACATTTGCAGGTGACTCTCATTACCCCAGCATCTCATGGCTACTGACCCCAGTGAGGAATGCCAGGACAAATGCAGAGGAACACTATATGAAGGCACATGGGCGAACTAGGTGTATTATTGAGCGGACTTACGGCCTCCTGAAGGCCAGATTCCGGTGCCTCCATCTAACAGGTGGCTCCTTATACTACTGACCGAAGAAGGTGTGCCAAATAATCGTTGCATGCTGCATGTTGCACAACCTGGCATTGCAACGCCAGGTGCCTTTTCTGCATGAGGATGGGCCTGATGATGGTCTTGTGGCAGCTGTGGAGCCTGTGGACAGTGAGGAATAGGAGGCAGAGGAAGAAGATATTGACAACCAAAACAACATCATCATACATTACTTCCAGTGAGACACAGGTAAGAGACTGGCACTGCTCATCTCATATCTGACTACTGTAGGACATTGTATAAGTCAGCCTCTTAACCTCTGTGTATGGATCCCGACAGTTCACTTTGGCTTTCCTTTTCACAGATCTGGGTACCTCATTCTGCCTTCTGCTATGTTTACCACTGCCCAACAACTGTCATACATTGGTATGTGCAAATGAACATTAACATTGATATTTGTCGAAGAAGTTGTAATAAGACATTTGTGAAATTACAGACTGACTCCAGATTGTTTTGTGATTCAAGGGTGTTTATTTAAGTGCTAATAAGTAGAGGATGTGCAATGGGCTGGGGTGATGGTGGACGAATATCCATGGTAGAGTCCAGTCTCTTTGTATCACAGGTGCATTGTCCAAGGGGACATAGGAAGTGGAGCAACGGCAGTTCAAGGTGGACAGGGTGACAGAGTGGGACAGAAGAGTGACAATCAAGAGAGTCTTATTTCCTGGTGGGGGTCTTGGCAATGTTCTCTGTCTTGTGCCTGGATCGCAGGGAACGTTTGCAGGGTGGGTCTCCTTCTGCAGGGGGTGGGGTGCTGGTGGCCTGTTGGTCCTGTGCCGGGACCTCCTTTCCACTAGCGCCGGCGGACGTGGAAGTCTGTTCATCGTTCGGGCTGGTGTCAGGGGCCCGGTGGTATGCCACTGTCTCCCTCATGGTGTTGGCCATGTCTGCCAGCACCCCTGCAATGGCTACCAGGGTGGTGTTAATGAACTTCAAGTCCTCCCTGATCCCCAGGTACTGTTCCTCCTGCAGCCGCTGGGTCTCCTGAAACTTGGGCAGTACCGTGCCCATGGTCTCCTGGGAATGGTGGTATACTCCCATGATGTTTGAGTGTGCCTCGTGGAGAGTGGGTTCCCTGGGCCTGTCCTCCCCCGTCGCACAGCAGTCCTCCCAGCTTCCCTGTTATCCTGTGCCTCGGTCCCCTGAACTGTGTGCCCACTGCCACTGACCCCAGTTCCCTGATCGTCTTGTGTGAATGGGTTTGCCTGGGGTCCCTGTAGGGGTGGACACACTGCTGATTGACAGGTCCTGGGGACAGTAACATGGGCCAGCTGGGTGGGTGCTGTGGTGGTGTTTCCTGAGGGGGGAGGTTCAGTGGTGGTTTGGGACTGTGGCAGGAGAACTGACTGTCCAGAGGTCCCTGATGGGCCGGCCTGGTCATCTTGATCTGGGCGTGCAGAGCTGCTGTCGTCACTGTGGGCCTCTTCTGTGGGAGGATTGGATATGGCTGGCACCTCCTGTCCGATGACATTGTGTAGGGGTCCTGTTGGGGTGTAAATGCATTGTTATTGTATCTGTGTTTGCCATCTGGTGCAATGGGTGTGTTTCCCTCTACTACTGTGCTTGCAATATCGCCTTGGCCCTTGTGTGAGTGGTGACTGTGTGCCCTGGGCGAGTCTCTCCCTTGGACATGCTTTGGTGATGGGTGTCCATGCAGGTCTGTGATGAGTGTCCATGCATTGTTGTCACATGCAGGGCTTGGTATTGGGATGTGTGGGTTGTGATAGTGGGGTATATGTGAGGTGTTGGAGTATGGGTTTGAGGGTAGGGGTTGGGGTTTGTGATGGCATGCAGGTAGGGTGGGGGGATATAATAGTAAAGATATGACTTACCAGAGTCCAGTCCTCCTGCGAGGCCCTCAGGATGCATTATTGCCAAGACTTGCTCCTCCCATATCGTTGGTTGGTGGGGAGGAGGTGGGTGTCCACCGCCAGTCCTCTGTATGGATACCTGGTGTCTGGATACCACAGAATGTACCTTCCCCCGTAGGTCGTTCCACCTCTTCCTGATATCATTGTGTGTTCTTGGTTGCCGTCCCACTGTGTTGACCCTGCTGAAAATTCTCCGCCATAGCTCCATCTTCCTTGCAATGGATGTCTGCTGCACCTGTGATATGAATAGCTGTGGCTCTACCCAGATGATTTCCTCCACCATGACCCTGAGCTCCTCCTCAGAAAACCTGGCGTGTCTTTGAGGTGCCATGATGTGGTGTGAGTGATGTGTGAGGTGATGTGAAATGTGATGTGTGGGTGATGGGTTGGGGGTGTATGAGTGATGGTGTTGTGTGCCTCTGGATGCTGCTGTTGTCTTTGCTTTTCTCTCTCTCTGCTTCTTCCAAAAAGTTTTTTGTAAGGGGTTGTGTGTAATGTGGGTGAGTGTTTTATAGTGGTGTGAATGTATGGGTGTGGTGTGTGTATGTGTGTCAGATGTGTGTATTTTGAATTGTCCAAAGTGGTTGTGTTTTGTAAATGAGTGTGTATTTTGAGGGCGGCGATGTGTACCGCCAATGGTTTACCGCGGTTGAATGACCGCAGCGTTGATTTGTTTGTCGTGATAGTGTGGGCGTCTTCCTGTTGGCGTGACGATGTGGGTTTTCATACCGCCAGTTTATCACTGACCTTTGGTGTGGCAGACTTGTGTGGGTGTCTGTATTGTGGAGGATTTCTAAGTGTGGGTCATAATATCCGTATCGGATTTCCGCCACAACACAGTATGTTGGCGGCTGTCAGCACAGCGGTCAGTGGACTTTACTGCCAAGGTTGTAATGAGGGCCTTAGCGACCCTTTGTGCAACATTCTGCCTGTGCAAGGCATCATGTATGCAAGGGGGGGCATTCCCCCATTAGGAGGAATGCAGAAATGGTGCAGAGGAATGTAAGAGGTTCCAATGTGTCATTTTTACCAGATACTTTTAATGCCTGCACAGAGCAGGCATTAGAAGGAGGTGTACAATTTCATTAAATGGGCCCGCATGTACTGTGCACGATTTGCACAAAAAATGTGACACTAATCTTACCCAGTCCATCAATGGCATCCATTATCTTGACACTTGCACATACTCTATGCCATGGTGGGCAGTGTTTTGAACATGGCACATACATGGTGGCGGTAAGGGTGCGCTAAGTGACAAAATCAAAGTGGCGCTGCTTTAGATGCTGCACCACTTTACTGACATGTGTCCCTTAGTCCCTTCACTTTAGACCTGCAAGAGAGTGATGTAATGGTGTTTGTACCTATTTTGTGTGTGGTGTGCAAAGTAACAGGTGCAAGACCTCTGTCTGTTGCTTGTGAATCCTACCCCTTTGCCCTTGAAATACCTCCCTTGCACAATGTGTTGTTGTTGCCAATTGCTGGCTGGCATACATATGTGCATGAGGTTCATTTGCAAAGTGTGGCACAGTTGTATGTTAGGTATTGTGATGTATGCAATAGTTTTCAGACACCTGTGGGACAGAACAGGGCATGATGTGTTTTTCTGCACCGTCCTGCATCACCAGTCCAGCCCTGCTAAGTTCCATGTCTCCTACTTCATATGCTTTCTGGACTCTCCCGGTACATTTTCAGTAGTTCAGCTGCAACAGGCCACTTGTATCATGATGAGGAGAGGTGGGATTTACAAGTGTGATTGTTGGTGTGCTGTGAGGGTCTCCTGGTGGTGTGCTATCTGCAGCCATTGATTCTGTTCCAGGGTGGCCACGATCTGGCCCATCCTGTCCTGGGTATGGTGGTCTGCTCCCGGGATCTCATAGATGACCTCCTGGGCTGCAGCATCCATCCTTTGGCCTCCTTCTGGGCCACTGTTGCCCTCCCACTGGGCCTAGCCCTCTGTGCCTGTGTCCCCTGCACAGGTCTGGCAGTGCCACTTGTACTGGGGCCATTGTCTTCCTGCCTGTAGGTAGGTGGTGACTGTGGCCTCTGTCCTTGTGTTCCACCAATCTGTGGTCTGGATACACAGGTGTGGGGCTGGTTGCCCGGAGCTGATGTTGGTGGCTGGGTGGTAGGGGTGTCAGTGGTGTCCTGAGGGGGGCTGCTGGATGGTGACAGTACAAGACCGTGTGAATGGCCAGGGTATTCCTCACTGTCTAGAGTTCCCTCCCCAGTGTCCTGTGTGGTGCCTCTGTCTCCATGTGGGCCACTGCCACTCCTTGTCCTGTCCGTCAGGGTGGCATGGGTGGTGGTGCCTGTTGGGGGGAATGGACATGTATGTTACAATTGCAAAATCAGATGGGGGTGCACAGGGCAGGCCTATTTTGTACAGGGCTTTCACTGATGGGCCATGCAGGTTTCTTTTGTGAGGTTCCCATTGCATTTTGCTTGGGATGTGGAGGTGCATTGTGGGTGGTGTAGTGCCATTGTGATGCCTTGCAGGGGTAGGTGGCTGTGCACTGGGGGAGGAACATGGGCCTGTTGGTGGGGTGGTGGGCATGCAGGTTTACTGGATGTAGTGAGTGTGGCATGGGTGGGGTAGTGGTCCTGGTGGTAGTCGGAGGGGTGAGGTGGTGCATGCATTCAAGGTGTGGTGGATGTGGGGTAATTGTGGACGACTTACCCGAGTCCATTCCTCCAGTGAGTCCAGTGAGGCCCTCAGGGTGCAGGATGGCCAGTACCTTTTCCTCCTGGTCAGAGTAGTCTGGGGTGTTGTTGGAGGTCCTTCCCAGTCTTCTGTAATGCAATGTTGTGCCTGGATGCCATGGACCTCACCGTCCCGCACAGGTCGTTCCATCTCATGTGGATGTCGTCCCTTGTGCGAGCATGGTTTCCTACTGCGTTGACCTTGTTGACAATGGTCTGCCATAACTCCATCTTCCTGGCAATGAGTGTGTGCTGGACCTGTGCCCCGAATATTTGTGGCTCAACCTTGAGTATCTCGTCCACCATGGTCCTCAGCTCCCTATCAGTGGTGTGTTGTGTGGATATTGCTGAGGGTGCTGTTGTGTGGTTAGGTGTGTGAGTCGTGTGATGTGGCGTTCGGTGTCTGCCTGTAGTTTTGTCTGTCTGGCTTCTCCTTTTGGCAATGCAAAGGATTGTGGGGTGTGTCTGTGAGTGTTTTATGGTGTTGTGGATGTGTGTCAGGTGTGTGTCTTTCAAACTTGCCAATGTGTGCATTTCTTACTGTTGGGTCCACTTGCTGGTGGCTTTGATGTGCAGCTTTTTCGCCAACAAGGCCCTGGCGGTGACTGGTGGTAGGAATATTTTTGGTGGATTATGGGGCATATTTATACTCCGTCTGCGCCGAATGTGCGTCAAAAATGTTGACGCACATTCAGGGCAAACGTTGCCCGAGCCTGCGGACGACAAAATTCCACTGTGTGCGTCATTTTTGGGATGCAGCAACCCGCCTTGCGTTAATGATATACAAGGTAGGCGTTCCCTACCACAAAATTACTTAAACAGCCGTGCTTCGTATTTATGCTTTCGAGCAAAAATGATGCACAGCCGGGAGGCGGAGCCAGAAAATGGCTCACAGCCCGATTTGTGTCAAAAATGAACGCCTGGGTCATTAAAATGGGGCAAAAACACCTGTATTTAATCAGAACACACAGAAGCAACAGCAGAGCAGCAGAGCAGCAAAAGGGAGACATGGAGGTGATTCTAATCCAGCGTGCACGCAGACGCAGAGCCCAGCAGCAACAACAGCAGCTACAACAACAGCAGCAGGGACCCCAAAGGCAGCGCAGAAGGCAGGAGAGAATATTCCGCCCCAGAACAACCCTTCATGGCCTCAGGGAACACGACATCATCCAGAGGTACAGGTTGAACTGGCATGCCATTCAGCAGCTGCTGCGAAACATTGAACCGCAATTGGCACCCACTTTGCTGACACCCGCACCATCCCAACAGAAACCAAGCTGCTTGCCATACTTCACATGCTGGCAAGTGGCTCATTTCAAACAACTGGTGCCCTGGTTGCCGGAATTTCACAACCATCATTCTCTGCCTTTTTGCCCAAAGTACTGGATGCCATCATTGGTCTTACACCCCGCCACATCTGCTTCCCTAACACACTGCAGAAGCAGCAGGAAACAAAACAGGGGTTCTACCTCATCAGTGGCTTCCCACATGTCCTTGGTGCAATCAACTGCACACATGTACGCCTTGTGCCACCTGCTGCAACTGAACACCTCTACCGCAACAGGAAGCCCACACATTCCATCAATGTGCAGGCCATAGTCGATCACCAGGGATTGATCACCACCATCGTGACTAAATATCCTGGGAGTGTCCATGACTCCTTCATCTTCCGTCACTGCACCATCAATGAACACTTCCAGGATGGACGGTATGGCAATGGACTACTTGTTGGTAAGTATAAAAACCTACTTATATACACACTGCACAGCAACCCTCAAGGACACACAACACATACACCACAACAGCAACATGTGGACAGGAACACACTGAGGGCGTGACATCGCTAGCCACGTTTGATAGGTCTGCAGTGAACCTGTCACACATCTGAAATGATCACAACGTGTGGAGTGGGTTGCCTAAATGTCACCTTGCAAAATGTAAGTGTCTCAGTGATGTTTACATTCATCCATTTCATAAGTCTAAAGGTATGGGATGTCAGGGTACATTGATATGAATGTGTTAACAACACTGTCAATTTTAACCTGTGTATGGAACTATCATCTCACCCCCAGTGAAGACACAGGAACACCTGTATCACAAGTCACAATGCTAGGGAGGACACACTGTACTGCAAATCCCAAGACATACTGCTGACAAACGGTCAGCAGACAAACACTTGTTCAGCCAAGGAAACAACACAATGCAGATGGTACATCCTACAAGCCTAGGATGCACCATTATAACACAAAAGAGTCACAGACAACACAAGACAACTACTGCCATGAAAGGTCATTTCAATAGGGCCAGCTACATCAACATGATCCCATTCATTTTCTTTTGCAGCTGATCAGGGGTATGGCATCCAGCTATGGATAATGACAACTACTGGCAACCCGAGTATTGCTGCAGAGCATGCCTACAACTACGTACATAGGAGGACACGCAGCATAGTTGAGAGGACCTTCGGCATCCTCAAGTCAAGGTTCTGGTGCCTCGACATCACTGGTGGTAGCCTCCTATATTCCCCGGAGATGGTCTGTAAGATCATCCTAACATGTGCAATAGTGCACAACATTTGCATCAAAAGGAACATTCCCCTCCTGGAACCAGAGCCACACATGTCTGAAGAGGAGGAAAAGGAGGATCCTGGCCTGCAACATGAGGGGGAACTACAGAACACGGCCGCTGGTATACGCAGGCGGCAACATATCGTCAACAATTTCTTTAAAATATAATCACCATCACCACTTGAATTAAATAATTTAAATAAACACCTATAATAATCACCATATCATGGTCTGGCTAATCATTTTTGCACACCTTCATCTCTACTTATCAGAATAAGAGTGTTGCCTCATGGGGCATTGCTGATATACTGATTAGGACACTGAAAATCCCAGAGCTAATGTGATGCCTAACATACAATGGTCACATACACACACACTGTAAATGACATATATCATGTACATTTCTCCTTTTAAGGCCAATAGCAGAGGACCACACCTATTTCACACATACATGTTGAAATCAAGGTCCAACGCAGCGTATGGCACACAACTAAGACACCATCACTCAATAAGGGGAAAACAAGCCTCATACATGAGGCAGTCAATGTGCTTTTGCATCAGTAACAGGAATGTCTGACCAGACCCTTGACAGCAATAAGTCCAACTGCATCCAATATTTGCAAGGACTATCTGTGACCAGAGTTCCATAGAAGCAGAACATAGACAGCACAAGTGCCACTCATATGAGCAGCATTGCACACATGACATTCCATGTACATGTCAGCCCATTTCCTAACTCCTGACACACCCATGCACCTGATCACAACCCACCTGTCTGAAGAGGTCCCTGGAATACTAAGATGTGTACCCTGATATTACCTCCTCTGCACACACAGACTAACAATGGCAATCCAGTGTGCTACACCCTTTCCTATGTATGCCATTGTCATACAACATCTGACTGCATGGACGTCAGGTTAATTTATACACTGTCTTCTAGTTTCTAAGCCCTGTTAGCACCTGTAGATTGCTTCCTGTGTGAAAAAGTATGTTGGCCCTTAGAATGCAAATCTCACCTACAGGACTTGTGAGAAAGAGATGCAGCCCACACCTGTGATCACCTCCCTGCACACCACCCATTTCAACAAGCACTGCCCCTGCTGATGCCTGGAACAGCATAGGAGTTGCCATTATGTCAAATACACCGTTAAGCATTGATACTAAATAAGCCGTGTAACACAGCCCTTGGGTTCATTTGTCACCTTCAAAAACACAGGACATACACAGTTTGACATGTCTACTGTCTAGTTCGTCCTCCATACAGTCTGAGTCAGACCACTGATTATGTAACTTGTCAAATTGCTGGATCCTGAATCACCGTGCATTCTGACAGCCTGACTGGCATCTGTCTGTGCGTCACACTAAAGTATCCCTGTGTCTACATATGTACCACACTTGCGTAAGCAAACCTCTCATTCATCAGGAGGTATTGGGCATGCACTTCTTCAATGCATACACAAATACATTGCAAAGCATCATCTGCCTTTTAACTGTACCATTTGAGTTAAATCCTCTGGGAAAAGCAAAATTCATGGCCCATCCCTTGTCTGGGTCTCATCTATGCATGAATGACAAAGTGTGACAGTGTCCCAGGGCATTTTGCAGGGATTGGGTACGGGGCCTTCAGCAGAACCAGCAACCTCTGATAATGTCCATGAAAAATCCACACATGTCTGTACCCTGACAGTTCACACACAGAATCACAGTGCTCACAACATATTGATGGGCCGTGTGTGGTTAATAGCTGTGAGAATAATCAGCACAGAGGCTATGATGTTCCCAGATGCAGTGGGAATTGCAGAGGCTAACCTGTGTACAAATGTTGTAATGACACCTGCCGGAACATGACACCTGATACATTATCTCACTCAGCACACCAAGGTTGCCCTGTTGACTGTCTCATTACACATCTTTAGTGACAGGGTGGGACCATCCCCATGTAGGTTCACATATCCTCATCCACTTTACTCACATTGATCAACCAAGAATACTCAGTAGATACAGGAATAGCTGCCACTGACTCATGATGAGTCCTGGACCGAACTGTGACAAATTACACCCCAAAAAATATACAGGATAATCATTGGACCACACACATGAACAAGACACCTATGTGCAATTGATCACTGGAAATATGTGGACACGTGCTGCCTTGTATGCTGGTCCACCACAGCCACTTGAGAGTTGTGGCTCACTTCTTTGACCTCAACTGTGGTGTCATCATACATTTGAGATTCACCCTTGTCTGTCTGTGAAAACAACATGGTACCCACTTCCTCAATGCATGTGTATGACTCACTGTGGGAATCACCAACTAGTGCCTAGGAAGCTGTTACCAAAACTCTAGGACATAGGATGTTGAAAAGGTGGACCATTGACATGAACAAGCGTCTGCCATCTATCTGGTGCATGCTTTGTCACATGTGGTCTCTACGTTACCCTAAATCTTGGAAGTCCACATTATGGATGTTGCTACATGTATGACTAACACATGCCCTCTCTCAGTTCCACAATGACTTGCATCTAAGGATTGGACACATGGACGTTACATTCATACAAGGCATATGTGCAATAATGCTTCATGTGATACACACGCACTTAGTCAACAAATAGATTAGTTGTCAAAGTACGCACTTTGAGCCAAAGGCATTCAGGTATTGTACATATGTGCGTCACATTGCTATCCACTCCTTATGCCAAACATGCCCAATTTGTGCAACACATATATGTAGACCACACTTATGACCATCTATTGCGTCAGCCAACCGTAAAAATACTGTGAAGGGAGTAGTGGATCATGGTCCGCTGCAATATGATGTCACACATGTGAACATACACCATCAACACCATAGTGGGTGCAATCAGCCTATCTCTGATGTGTCCCAAATGTAACATAACATAAAAACAGAAAATATGCCCAAAACCAGTTCATGCACTGAAATTTTGACGTTCCTAGCGTTAGGCGTCATTTTTTGCCCACCAATATTGCATTTGCGTCATTTCTTTTGATGCACAGGAGTGAACATTAGGCAGCATCCAGATATTTGTACAGGCCATGTACTATTATTTGGATGCAGGCTAATTTTCACTCCTGTGCGTAAGAAAAAAATTACGCAAATACAGTAATGGTGGACAAAAAAAGACGCATAACGTGAAAAAGGGCGGACATTTCATTCAGGAAGTGATGTAATAGGATATCCTGTTTACAGATCATGTACAGTGGGTGTACTTTCACTTTCAATTTGCAGTCTATGAATCTTCTAGACTGTGTGGCTGTGTAGAGAGTGGTGTCCTAAGATTTTGTGCTTTTTTGTCCTGTGTGCTGTCTCTATTGTCAATTTGTGAAATAAATATTGTTTGTGTATACTGTTCTAGTGTGTTTTGTGTACATGTGTCCATTGACTTAGTGTTTTTGGTGTTTGTGGGAGTCTGTTGTGGGTAGTGGTAGTTTTGGGATAGTTGGGCTCTTTTAGTGGTTAAGTTTACTTTTCTTCTGTATTTGTACCACTACTTTCTCCCTTTTCCCCTTTCTATTTCTTTACCCCTTTTCCCTTTCACATTTCTAATATGCCTGGTAGGCCATGTCTTGGCAGGATGGGTGAAGAGGAGTTGGGGGCTTCATCTGGCTTGTGTGCCATTTCTTGCCACTGATGATCGAGGCAGGGGGCAGAGTGATACAGGTGTATCACACAGAGGCGCGCAGAATCCGGTGGGGAAAGGTGCTGCATCACCTGCAGCGTGTGTATGCCAGCCAGAGGAGTGACCACCAGCTGAAGCACCTGTGGGCTGACCTTATCACCAGGGAGCAGGATCTCTTGGACCACCTGGGAATTGTGATTGGTGGCCCTGTTGGTGAGTACTAATCATGTAAATGTGCACAATTAAATGCTCTGTAGTGACATCAGATGATTTGTACTATATCTGCCAGCTAACTTGCTGACTGTGTGTAATGCTGGGGAAACATACAGGGATAATTGATGCACTATGGTAAGGATCACAATTGCTAGCTGTCAGGTAGCACGTGGTCAGCAAACGTACAGGACACTTTTCCATGAAGTAAATTGGTGCGGCCTTTGTGTCAGACAACCAAACAAAATAGGAGCCAATCATGTCTATATAGGGCACTTTTGCCAGAGAAGTAAAGATGTACCAATATATTGGCTAACTTTGTTGACGCTATAGCTAGACTGACTTTAAAATCACAACATGATGCAGAAAATTAGTGCTGGCTTCATGTCAATTGATTATAGCAAAGGGGCTCAGACATATGTCTCATGTGAGTCTGGTGAGTGTGGAAGGAAAGTGTTCACTGAAGTACTATGAATGTTTGGGATTATTGTGGTCCTTTATATTTTTGGATACATGTCAGATCTGGATTTGAAAACATTGTGAAAAGGTGTAAGGTGCCCTCAGCTAACATCTTAGAATGTTTGTTTGAGTTAGTTGTGCCACATTCCAAATATGGATGGCAGTCCAAAGGTATGCACATGGGTTCACATCTCCATGGTTGGTGCAAATCACCATAGGTGGGCCACATCAATTGAGTCAAATGTAATAACAAGAGGGCTTACAAAAGTCCCTGCCCCTCCCTCTGTACATTGTACCTATGTGTAATAAATATGTCATGGCCACAAGGCATGTTTGACTGGTAATGCAGTCCTCAAGTAACCAGGCTTTGGATGTCTCTCTTGGATGCACATGATGAGACGATTACACTCCATATTTTTTTCTGGTCACCAATTACGGGGCATGTTTGCCACCACATGATAGTTAGGGCCAATGTATGTGTGCAGATATGTGTGTAACTGTCACAGGAGACCCATGCTATGTACCAGTTAGCCGTGATATATCAGATGCAGTATCATCATGTCTGAATGGCTGCCATTTCCTTATTCAGCCTACACATTGTATATGTTTATGACATTGTTGGTCTGTGCACAGATTTTGAGCATATTTCTTCCTTCCATGCCTTACAGGTGGACCGGCACTCTACACTGTGGGAGAGGTGGCGACATTTGAGGACCCCGACCACTCCAGTAAGTGTTGATATGTCTGTTATGTGTTGTGTTTGCTGTTTATGGACTCGTGTGTGTTGAACAGCAAGGTGTGATGCGTTGGGCAATCATTTCTCTTGTTCCATGAGTGGGATTTCAGTTTCTCAAATGTTTTGAGTTGGCCAATGCGTATCCAATGGTATTATCTAGAGATTGTAGGCCATTCCTGTAGGCCCCACTGTGAGTACTGGGGTTAGTCATGTGGATGACAATTGTATCAACTAGAGTCGCACTGGAAGTCAGCTCCGATTTAGTCCGCCTGTCAGACCCACATTCTCCAAGATTGGTACAGCAAATTGCTTTCCAATAGACTTCTGCTTCCCTATTTACCAAGGTACTTATGAAACTGTAGGTAGAACCTCCTAGCAGCATGTACTTCCACATTTAGTCCTACAAGTATGTGGAACTTGAGTGCAATGGCCTAGTGCTGCATGCTAATCATGATCATGGGTGTTCTTGCAACTCTGTGTCTGATGTAAGTCAGGCCTTACTGGAAGTATATGTTGTGTACCAAGTTCTGCATTTCCTGACATGTGTGGCCCTATGATTGGTCTAGGGTTTTCTGACTCCTAATTGTTGATAGACCTTACCTGTGGTGTGTGTAGAGCCAAACATGTGTGGAGTTTTCTACACACTCCTCGGTGTACATGTTGTTGGAAATTGATAGTTGTTTATCTACCCCCCACCCTCAAACAAGGGCATGGGTTTGTGAATGGGGTACCTAGTACTGATGCTACCAGTATGTTACACATACATGTGAATAAGTGACTGTTTGGTTGGAACCTAGTATACACACTCAGGTATGGCACTTGGTACTATACTGGCAAGTCCAGTTACAACTTGCAGACCATGTGGCTTTAGTTTAGCATTCCGTACACTGACATTTGTAGCCCAGGTCTTGGCGGAGGATATGCAGCATGATTCTTAGCTGATAACTGGCAGAACTCAGATGGCAAGTCAAAGCCAGTTGTTACCCATCTTGTAGGTTATGGATGTGCTATGTGACCTTTGTAGGCTGGCCTGCCATGTACTTCCTCAGGGACATTCAATGATCTGTATTGTGATATGAGATGTTACAAGTACCTTAAATGTATTGTTTGATTAACTTCTTGTGCCATTTCACACAATGCAGTTACAAATGTAGAATATTTGCATTTGTCTTCACAGCTGCAAACATGACTCCAGACCAGGTCTGTAAATCCCAGCACCGGGCCATGAGATACCAGCACATCCTGCTGGTGGAGTCGGGGTTCAGGAGGATGGCCCGTCGATATCGCCATGAACGGTCCTCCGGGTCATGGAGAGCCTTCCCACAGGGTGTGCCTACTTTGCCCACCACAGCCACCACGAGCACAACCACCACTTCAAGCCAGGTGGCCCCACCCACAGCTGGGACTGTTGTGCCTACATCTGCTGGATTTCCAGGCCCCAGCATTGCTACAGTTGCAGGACAGCCCACTGGCCTTGGCTCCACACACAGACCTCCTCCACCGGTACCCAGACTGCCACAGCTCCATCTGTTGACCCTGCAGCCTTCCACATCATGGAACGGAAGATGGACCGTGTGCTGCGCAAGTTATGCCACCTGAGCTGGGATGTGCGCCACATTAACCGGCGTGTTAAGTCAATCAAGAGGACCGTCTGCAGGGCCAACCTCTGGACTGGTTATGAAATGGACATGATTCCCTCCCCTCCCTCCTCTTTCCTTGTTCTTATAGTTAGTGGGCTTAGGGGGCTTAGTGTTAGGTTATTATAGGCTGTTAGTTTAGTTAGTGTTAGTAGGTGGGGGGTGGGGTTCCTGATTCTTTCTATTTTTACTTATTAAGTGTGTGGGTGGGTGGGTGGAGGGCGATGTTGGGTTTCTTGTGTGTTTAAAAAAAAATACAAAAAAAATATATTTGTTTAGGATAGTATAGTATGTGTTTAGGTTAGTATGTGTTGTCCTCCATGTTTCCATTCTCATAAGGGGAGTGGGGGGTGGATGTTTAGAACGTTTCGTTACATGTGATAAGTAAGTGTAGCTTAGGTTAGTTAGGGACAGTTGTGGGTAATAAGTAGTCTGGGTAGATTAGGGTAGGTAAGATTTTTCCCTCAGTTTCCTCTTCTGTGATTAGCATTTAATAAATATTTGGTTAACCCTTAACAGTGTGTGTTAAATGGTACTTGATCCTGGGTTTGGAATCAGTGTACATGAATTTTGTACTATTACATTTGTGTCCTATGCTACAAACAAATCCCAACTGAGCTGTACGATTGACAGCTACCCCAGAGCGACCTTGCAAAGTTTCCACCATTCGTTGCAACCACCAATCACAGTTAATATGGATGACAATGCGTTTCTGTTGATAAGTGTGTTTTCTACATCACAAACTGTGCTTCCAGACTTGGTATTGGAGGAACAGTTTTAGGTCTGACTGCAGCGTGATGATCAAGGACACCCTTATAAGATGAGTTCTCATAGGCACTCTTGTATTCTTGTCTTCATGACTCTCATACGTCATTTGTGACACAGTTCAGCATGATTACCTATTTGTATGTAAACTCAGACACCTTCATTTATGCAGTTTTTGTAGTGTTTGCTTAGATTAGTGTGCACTGTTATATGTGTTAGTATTGCATTATGACAACATTTTGCGGCCACTATTTGATGACTTAGATATCACTTGAGGAAGCATTCTTCTGTCCAACACAGCATGATGGTGTATGGTTTCTCACTTCATCAGATATTACCCTCAGGAAGGGCAGAGTATGATGCAATCATGGGCACTGTGCTGATTTATCTGACTACATAATGTCAGGACAGTTGTATTGACAAGCTACGTAATTTGACAGTAGGCACATTTCATTTATCTACTGCACAGTTGATATGTCACATTACCCAGAGACAGATTTGTTGTGTAAGTGCTATTTATTCAAAAGTGCTGTAGTGCTATCTGAACATTGTCCATGATTGTGAGTCCATTATAGTGACATCTTACATTGTGATCCTACACAAGGGGTTACGGAAATGCTTTTGACATGCTGGGGTTGATGTTTCAGACAGTGCAGAGGGAAAGGATTTGCCAATGAGTAGGAGAGAGACAATCACTGGGCTGGCTGACAAGATATACAGTGGTAAGCAGAATAGTCATTAAGTAGAGTTGTTGCAAGACTGGCAAGTTACAAAGCGCAGGACCTTGGTAATAGTTGGCCATGTGGCAGGGACTAGTGCTTCCGGGTACTTTTCCTTGTGAATGTGATCTGTTCCATGTCTTCTTTTCTGATGTGTGTGTTAGAAGACGTGGAGTCAGACATCCCGGTCGCTGCTCCCTGTGAAGGTCTTAAGGGCAGTACTGCAGCAAGGAGGATCTGCTGGTTCTTGAGAATAGCAGCCACATCACAATGGTAGGCAGCCAGGTTGGCCCTGAGGCGTTCAATGTTGCATTCGTGCACGTGTTGACAGGATTGCTGTTGTAGGTGTTGGGTCAACTGTATTATAGCTGTGCTGATTTCCTTCTGAGTTTTTGCAGTTCCTGCAAGATCAATGTTAGGGCTTGCATAGCTGCTGCCTGATCTGCAGATGACATCATGCATGAACGCACACCCTCTAGGCTGGCTGCCATAGTTTGCATCCCCACCCGCACCTCCTTGGCCAGCTCCCGCTGTACTCCAACTACAGTTCTCTCAAAGCTGGTGCCAGTGTCATCTGAGTCCTCAGCTGTGTTGGAGCTGGCCGGTCTTACAGTTGGGGTGGTGGGTGGATCCTCTGCGATGGCTGCTTGTTCTGTGTTCCTCCTTGTGACTGAAGGTGGGGTCTGGAGGGTTTTAAGGACCTTTTGCATAGTTTCCTGGGGAATGTTTATCGGCTTGACATCCATGTCATCAGGGTTATCTGGGGCAGGCATATCCGCAGGAGATCCATCTTCCTCTGCAAAGAAACAGGGTACAATTAGTGTGTCTGTGTTGTGGCATGGGTGATGTGACATGCCTGCCTTGTGATGAATTCACATTGTGATCTTGTTTCGTGTTCATTGCTCCAGTCCTTCAGATGGGCATTCTCCCAGGCCTATGGCCCACCTGCATGTCACATGTATGTTATTGAGTTATTAGACTTGTCGGCATCATCTCCTCTAGGTGTTGGTTTTGGCCAAATAGAGAATTGCCACCTTTTTGTTCTACTCAACCCTCCGTCTACATCCATTCTCATGGTGAGACCTTTCACTGGCTGTGGGTGTTCTGATGGCCCTGGCAGCACATTTAACAATCTGTACCTGCCCCAATCTCTGATCTTTCACATCCACTTAAATGTATTTGACATGTGGCATATCCTATGCAGAGCACTGTTCTGACACAATATGGATGTTGGCATTGGTAATGTGTACTGCTGATGTTGGGAAATGTGTGGTACATTGGATTGCCCTGATAATCGTATCAGTGTCCTATTTCCTCCTCTGACTGTGCAGGTGTATTTCAGTGACCAGTTACATGTGTCCCCCCCCCTCAATGCTGTTGTCTGAGCAGTCTGACTTTTGGGATGTTACATTGTGACCCAGGCACAGGATGGACCCTGACATATGCAGCATGGGTGTGTCCTTGGTGCTGTGTAGCTCCTATTGTTGTTTACATTGGCTGATGTTTGCGACAACTATGGGTATTGACATTTGACAGTACTGGGGCCTTTGTCTTGTTTCAGAGGATTGTTGAAGTTGTCATCCTCAACCCCCTAATTTGGGTGTGTATGGTCCATGGGGAGGTTACTGCCATTGGTTACTTGAGCTGCACACAGAGCGGAGGTGGTAGTGGCAACTGATGTCGCAGTTACATTCCAGTTGTCGGTATGGCTAGAGGTTGTTAAGAGGGCCCTAGTTAATGTAGGGGGTATGGTGGTTGACGTGTGCCGGGATGTCAGTTTGACGTTGTGGCCTTCCCTCCTTGCGTGGCTTTCCCTTTGCTCCATCGTTGGCATGACAGCATGCCCCCATGGGACTGTTGTTGGTGTAGTGTAATGGTGTGCCCCAGCTTCTGTTTGTGCAGGCCATGCCCCCATGCCGTGCCCCTTTACCCATGCCACTCCATGTATATGATGACTTCCATGCATTTTGTGGTCGGTATCCCCCCTGCTCACAGTTGACATTATTGCATTTTAATTCCCCATGCGACTTACCCTGCATGTGCATTGTCTCCTGGTAGTCCGTGCTGTCCTGTCCTTGAATCCCTGTGACGATCTCCTCAGGGATGACGGCTGCGACCATCTCCTCCATGTGGTCCAGGGCCTCCTGGTGTTCTGGACTCCCCCTTCCAGTCTGCAGTGCTGCCTTCCTGTTCCTGGCCATCTTTTCCTTTGTCCTGCGCTTGCAGTCATGCCAGCGTTTCTTGCACTGATGACTGTTCTGCGTACTTCTGCCACACTGTTAATCTTGTCAACAATTTGTTGCCATATAGCCTCTCTTCTACTGATTGGCAACTTTGAGGTGACAAACAGTTGGTGCTGGTGTTCCGTCACCTCTTTAACTAGAATTTCCTGCTCCTCTGCACTGGAGCGACACTTTCTTTTCTTCTTATTGGTGTCCTGGTTCTTGTGTGGGTCCTCCTGGCTGGTTCCTGGTCTGTTGTCATCTTCCTGGGGTCTGTAGTGGCATTTGGGATCCATTTTGGCTCTCCTCTGGTGAAATGGCAGTGTTTGCGTTTTTTTTTTACGCTATTGCGTCAAAAAACAGTGCATATCCGGTTTGCGGGGTCGTAAATCAACCCACAGTAATTTCCGCAGCGTTAACATCATTTTGCTTTACAACTTGACGCTGCGGTGTGCGTCAAAAATAATGACTCCCACCTGTGGTTTGCGCCACCGTGCGTCAAAGTATAAATTTGACGCCCGCATGGCGCACCAAAATGGCATTAGCCGGCTGTAATATTTTTGACGCAAAACTGTGCCGGCGCAGTTTTGCGTCAAAAAGTATAAATATGGCCCTATGTTTTTTGCATCTCTATATAGCGGGTTTCTGTTAACTGCTAGTGGGGGTTCTGTTCGACATCACCACGTGGGAGTCGGTGTTTACCACCATGTTCATAATGCCCCCCTTAGTGTAATTTTTTGTACTCAGTCCTATGTGTGTGTTGTTTTTCAATTGGCTTGTTATTATGGCACGCTGTAGCATCATTTTTTGGGAGGGAATGCCTACCTTGCATATCATTGTTGAACAATGATGCAAGGTTATGTGGAACTCCCAACGCTAAGCCAGAAGTTTTGTTGCTAGACTGCTCTAGCGATAGAATCCAAATATGGCACGGGGTTAGCGCTGCTTTTGGTAAAAAAAGGTGCAAAGGGGGCTCTAACTTTTCTTAAATCTGGGCCAATGTATTTTACTTCTATCATTGTAGAGATGCTGTAACAAAGCAAACAGTGTGGAACACAAGGGACAGATTTAAGAGCCTTTAGCACCAAAATCGCTGTGCTAAATTTACAAAGTGGCGCAATGCATGCATTGCACCACTTTGTAACCCTTTACGCTACATTGTGCCTGCGCCAGGCATAATGTATGCAAAGGGAGTCTTCCTCCATTAAGGGGGGACTAAAAAAATGGTGCAAAGAAGTCTAAGAAATGTATTTGTGTCATTTTTTTTAGCACTTTCGATGCATGCTCAGAACAGGCTTCGAAAGGAGGCACACCATTGTTTACAATGGGCCTCAAAGGGTTTTGCAGGATTAGCATCACAATTTTTGTATGCTAATCCTGCAAAGCTCTGAAGTTTTTTAACACTAGTTCCCCAACTACTGCCATGGTGTGCCACATCTTAGTTACAGTATAAACATGGTGGTGTTAGGGAGAGGCTAAGGGGTGCACGGGAAGTGGAGGTCCACTGATGCAGTGCCACTTTCCTTAAATCAGACCCAATGTCTTTTGTTTTCTCTATTCTGTTGCATAAAGAACATTAGGTAATGTAAATGTGCTTCGGAAACAACATTGGCATTGCAGTTGACTCCAGAGAGATTTGACAACTAGTATCCGACAAAAACAATAACTTATCAACTGCCTTGTTGTTATTCATTCCTTTCTTCTCAACAACACCACAACAGACCTTTGAGAGCTTTCATTCCGGCAGATGGTAGATTTTTCATAAACCGAATATTGTCCTAAGCAAAAAGCAAAAACACTTCTTATTTGGTTGTTCTCTTTTACACAACTTGGAACGACATTTACTTTACTGCCATCAAACTCAACAAGATACAAACTGGACAATGTTCTAACTCGTGATAAAGCTACATATGATATACCTTCCTTAAACACAGTACAACCTATATCAATAAATGCTGCTTCTGCATTTAATCCGTGAGATTTATGAATAGTCACATTACATGCTAGAGAAACTGGAAACTGCTTCCTCCAAACATACACAAACAAATATCATTCACTGGACCTTCCAATCTGTTTTACACTATCAGCCTGATCAAATTGTATCACTAGGTATTCAACCTCATTCCTATTAGGAAAGGAAATAAAATCAATCACTTTACCCATAGCACCATTAACTAATCCTTAAACTTTTGCTTCAAAATGGCTCTACACTGCTTACAAACACTTAAAATCTTCTCTAATCCTGCAGTTCTACAGTCCTTGTAGTTTTTCATTTAGAAGTACTGTCATACCCTGTTTTTCCATTTTGTTTATTGCTATAAGTTGCAAACATTATTTTTTCTCCAATTTTAGTAAGTCTTATTTAAAATAGCAGCACTCCTGATCAGTCGGGATTAGGCAGACCATGGATTTTACTTCTTGAATAAAACATTAGCTCTGCTGCTTTCTTGTTTCTAGGAAACAGTTCCATAACAAGTCCACTTTCTAAGAAATGCTTCCCCTCTTTTGTGAGAACATATACTTTAACATTGTTGAGAATATTTGCCTATTCAATATTTGCCTATTCAATGTTGGAAGCTTGATGCATATTCCTAAGTAGTTCTTTGTAATGAAAGTTTAATCTAATGCTAATTTCCAATAGGTCCCAAAGAATTTCAAGTTTCATTATGGAGAAGTGTATTGAACACAGTCTGTCCTTAGACCGGTGTCAGCTGTAGTAGAACGCAGAAAACAATCAAGTGCTTTCCTCCAAATATCACATCATAGTTTGTCCTTATCGATGTTACACACAAGCTTTATTCGGCCAGCAGGCCATCAAAGCAATACAATGCAAAGTAAAATAATCATCATAAAAGAACAATACAAATCAACCATTAACCAAATTTATGAAAAAAGTAAAATCCGTTCTGCCCAAACTAAAACCAGTTAAAATCATTATAGATAAAAGTTGCGTATACGCCATGCCTCTACTAAAAACTTGTTTACAGCATAAATTAACATACTTGAGTTGTGACTTCTCAGAATCCTCAAAGCTAAAGCACATTTTCTTAACTTCAATTCCCGACAAATGCCACGGATCCATTTAGACCTTGGAGTTAAATAAGCAGGACAGAAAATCATAAAATGCTCTACTGTTTCCGGGTAATTACCACACACAGGACAAGTATCAGATGTTAAATTGGATCCCCATCTGCTTATCAAGGCCATTAATGGTAATGTTCCAAAACGGAATCTGGCATTCAGTCCTTTGCCTAATAGGTCAGGTATTATATCTAGATATAATTCAAATTCTGGGTACCATTTAAAATCAATGAAAAGATTGGTTAAACGACCACTAGATTTGCGGGAAATATAATTATTCCGTACATAAGACCAGTAGGCCTCCTTCAATACTTTAACATGGGATTTCTCAAGTTGATAAGGGTTCTCCCATAAATCTCTCAGTCCCAATGTGCAAAACCAGCTGGATACATGTTTGACCCATGGGATAGAGGTAGAATTAGTACATTTTAACAATTCTAGAAGTGAGGACTTATATACGACCAATTCGGGGACTACCCATAGCCTCACCCAATACAACAAGGGTCGTAGAATAATTAAGTCAGCCATTCGTTTTAGCCCTAAGTCTAAAAATAAAGGAATTAATGGGGTGCTGATGGGGCATGCAAATAAAGCCCGAGCAAAGCTATTCTCAATTTTAGTTATTCTACTACTATCTGACATTCTCCAAATCTCTGCACCGTAGGCAGCAGCGCCCTGCGCCTTAGCCACATAGATCTTTATTGCTGGGGATACAGCTTTGGCAATCGTACTCCTATAAAGGCGAAATATGGATGCTGCCCGATGTTGCAAAAGCCCGGCACTCTTGCTGACCTGGTCCTCCCAATGAAGTAAATCTGTGAGCCTCACACCCAGGTAATCGATGGAGCTAACCTGGCCCAAAATAACACCATCTAGCCTTATACTGCATTTCTTCCGAGGTCCGGTGCGGAGCACCATCAGTTTAGTTTTCTTCAGATTCAGCTCTAGGCCAGAATTCCCACAAAACAAATTACATTTTTCCACCAGAATTTGTAAACCCATAGGGGTTTTTGAAATAAGTAAGGAGTCATCCGCAAAAAGGAGAATAGGAATTTTTTGATTGACTAAAGTGGGAGCATCATTCTGACATGCCCTTAATTCTTGCACCACCTCACTAATAAATAGGGAGAACAAGAGTGGTGCTAGCACACATCCCTGTCGGACGCCTCTTTTAATAGGGAATTTATTAGTCAATTCACCTTGTTTGCCCCACCTCACTTGCGCATATGTGTCTTCATGCGTGCGTTTCAATAAGAGAATTGTATGAGCTGGTATCCCTATTTTATATAGCACTTCCAAAAGTTTTCCCCAAGGGACCAAGTCAAAGGCGGAACGCAAGTCAACAAAGGCAACATATAAGGATTGCTTTGCCAGAACTACATATTTCCAATGTAAACAGCCAACCTAAAGGTCTGATCTACCGTACTTATTTTAGGCCGGAACCCCGCCTGTAACGGTGAAAGAATCTGCTGCTCCGTAACCCAGCTCGATAGTCTATATAGAAGCTGTTTTGTGAAGATTTTTTGCAGATTATCAATTAAACTAACCGGTCTATAGTTAGTTGGGAGATTTGGGTTACCATTTTTATAGATGGGGATAATTTCCGCACCCTTCCACGTCTCGGGAATCTGACCTCCTTTTATGATTTTTTTTGACAATAAGTTGATATACCAGGTCCATATAAGTAGCTCAGATTTATATAAATCGCCTGGGATTTTATCTGGTCCTGGGGCTTTACCAGATTTCAAAGAGTTAATAGCATCAGCAGTTTCTTCTAAGGCGAAACAAATATAACTCTCAGGGTCATTTGGTAAAGTGAGTGGGTCTAAACCCACATTTTCACAATCAAAGGCCACAGAGGAGGCAGTTTCCTCATAAAGAAGAGAGAAATGCTCCACCCAACATTCAGGTTGAATATGATTCCTTAGATTAGATCTATCCCCTCTCTCATGTTTAGTCAACAATTCCCAGAAAAACTTGTTATTATTTGTTTTTGAAGCATCCAACAACTCCTGCCAAATAGAGTCTTCCCAAGATTTCTTTGAATGTAAGATTGTCTTTTTGTACATACATCTTGCTTGTTTGATCACCCCCGGAGTCCCAACCTTTAAGGCCTTTTTTAGACTAGACTTGGCCCTCATACATGTATTGTTAAACCATCTATTGTTGTTCAAGGCCCTGCCTCGCGGGCTTACCTTTCTTAGTCTTTTTGTAAAAAATACTTTGGAGTTTAACCATCATGTCTGCATGAATACCAAGAATTGGAATAACCTCAGGGTCAAAATCTTCATAGGCTGACAAGTTATCAGAAAACATTAGGTAAATCTTGCGTAACAAATAAGGATTCAACATCACTTTTGGCCAGCCTACCTTTGAATAAGCATTGTTAAAAAATAGGGGGAGGGACAATTGTGGATTGAATGTTCGAGGTTCTACCAAAAATATTCCCAGAGAGGGTGAGTAACAGGGGATAATGATCGCTCTCGCACCTGGAATCCACCCTCATATCCCGCAATAGAGGCCAAAGTCGCACATCCAATAAAAATAATCGATAACACTAGTCAAAGAACCTCGTTGGAATGTAGGAGCAAGGTTTAAGTCAGAAGGAGTGCGCCCATTACAGGCCCTGAGGCCAAATTTCAAACATAGTGAGGCTAGCTGAGCTGCAACACGAGAACGTGGGCAGAGGCTATCACCATTCAGTTGTGCAATCCCCCAATAATTCATCCTCCTCCCTGGTTAAATCACTAAAGAACTCAAAGGGTTCAAAAGTACAATTTACATCCCAGCAATAATTAAATAACAATTAGTTTGTATAGTGTCTAAAAAATCTGTAAGTAAAGTTAAAATATGTGATTCTGATCCACGTGAGACAGATCGTGCGTATACATTAATACAAATTATGTTAAAATTCTGCTGGAAAGAAATTTGTAAACCCATCAGATCAGGACAATCGAATTTTAAAACCTTATACTCACATTGCAGTTTTAAATTTAAAAGAATTAAAAGTCCCCCTTTGCTTTCTCAGAGGGTAGTGCAGGGACATTAAAGGAAAGGAACCCATCTATACTAGTTTGACCCTCATCCCATGTTTCTTGGAAAAGACACACATCTTGGGACTTTATGTAAGTAACCCAATCAATATCGTCCAATTTCCTAGCGAGGCCAGCAAGATTCCAAGTCATTATGGATAAACCAATAGTGTCTGTTTTAGTATCATAGGTTGTGGGAGAAACATCCTTGTAGTTCAACTCATCAGTGGTCTTGTCAAATCTAATTATTTGAGCTTCCTCTAAAATGTCCCTATTAAAAGCTTCCTGGGCAGATGACAGTCATACAGAGTCATGTTGCATAAGTTCACCTTCCTCCCGGGAGTCTCTCCTATTAACATGGGCATTATGACCAGACACTGGGACCTGTTTTAAATCAACTAGTTTGGGGACTAACATAATGCCTTCTCCTTTTGGCCCCTTGAACTGGCACATGCGTGCAACAAAGTCAATGAGTTGGTCTGCCATGATTTTGTCTAAAAACACAATTGCAATTACATCAAAGTTTGACCCAGAGGGACTCCATCTTTCGGTTTTTAGGATATCCGAGCTTATAACTGAAAGACATTCCTGTCGATGACGCAACCAGTGGATAACCTTATTAAGCCTAGACTCTTGGTCCTCAGCAGACCTGTATGACAGCTTTGGAACATTAGTTAAGTAAAGAGTATTACCTCCATATCTAGAGCCTATGCTTGATAAAGGCATGTCTAAGGCACTATGAGCTCTTTGGGAGGGAATGATGCAGGTTGAGCCTTTAATCAGAGAGTTGATAGGATATCTATCAATATTAGGAGGAGGGCAGTCCATTTTCTTTAAAATATTGGTAGCGACATTATGCCTCGTAGTAAGATGGTGATTCGGTGGAGCAAGGGAGCTACCGACAGAGTCAACACCACTCGCCGCCATAGTTCCACCAGAAATGGAACTATTACACCCTATATAATTACTTTTAGGGTTTGCTGTATAAGAATTTAAATTAGCCTCTGTGGCGCCCAAATAGAACCCAGAGCTTTGGGAATAGACGGCCGGCCCCTTGCACACATTGATATTGGATGAAACTCGTTCGACTGCCAAAATTCCACCTTCCTCAATTGTCTCTAACTTTTGGCACTTACATCTCGGTTGCTGGACCATTTTCCCCTGTAAAAGTTTAGTTAGCTGCAATACTAGATTCCTAACTTCTTCTACTCTATGAAGAATTAGAGGCAAGTTAACTTTACTAGCAGGTGGTTCAGAGTACGTAACAGTAATAGGGGGGGGAGATAGCAGCCTCGATATCTGTCTTGGCAAAAAGAGGTCATGGGTCTCAATTAAATCGCCCTCCTCGGTCAAGAGCTCAAAGCGATTCCTGCATGGTATATTAGAGACAAGCCTTATCTCAGGACTCAAAGGTAGGGGAATACGTTCTATTTCCTCTGCATGAAATGAACCCTGGGTGTGTGGAGAATTGGGGGTACTACTATAAGCCACAATACCCTGCTGAATAGAGGGAATAGTGGCATTGACAATGGGCAGTTTTCCTGCACCATCGGTTGGTTCCCCAGAGACAACTATTTGGCTCTTCTGCTTCTTGTTAAAAAACTCCTGGATCTTTTTGGGATGGAGTGAAGGCTTCCTCTGAGGCAAGGTTTCGCGGGTGCCTAGTTCACTATTAAGTATGGCCTCCACCTCCTCAAATAATAGGTCAATCTCGTTAAGTGATTTCGGGCCACATTGTACGGGCTTATTAGTTAGTTTCCTAGGGCGCTTTTTCTGTTTTTTTATATCATCCAGTAGTGCTGGCGGGTCAACAGCTTTCCTTTTCCCCATAGTTTAAATATCAGAAATAGCCAAAAAAAGGAAAATAATAGTCTTACTTGAGAGCTCCTGTTGAGAAGACCGTCCTGTCCCGGCCTCAATCAAGCAATAACGGGCGAGGGTGGGTCCGTTTTCTACAAAACAGAGCCACTCATGTTAAACTGTGCAATTTTCCTGGATATCAACTAAACTCTTACTGCAGGTGAAAGAGGGGGGCCCAGCCCAGCCTTCTCCGGTCTCCGACGGGCACAGGACGGGCCCGCCCTGGGCCCGGGATTCGCCCAGGCGCAGCCCGCGCACGTCCCGCGAGCGGGAGTGCAAGCTGGAAATTTAAAGGGCTCCTGCCCTAATAACCCTGGTGCTGGTGCCGGTCTCTCCCACGCCCCCCTGGCTGCCATAATGCGCGTCCCGCGAGCGGGAGCGCAAGCTGGAAATTTAAAGGGCTCCTGCCCTAATTACTCAGGTGCTGGTGCCGGTCTCTCCCGCGGCCCACTGGCTGCCGTAATGCACGTCCCGCGAGCGGGAGCTCAAGCTGGAAATTTAAAGGGCTCATGCCCTAATTACCCAGGTGCTGGTGCTGGTCTCTCCTGCGGCCCCCTGGCTGCCATAATGCGCGTCCTTAGTATCTGTTGCATTCTCAAGTATACAAATGCAAGCATTAAGTTTGAGACCATGCTCACCTCACCAATGATTACAATTTTAATTTCTTTAGTACTCTTGAGACTTCATGACAAGGTTAATCGGACAACTTTTAGTACTATAGTTTGTTGTTATGGTCCACAAGCAGCATAAGAAGTTGATGTAAAGTGATTTCTTTAAAGTTGTGTGCTGCTAATCCAGTGGGTGCTGTTAATATACACAACAAATTGCACTCTGTAGTTTCCAGTAGGAAAGCAGTGAGAATTTCTATTAAAAAGCTTTTACCAGTGTTGGCTTAAATGATGTGCATGTACACTGTTTTTCTCATTCATCATTTAGTTGTCCAACTAACTCAAAAGTTGTGAAGAAAAGGGGGGAAAATCATAGGGATAGGCGCTAACAGAATATCACCAAAACATTTCTTTAACAATAGATAGTAAATGCGGTGCTCCCGAACGGAGGGTCCTCCCAGCACCTTCAGTGTTTCTCCAATAGGAAAAACCAAACTGATTCAAAAGGCCAGGGCACTCGTATGAAATAAGATAAGAGTCTGTGCAGTTAGGTCCTTGGTCTTCGAAGAATCAATATATAATCCAAACAGAGTTAAAGTTCAGTGTCTTTATTCTTGTGCGAGGTTTTCATACATGTTCATCACATCAGAAAGATTCCATATGTGGTCATCACAACAACATCCAACAGCCAACACGTGTTTCGTCTCAGAGAAATTAATCTCATTGACTTTCTCAGGGCAAAGTATAAGTAAGGTGTTAACATGAATAAATGGCTTATCCTAATCAAGTAAAACTCTTCAAGATAATGTACGATCACTAGAGAAAAAGTAGTGGGAATCACGTGACGGGGCAAAACACTATTATCCCTGAGTCTTCGTGAGGGAGTACTCATAAGTCAGCACGTATGGATCCAAAATCTTTTATGGTGCGATCTAGAAGAGAAGATCGCTATAAACAAAACAGTTCTTTTGGGTAAATTCTTGTGTTGGGGGCGCTGTGTCTTGCTCCCCGATAATTAAGCTGGTGTGTACGTAGAGAAAAAGGACGTGTAAGCCCTCTGTCTCATCTAGAAGTATAAGGTATAGGAGAGACACAAAGTAGGGTCACAGGAGTGTGTGTTGTCCAACTAACTGTTCTAAATCAAGACTTTCCTGTATTGCTTGGCGCATTGCAGTCTCCACTTCATTCATGGCAATGGCAGCTTTATTTTAAAAAATTGGTTGTCCAAGAGGATCTTCACTAAGAGGTCCTGAACTTTGGCTGCCTTGTGAACTCACACTAGCTATCTCTGCAGCAATTGTTTCTTCCTGTTCAATCTCATCATTTAACATTTTCAAATAGTTTGAAAATACTGAACACTGAATGCTGTATTTTGCAGCTTTGAAAGAATCTTTTTAGCAGTCAAAGTCTCAGAGTAATTCTGATTCAGAACACCAAGGCTTGAACAGTTGTAGAAATGCCAAATAGAAAGAAAATTCTTTTATCAGAGGTTTGGCAAACTAAGGGCCTTATTACGACTTTGGTGGTCGACACAGCCGACCACTAAAGCTGTGAAGAGGAGCCGGTCGCAGACCTGGTGGGCTCTCCTCCAAGCATATTTGATGTTTTTCACTGGGCTGACCAGCAGAAACCAAAGTTATCGCTGGTCAGCTCAGTGGGAAAAGTGCAGTGGCATTATTCTTGTCTAACATTTGAGCCAAGACCAATGTTGTTGCAAAGAGGGTGCACCAGCACCCTAAAAAAACAGACAGTCTGCACAGCAGACAGTGCACATTTCAAGGGTTCTGGGCAAGGGCATGGGCAGTGCAGGGGACCCCCATGGCCCCTGCACTTGTTTTCTGCAAGCTTTTTGATGTTGGGCCTTATTACGACTTTGGTGGTCGACACAGCCGACCACTAAAGCTCTGAAGAGGAGCCCGCCGCAGACCTGGCGGGCTCTCCTCCAAGCATATTTGGGCCCGTATTTATACTTTTTGACGCTAAACTGCACTAACGCAGTTTAGCGTCAAAAAATTTTGCGCCGGCTAACGCCATTCTGAAGCACCATGCGGGCGCCATATTTATTGAATGGCGTTAGCCGGCGCAAGCAGACCGGCGCTGCCTGGTGTGCGTGGAAAAAAACCACGTACACCAGGCAGCGCCGGCGTTGGGAAAAATGGCGTTAGGGCGTCTTAAAATGGCGCAAGTCAGGTTGACGCTAAAAAATCGTCTTAACCCGATTTGCGCCATTTTAAACGACGCCCAGACGCCATTTGCATGACTCCTGTCTTAGTAAAGACAGGAGTCATGCCCCCTTGCCCAATGGCCATGCCCAGGGGACTTATGTCCCCTGGGCATGGTCATTGGGCATTGTGGCATGTAGGGGGGCACAAATCAGGCCCCCCTATGCCAAAAAATATATAAAAAAAAAAAAAATGTTATACTTACCTGAACTTACCTGAATGTCCCTGGGGTGGGTCCCTCCAGCCTTGGGTGTCCTCCTGGGGTGGGCAAGGGTGGCGGGGGGGGCCCTGGGGGCATGGGAGGGCAGCTGTGGGCTCATTTTGAGCCCACAGGCCCCTTAACGCCTACCCTGACCCAGGCGGTAAAAAGTGGCGCAAATGCGGGGTTTTTTGACCCGACCACTCCCGGGCGTGATTTTTGCCCGGGAGTATAAATACGACGCATTTGCGTCGCCGTCATTTTTTTAGACGGGAACGCCTTCCTTGCATCTCATTAACGCAAGGAAGGCGTTCACACAAAAAAATGACGCTATTTGCCCATACTTTGGCGCAAGACGCGTCTAACGCCAAAGTATAAATATGGCGTTAGTTTTGCGCCGAATTTGCGTCGAAAAAAACCACGCTAATTCGGCGCAAACGGAGTATAAATATGCCCCTTGATGTTTTCCACTGGGCTGACCTGCAGAAACCAAAGTTACTGCTGGTCAGCTCAGTGGGAAAAGTGCAGTGGCATTATTCTTGGCTCATATTTGAGCCAAGACCAATGCTGTTGCACACAGGGTGCAACAGCACCCTAAAAAAACAGACGGTCTGCACAGCAACACATAAGGATGATGGACGGAGTGTTGAAACTTTTCAAACACTCACCCCCAGTCACAGATCTGGCTTTAATCCATTGTTCTTCTGCTCAGTATGCCACCCCAGTTTGGACACAGCCATATGCAAATCAGTCTTGACCTTGTTCCCCATGGGAACCATCCAGCCCGAACTGCCAGGCCAGGTCCTCCCTGGACCGGAAACAAGCATCCTAGGACTAGTTTCAGGGTATCACCCTTCATCAGCTAGGCCAGCTTGAATCCAGTGGCACAGTGAGCAAGGGACCCATGTCTGGGCATACCCTTCCCACTTAGGGCAACTTTACCAACACAAAAGGATGATGGACGGAGTGTTGAAACTTATCAAACACTCACCCCCCCAGTCACAGATCTGGGCTTAATCCATCGTTCTTTTGCTCAGCATGCCACCCCAGTTTGGACCCAGCCATATGCAAATCAGTCTTGACCCTGTTCACCATGGGAACAGTCCAGCCCGAACTGCCAGGCCAGGTCCTCCCTGGACCGGAAACAAGCATCCTAGGACCGGTTTCAGGGTATCACCCTTCATCAGCTAGGCTAGCTTGAATCCAGTGGCAAAGTGAGCAAGGAACCCATGTCTGGGCATACCCGTCCCACTTAGGGCAACTTTGGCAACACAAAAGGATGATGGACGGAGTGCTGAAACTTTTCAAACACTCACCCCCAGTCCCAGATCTGGATTTAATCCATCGTTCTTTTGCTCACTATGCCACCCCAGTTTGGCCACAGCCATATGCAAATCAGTCTTGACCCTGTTCCCCATGGGAACAGTCCAGCCCGAACTGCCAGGCCAGGTCCTCCCTGGAACGGAAACAAGCATCCTAGGACTGGTTTCAGGGTATCACCCTTCATCAGCTGGGTTAGCTTGAATCCAGTGGCACAGTGAGCAAGGGGCCCACGTCTGGGCATACCCTTCCCACTTTGGGCAACTTTAGCAACACAAAAGGATGATGGACGGAGTGTTGAAACTCTTCAAACACTCACCCCAGTCACAGATCTGGGCTTAATCCATTGTTCTTTTGCTCTGTATGCCACCCCAGTTTGGACCTAGCCATATGCAAATAAGTCTTGACCCTGTTCCCCATGGGTACTGTCCACCCCGAACTGCCATGCCAGGTCCTCCCTGGATCGGAAACAAGCATCCTAGGGCCGGTTTCAGGGTATCACCCTTCATCAGCTAGGCTAGCTTGAATCCAGTGGCACAGTGAGCAAGGGACCCATGTCTGGGCATGCCCTTCCCACTTAGGGCAACTTTGGCAACGCAAAAGGATGATGGACGGAGTGCTAAAACTTTTCAAACACTCACCCCCAGTCCCAGATCTGGATTTAATCCATCGTTCTTTTGCTCTGTATGCCACCCCAGTTTGGCCACAGCCATATGCAAATCACTCTTGACCCTGTTCCCCATGGGAACTGTCCACCCCGAACTGCCATGCCAGGTCCTCCCTGGACCGGAAAAAAGCATCCTAGGGCCGGTTTCAGGGTATCACCCTTCATCAGCTAGGCTAGCTTGAATCCAGTGGCACAGTGAGCAAGGGACCCATGTCTGGGCATACCCTTCCCACTTTGGGCAACTTTAGCAACACAAAGGGATGATGGACGGAGTGTTGAAACTCTTCAAACACTCACCCCAGTCACAGATCTGGGCTTAATCCATTGTTCTTTTGCTCAGTATGCCACCCCAGTTTGGACCTAGCCATATGCAAATCAGTCTTGACCCTGTTCCCCATGGGAACTGTCCACCCCGAACTGCCATGCCAGGTCCTCCCTGGACCAGAAACAAGCATCCTAGGGCCGGTTTCAGGGTATCACCCTTCATCAGCTAGGCTAGCTTGAATCCAGTGGCACAGTGAGCAAGGGACACCAGAGGGTGCACATTTCAAGGGTTCTGGGCAAGGGCATGGGCAGTGCAGGGCCCCCCCTATGGCCCCATGCACTTGTTTTCTGCAAGCTTTTTCATGTTGGGGAAACCATCATGAAAAAGCAGGTGGAAAACACAGTTGAAGTCAGCATGGTGGCACTGAGTGCAGCTTTGCCATGGCCGATCTCAACTGAGATCACATCAGCCCATCTGGAACTATGTCCTGGAGGTGACAGTGGTCCCCTGGTGGGTCTACCTGTCAGAGTTGTAATGTGGAGTCAGACGACAAGAATTGCAGCAGTCTGACCTCTTCCACGAGGCTGGCGGGCCAAGGACCACCAGTTTGTAATCAGGCCCTAAGTTTTCTGTGGTTTATTAAACTGCTTTTCATGTTTCATCCCAGACAACTTCCGCAACCAGATACTGCAAATTCCACCGCAAGGCTCACGGTCCAAGGACCGCCAGCCTCATAATCACGTCTTTAGTTTTCTGTGGTTTATTAGACTACTTTTTATGTTTCATACCAGACAACCATCTCAACCAGCTACTGCAAATTTCCCTTCATCTAGATTTTCTGGCACAGTGTTTCTACATCTGTAATGTTGACACATTTCATAAAAACACACATTTTCAAGAAGTGGACTCCTTCTAGGATAGAAAGAGTCCAACCTATTTGTTTTCACAATATTTGTACTATCTGGGTCAAACTCTGCAAGGTACTGAATTTCAGGAAAGGACTTCTACACTCTATTTAGCTTGCTTGCAAGACCTATACTTACCCAAATAATACCTCTTGACCTTCAGTATAAACTAGCTGAGCTTAGTCCATTGCACCACTCATAAGAATCAATTGCCTTGCGTGATGGTATGTTCAAATGAAAGCTGTACAATATTTCGGTTAGAGAGTTTTCAGCAGAAATCTTCTCCGACATCTCCTTCGTCTTCTGCTTCTCTGATTTTGTAACGTAGGAAGTCACATAAAGCTCAACAGCTATGGAATTGTCTGCCACAAATTGAATATCTACTTTGACATTCCATATTTTGAGAATCACAACATTATAGTCGATATTATATTTGGAGGCCTCTGTTCTTCTCAGGTTGCATGCATTTTGGGTGATTTTTTTGTATATAGCTCACTGCAGATAAAAAGCTATCCACTCTTCCTTTGGAAATTACAGGTCTTGGAAATCTAAAATGACACATTTTGTAAACTTTTCCCTTATCTCTGTCTTTTTGACGATAGTACTTCCCACATCCAAGCATTTGAAAGAACAGAACTATCTGTTTCAGGCCTTTTTTTCATCACTGCCTTCCTGGATGGCACATGTCACATAATGTTCTATGAATGAGAGTAGATATTCATCACTGTCTGTTCCAGATTTCTGTGCATCTTTTATCCATAACAGCATGTGAATATGAGGAGCACCTCTTGCTTGGTACTCTTGTTGTGCCAAAATAATTCAGTAACTTCTCCATGGAGGAGGATTTGTTTTGTTGCACATGAAAAATAGCGTGGCATACAACCTGTGGTTAAAATATCTACAAACATTAGCATGATCCAAAGAGCAAAATTCTCCTTGTGTCTTCAAAATGATGTTCTTAATGTTTGAGTTTGCTTCTCTCCAAAAATCAAGTAAGTCATCCTACGCATACTCAGCACAATTGAGTATCACTAACCTAATAGGTGCACCTGAAGTTCTCAACATAAATTTCAGTTCAGACACCAATACTTGTTGATCCCACATTGGCAAGCAATTAAATTAATCAAATTGTATTACATCTTTTCATCCTTTCCATTAACTTTGTCAACAAACCTTTTGGCTTTTTCAGTATGTGGTTTACAGCATATAATAGCCCAGACAAATCATTCTTAAATAACATTGACAAAATCTAAGGACCTCTGAATATAATCTGGTTGACCTATACTCAGTTGCTGGTATTTGCACAGGGTGGACATTATACCACTCACCTACTCCAGTTAGAAATAGTTGTGGAAAACAGTGTGCCTCTAATCTTTTCTCCCACACACTCATGGGAGCTCTTTTGCTTATTTCATTGAAACATATCAACAGCATCATCAATACCTTATTTTGAGTGGATGGATACTATTGTGTTCATATATTTCTTCTGATTTAGTTTTCCCCACTTTTCAATCTACAACAATACTGTGGCACTCGTTGCTATTACATTATCCTAAATTATATCTGATGTCAGTTATCAGTCATAATTGCAACAGTTTCTTCAATATCACATCATATACAAAACTCATTAGTAGTATGACCAAAGAAAGGCATTGACAGTTATATTACTAACTTCAGAGATTCTCCTAACATAAGATCTTGTTTCCTATCTTAATTCCTTGTCACATACTCCCTTCACAACAAAATCTTAATCAGAACTACATGCAATATATTAGTTCATAAATTTTTATTTCAAATGAAAATCATATCATATCTCCATTGTCAGTTTTGTGTCTTTCCACACTCTTCTTCAGATCAAAATTGTGGGTCCATTCTTTATATTTTAATCCGAAAAACAGTTCTGTATTGGCTTCCTAGTCCATTGTTATTAATACATCATTTCCAAGTCAAATTCACAGCTGTAATGTAATCCTAGTCATCAATTATTTTTCCATCATTTCCATAACAACCTCACAGCCAACAAGTGTTTCGTCAAATTACGACATCAGGGCTGAAGTTTGGTCGCTTCATCATATGAAAAGCCTCCTAAATATCAAGGCCACAAGAATAATCAATAATCACCATGAACCAATATATATTTAGAGTCCATTAGATCTAAAACAATAGAATAGAAAGAGTAAACCCCACTCCATTAGCTATTACCCAATATCAATCCACTATTACGAGTGATAAACGGTTAGTATTGAGATACGCCCGTTGTGAACTTTTTATAGACAAATTCATGTGCCACCGATAATTACCTCCTTCGAATCAAATCCCGGCTCCATGTAAACGCCAGCAGTCAGGCTCCCGATCCCCTGTACTCAACCGGACGCATGTACTCTGTCAGCGCCGCGCCCGTGTAACTCACAATTTTACTAAACGGACAAAACAATAGAAAAAGGACTTCTAGGACTCATCCTCTATGAAAATAGAAAAAGGACTCAATAAAATAATCCAGAATATTCGTACCAAATACAATCTCCTATACGTAAATGTAGATGATGATACCTACACCGAACTTAAATATTTTTATAAAATGGCTACCCACTGTAAGACACCGTGTGTCAGTAAAAGTGTTGTTCCATAAATATCGTTAAACAAAACCATATCGACCCAGAGTGAAGACATATAGATCAAAGTGAGAAAGAAGACAGGAAAATATTAAAAAGTGCCAAAAATAACAATCAAAAATCCAAAACATACAAATACAATATATAATATAAATGAAGAACAACATAATTGCATATTTGTTCTTAAACAACCTTCGTCAATTCCTCCTGCAAACCCACTGTCAGCTAACCCAAAATACCCAACTTAAAATTGTTCCAATATTACTATCACAGATTTCATAAAAATATTGTTTGCTTCAATTGAAATTTCTGAGGCTTTTTACATATATGATATACAAAAACACCTGACCATCGATATATTTCACCTAAAGTACAGTAGTGGGCACATTTAAAATACATACGCACAATAGTAAGTTGAATAGTGATTAGCAATTTCAATGGACAAACAGTCAAGTGGCTAAATATACCCAGAAAAAAACATTGCCAGATGGATTCCTTCAGAAAGTGAAATTCATGTTCCTAATCATGTTAATTCACAATTAACTTCAATGTTATGCCTGGACCTATGCTCCCAGGAAATACTCCAATTCCCTTTATGTATTTAACCCTTCTTCCACCGCTCTAAGACGCATTATCCACATTGCTTCCTTCCTCCGTAATGTCAATTCCCTATTTCCCCCTTTTGGATCTTTCGGTACATGTTCACAACCAAAGAACTCAAATCTGTTTTGTGTGTTTTGAAACTTACAACTCATCATGTGTGCAACCAATGGATATCTGACATCCTGTTGTGCCAAAGCTCTTGCATGTTCCCCAGTCCTCACTCTAAGAGGCTGAATTGTGCTCCCTACGTAAAATCGTTCACATTTACAAAGAACTAAATATACCACATAAAATGAGATACAACTGATACTAGATCTAATAGTAAATGTCTCACACAATTTATTGGAGAATTATTTTTTCCCATGGCAGGCCCATTTACAAAGTCCACAGTGTCCACCTTTGAAAAAGCCTGTTCTCTGGGCTGACAACCAATCAATATTAGGAGTCGTTTTTGGGAAGCTAGGACTGAGAATATCTTTCAATGATCTCCCCTTATGATAAGTGAATATTGGATCATGTGTCACAAATTCCCTCAATAATTCATCCTGGTAAAGAACGTGCCAATGTTTGGAAACAAATTTCTTCAATATCTGAGCCTTGTCTGTAAAATCAGTGACTAGTCTCACCTTTCCCCCATTCTTCTCTTGTTTGTCAGTGGAATTGTACCTAGACTTGAGTGTAATGTGCCTTGGCACACGTCTTGCCCTTTCTTGGGCCTTCTTGATAATATGTTTTCGATAACCTCTTACCTCAAAACATTTACCCATCTCTTCAATACAATCTTCAAATTCCACATCTTTACTGCAGTTCCTTTGTGCCCTTATCATCTCACCATAGGGAATTGAATCAACTTGATACTTGGGGTGTGCACTTCCTGCATGCAGCACAGACTTACATGCAGTAGACTTGCGGAATAATCTGCTCTGTATTCGACCATTTTCAATAAATAACTCAACATCCAAAAATTCGAACTGTTTTTCACTATAGTGGTGTGTAAATTTAACATTCATATTGTTGGAGTTCAAAAATTCAATAAATTCCATCAACTGATTGACACTGCCTGTCCAAATCATGATATAATCATCAATGTAATGTCCCTAATACAATATAAACGTTTAGCAGGAAGCTGCACCCTGGCCCCAGACCCACCTCTCCTCAAACAGACCCATAAAAAGACCTGCGTTAGAAGGGGAAAATTTGGAGCCCATGGCCACCCCCTGCTTTTGTCTAAACCAGTCCTGCTTGAAAAGGAAAAAGTTATTATGAAGAATCAAAGTGGTCATATCTAATAGCATTCTCGTATGTTACCATAGACTCGCAGATTTCTTATTTAAAAACCACTCAAATGCTTCCAAACCCACATTATGTCATATACATGTATATAAAGACACCACATCTAAGGTAGCCAGTAGCATATTCTCATCCCATTCCACATCACTAAGAATACTCAGAATATGCGTTGTGTCCTTTATGTTTGAAGGCAAGTTCTGTACAATAGGTTTCAAAAATACATCAACATGTTCAGATAGTTTTTATGTGGGGCCCGCAATACCTAAAACTATAGGTCTGCCCGGTGGGAAAGGAAATTCCTTATGAATTGTAGGTAAGGTGTAAAAGCACAGGAACTTTGGTCTTTCCACCTTAAGATACAAAAATTCCTCCCTGCTCAATAGATTTGATTGATACCAAACTTCCAATTTCTTGTCAATGGTGTCACTCAACCTAAGTACTGGGTTAGACCCAATCTTTTCATAGCATTGACTGTCATCCAACTGTGACTGTATTTTCTGTTCATAATCTATTCTATTCATGAGAACCACATTTCCACCTTTATCAGCTTGCCTAATCATAATACGATCATTTCTCTTAAGATCTTTAAGTGCTCGTTGTTCCTCCTGACTTAAGTTGGTGTTATTCCAGCGGAATCTGTTTCGAGATGCATGTAAATCAATATCCCTACATACCAGATAAAAGAAAGTATCCAAATTCCTATTATCAAAAGACTTGGGGACCCATTTTGATTTACTTTTCAGGCCACTACTTACACAAATGTCATGTGTAATATCCAAGTCCTCCAAGATCTGGGAAAAAACAATGGGGACCTCTTCCTGTTCAGAAATAGACAACAATGTGGCAGTGTTAATTACATCTTTTATGGAAGGTGTATTCATCCCCAAGTTCTGTACAGGATTACCCATGGTTTTTGGTCCTGTTGGATTCAATTTAAAGTATTTCTTCAATTTCAATCGCCTGACAAACTTGAACAAATCTATCTTAGATCTACATATGTCACCTCGACTACTAGGATAGAAACTCAATCCCCTCTCCAGGAGTGATATCGCTTCAGGTGAAATTGTGAAGTCCGATAAGTTGACTATATTAATACCTGAATCTGTCGCGGACCTCACATTCTTTTGTCCCTGGATCTGGTTCTCATGCCCACTTTCTCTGTTGGATCTTCCCTTTCTGCTGCCCCTTCTGATCTTCCTGTAGTTAACTTCCTTCTGCTCTGATCCCAATGACTCTGTTTCATCCTCAAGAGTTCCTGTAAAAAAACACAACTACTGTCCGATTGTGCGTGTAACAATGTACCTGCTGCCCCCTCCGTCTCACTCTTACTCGATACCGGTACACTTAATGAAGTGGAACCCAAAGATATGAGGTTTGAGACCCCCATCTTAAGGGGTTAGTATGTACCAAATGATCATATTTCCTAGCAAAAGTAAATACTCTGCCTGTTTGATAGTCTCTCTCATCCCGCTTAAGTGTCCTGGTCTTTCTCTGCGTGACCTCCTCCTGATATTTCATTATTAATTCCTCCAAAATTCTATAGTTTTTTTCGGTGGCTTCCAGAAGGTTCAACTCCTTTATTTCACCCTCCAAAGTGGCAATTTCTTTCTGAAGTGAGGCAACCTTCCTTTCTGAATTAGTAATCAGAATTTCTATCAGTCTCAGAGAACTGGAAGTCAGTTCCTTGTCCCATAAGTTAAATAAATCTGTATCAAGGTCCTCGTAGGTAGGAAAAATCTGGGACCCCAATCCTCTAGGAATTTGATTCAGTTTAATATATTGTTTCAGTGTGGCTCCATCCAACCACTTTGATAATTCATTCTTTTTCAACTTTTCCAACCTCATAAATTTACTCTTCAAACCCTCATTACGTGGACGGTTTGTGCTACTAAGTGTTATAGTATTGCCTTTCTCTAGATTACCAAAAAGTTCTTCAGCCAACCTGGTCCTATCCATGACTATTAAGCCCTACTTGTGCAGCCTTCCCTTTATAATTAGCTAATAAATGTTGCCAGGAAGGGGTGTCTCATAAGGGAAAAGTGGCGCACAAAGTACTTTGGATTATATTGGTACAACACATATATCTACAACGGTGCACAACAGTGGGGATTACATCCTCAAATACCCCTACATTGATTTGACTAGTCAATCAATTGAACATACAACAATACTGTGGCACTTGTTGCTATCAAATAATATTAAATTATATCTGATGCCAGTTATCAATCATAATTGCAACAGTTTCTTTAATATCACATCATATACAAAACTCATTAGTAGTATGACCAAAGAAAGGCGTTGAGAGTTATATTACTAACTTCAGAGATTCTCCTAACATAAGATCTTGTTTCCTATCTTAATTCCTTGTCACATACTCCCCTCACAACAAAATCTTAATCAGAACTACATCCGATAAATTAGTCCATGAATTTTATTTCAAATGTAAATCATATCATATCTCCACTTGTGAGTTTTGTGTCTTTCCACACTCCTCATCAGATCAAAATTGTGGGTCCATTCTTCATATATGAATCTAAAAAACAGTCCCGTATTGGCTTCCTAGTCCATTGTTATTAATACATCATTTCCAAGTCAAATTCACAGCCGTAATGTAATCCTAGTCATCAATTATTCGTCCATCATTTCCATAACGACCTCACAGCCAACACGGGTTTCGTCAAATGACTTCATCAGGGCTGAAGTTTGGTCGCTTCATCATATGAAAAGCCTCCTAAATATCAAGGCCACAAGAATAATCAATAATCACCATGAACCAATATATATTTAGACTCGATTAGATCTAAAACAATAGAATAGAAAGAGTAAACGCCACTCCGTTAGCCAATACCCAATAGAAATCCACTACTACGAGTGATAAACTGTTAGTATTGAGATACGCCCGTTGTGAACTTATTATAGACAAATTCATGTGCCACCGATAATTAAACCCCAAGAACTATATTAATCAATATGAAAACAGCATGCACAATTCCAATATGAATATAGTTCATTGCATTTGTTAGTATGTGAAAAAGACGACCACTTTTACTGTCACACTATGTGTAAAGTCCATTGAAACAACCTGCCACCATAGGTCCAAGTAATGGTTACCTATGACAAAAATATCGAGTACCTGAAAATTAATCACTTTGTCTTATCAAAAGACCACCTGTTTGTCAATGCCGAAAATTATCTCGGGGAAATGCTTACAATCGTTGTTGACAACAAAAAATAAATTGCAGAAAGTACAGTAAGTCTTAGTGATACTCAATATCGTAGAGACGGAGTAAAACGTGTACCATGTACAGGTCTACGCACTCCGTTATGTGGGCTAATTTATGGTTCTAATGTTTAATATAATTACCTCCTTCGAATCAAATCCTGGCTCCACGTAAACGCCAGCAGTCAGGCTCCCGATCCCCTGTACTCAACCGGACGCGTGTACTCTATCAGTATCTACTAGAATGATAAGCGGCTTCCTATATCTCTCTCTCTCTACACCCACATTTTTAGTATTCCATTTAAATTCTGAAGCTAAATAGACAACTCTACCTTTATGGCCTTTTTGAAGCTCTGTCAGTGGTAGTTTCTCAGACTTTAGTTCCATACAAACTATTGCTTGGAAAGGGTGAATAGATTGTATCAGTATTGATTCTCAATATTTAAATCTCAAAGTTCCTCTGGAATTGAAACCAATTCTAACTTGTTATGTATTGCTCTTTTGCTATCCTATAACTTATGAAAGAAATACTTACATATCATTTGGTGTGTTGACAAATCAAAGTGTTCCTTCACAAAAATTATACAACAAATTCTTGCCATTTATCTCTGTTCTCTTGTTCAGGATTTGAAAACAAAACAACATTTCGAGTTTGGCTTTTGTAGTGAATGTGTCAACATCAAATACAAACCCAGTTTGATTTCTAAAAAGAAACTGCATTACACTTTGCATTATTTTATGGAACGTTATCAATGCTAATACCTGTGTTCTGTTCCTCTATACTGGCACATACCAACCCTTCATTTTACCTAGACTGCTTTTCAGGATTAAAAAATCGTAACTTAACATCTACAAAACATTTTCTTCCTCTGATAGTGTACCACACAATAGAGCTTTATTCTTTTCTCCTAAATATAAGCACGACTTATCGCAAAGTAAAGTCTCCTAACTAAATTTAGTATTATAGAGTGATGAACAGCCAATATCCTAAAGTGATGAAAGGTGCTTGTGCACACTTTCTTAGATGGACATCCCAGTCCTGTAAAGTATTATATTTCCTAAGTATACATGGGCCTAATCCTTGAATAATAGCAATTTTCCTCTTCACATTTTTGCATGGAAGTCTAAAAGCAAAATAAAATAACACATTTATCTTTTCATTATACAGTATTAAGTTACATAGTTTATGCAATTAAGTGGCTACAAAAATACTTGTGTCACTGTGTGATAACCATGTTAAGGGGCATATTTATGGAAAAGTGGTGCATCATTCATAATGAGCCACTTTTCTAGTGCCCCGTTGCATGCCCCTAATCACATAATGTGTGCATCCCACTTACAATACGGTGCACCATGATGGTTGTGTCCACATTAGCATCATAATTTATGTCTCTAATGTTGCACTTTGCTGGATTAGCACCATAAATAATAGCTCTATTGCAGCAAAGCACAGAGAGGCCCATTGTTTTAAATGGGAGCATAATCTTAACCCCTGTCTTAGGCAGGCATTACTAATGATGCTAAAAATGGTTCAGTGAAACTTAGTAAAGTCCACTGCGCCTTTTTTCTGGGCCTCCCTACGTGGGAACTCCCTCTTGCATACATTATGCCTGGCGCAGGTATAATGTGGCACAAGAGTTTACAAAGTGATGCAATGCTTGCATTGCGCCACTTTGTAAATATGGCGTGGGGGAAATGTCACTTTAATGACACATCTATGTAAAAAAAAATGACACAAATATGACACAATGTGGAGCTAGGAGCGACATAACTGTGCCCCTAAGTGTCTTACTGTGCATGTATAAATGAGTGTCTCAATGTCTGCATCAGTGGTTCACTGGTTGTGTCAGTGTCTGTATCAATGTCTGTATGTGCTTCTGAGTGTCTGCATTAGTGTTTGGCTGGGAGTGCCATTGTATGCCTCAGTGTGTGCCTGGGTGTTTCAGTGCCTGTATTACAGTATGCCTGTGTGATAGGTGCTATATCACTGTTTGGCTATGTATTAGTGTCTGCATCAGTGTGTGCATGGGTGTGTGAGTGCCAGCATAAGTGTTTGACAGGATAAGTCAGTGTGTGCATAGGTCTGTGCATGGCTTTATCAGCGACTATATTAGTGTTTAGCGAGCTATATTACTGTGTGTGCATCAGTGTGTAAATGGGCATGTGAATAGTTTTCTTAGTGTTTTTCCATTGTGTCAATTACTGTATAGCTATACCACCCTTACGTTCATAAGTGATTTTCCAAGACTATAACTGGGTGTATAAGTGCAGCAGTTATGCAGTGTGTGACATGCACTGTATGTCTGTCACTTTAGTTTTCTACATAATTTTATGTGTTACTGTATTGATAAGTGACAAAGTGTATCAGTACTGGATTATATATGTAAGTGACTGTATGAGTGCCTCTCTGTTATATAATTTGTAAGTGACTATGTTAGTGTATGACTGTCTCTCATAGTAACTCTATGGGTCTCTAAATGGATATCTGAATGCCTCCATGAATTGCTTACTGGTTGCTTTATTGTGTGTTGGGGTATGCCATTTTGTGTGAAAGTGACTGTATTTGTTTTGGGTGGATAATCACTGTCTAGATTTGAGATTAAATCTGTAAATGCCTTTGTCATCATTTGACTGCAAGTGTAAGTGGCCATGTGGTTTTACAAATGGATATATCAGTAGCAAAATTAGTCAATAAGTAGCTTTATACTTGGATGTATGGTTCTCTACATCTGTCTGGAACAGACTTCTTTCACGATTCAGAAATGGCTATGGGCCTGATTTAGATGTATAGGGTAATGGTCCCATCAGTGGCTTTTTGATGTGAAACCCACTTGCTGCCTTGATGGTCTTCATGCCCTATACAAATGTCAGCAGGAGCACAGGCCAAAGATCACCAGCGGTCCACCATCACCGCCAATAACTTTCTCCTGCAACAACGGCACCATAGGCAACAAACAGCTGGCAGAAGGACTCCAGTCCCTTTTATCGCTGAGCTAATCACGATGTGCAGTCTTGCCAACACAACTGTGGCATCTAAACCTCCACACCTGAGTTGGCAAATTGGCAGCTATATAAACACAGCACTCACCTTTTGAAGGCTTTCCAGGTTTTCTGTCGCCATAAACCTGCTGCTCCCAGCTCTCCTGTTGCTCCTGGGCCAGGTCTAGGATGGAACCCCCGTTGTCACCACAACAAATGGTAAGTCATGGGCATTCCTGTTACCCTAGGACTTCTAGCTGCATAGTAACACTGAACTTGATCATGGCTCATTAATTTGTGTAAACACCACCATACTATTGCACAATGCTTACGTGTGTAATGTTGAAGCCTGAAAATGTATCAGAATACACCTCAAGATGTAAGTAGCACCCACCAATATCGCATGCACTGCCTACATGGAAATGGACACCCACACAAAATGTTTCAATAATCACACATAGGGATGTGTCCATAAAGGTGTGAAAGAATGTACCCAAAAGATCTTAAGTATCAACTCTAACAGTATCCCCAATTTTAACCAAACAATCCCAGGAAAACGTATCAATCACACTACAACATGCCACAGTTGGGTGTAAAGAGAATGTAACACAGTATTCACTAGAGACCTGCAAACAATTTTGAGATCTATGAAGGTCTCATATCGCCTTGGTGTGTGCAATATATCACAAACATAACATCACATTCAACTGTAAGTGACCCATCATCTGTGTAATGCATATTTGCATATTATTGGCACTTCATGTCAGAATAAACACACATGGATTCTCCACTCACAAAATCAGAAACACATATCAAAATGAATATGTCCATCACTAATGTGCAACACTAATGTATGCATTTAAAAAGAAACAATTAAAACATACAACCTGTGTTTTTCACTGTCAGAAATGGGAGTAAGTGCATGACTCACACATTCCTAGAAATAACATCATCAGCAAACAATTAGTAACAATTGATTAATAAAGCAAGGACAATGGTATTCTCAAAATAAAAGTCTTTATATAATGATGAGTTTAGATACTCATTGATATATTATATATTCATCATGTTTGGAAAATTAATGTCCCAGCCCATGTGGGCCACAAAGGCTTTCAGGCCCATCACTTGCCTGCTAAATTCACTACCAGAAAAAAACTCTCCTCTGAAAGGGGGCTCTCTGGGGCAGAGAGCAGACACCTCAATGATGTTACTGGGGGAGGAGGGGTCCTTGGCTTTTGGAGGAGTGGGTTTGGGTTTGGGAGAAATGGGTTCGGTAGTGTTGGTTTGGGATTTGGAAGGGGTCTGGGTCAAAGCAAAAAGAAGGTCTTCTTTGGGAAAATGGGTTGGGTGCTTGAGAGAAAGTTCAGGTTGGGAGGTAGAGAGAGTGGCTGTGTCTGTTGAAGGGGTGGGTACTTGAGGGTCTGGTGTATGTGCTGTATCTTTAGTTTTGTGCCTGTTACTGTTTGTCTGTTGGGTGCATGAGTGTGGGCATTTGTGTTGAGTGTGTGTGTGGATGTGTCTGTTGTGGGTGTGGTGTTTGTTGCTTTGGTGTCTGTGGGTGTGTTGGAACATACATGTGTGGTGGTGGATATGATGACTGGGGTGTGCTTGTTGTGTGTATAGGTGTTGCTGTAGTGGTGGGTATTGAGTCTGTGGGTGAGCTGGTGCACGCATGTGTGGTGGTGGGTATGATGACTGGAAATGTGATTGTGGTATGTGTGGATGTTGCTATAGTGGTGGGTATTGTGTCTGTGGGCGTGATGGTGGGGGTGTGCTTGTATAGTGGTAGATGTACTGACTGAGTGTGTGAATGTAGTGGTGTCTGTAAGTATATGTTTGTGCTTATATTTATGCTGTATTTTTGTTGGTATGTGCTTCTTGTGGGTGTTGTGGGTGCATGTATATGTTTGTGTGCGCTTTGGACAGGGCTGAGCTGAGCGATTTGGGATGGGGAAGGGGTAGAAGTCTGGATAGGAGGTTGGGGTGGGTTGGAGACTGTGGCCAAAGATGTGGCCAGATGCTGGAATGATCACTGTAGGCCAGGCAAGGCCCCGTGTATGCCATGCAGGTAAGCCAACATATGGGTGTTCTGGCCAGCCAGCCCCTGGATGTCATTCAATAGTGCGGTCTGGTCTACAGCAATCATTCTTAAAAGATCAACATCCTCCTCAGTAAGAAGAGCCTGGTACACCAGGGCAGGGGCAGAGGTGCCTGCAGTAAAGATGATTCTGCCCCTTTTAGGGGTGCAGCTATGACAAAGTGTGGGGCGAGCAAGAGGGAGGGTAGAGATTCAAATGCGGTGGCAGGTAAAAACGCAGGGGTCACAGTCTTGCCAGGCTCCGCCACCACTTGAAACTGGTCTTCATTGGAAGCCATACATATCATTCCCGGCCTCCTGGCCAGTGCCCTCACCCTCCGTTCCACTGGGTCCCTCATTGTCTGTGGTATCCACACCCAATCCCCAGATACAAAGTGGCTCATAATGCACATTATACTGTAATTTGTCATCATATGAACAGTGAAATTGTACTCATGCGTGGCTACTACTTCTGTTCAGCTTGTCACAGCACATGTTTGGATATCTTGGATTCACCAGACAATGAATAATATAAGCATTTGCATCAATTTAATGTAGATATGAACAGGTATCAACATGGTCGAGATACACAAGAAGTGATATTAAAATCCATAACATGATATGGAGACTGACGTATGCACTAGTTTTAAAAAAGTGTGCATATGAAAGTAAAGAACAGTGTAATGTCATGTCATTACATTCCACTTTTGTTTTTCAGATCCAATAACAGAACAGCATAGTGGTTGTAGTCATCTGTTGACACTATGAAAAATGCTTATTTGAAAATGAATTTACACAAATCACTTTCAAAGACTAGCTTAGAGATGAAAACACATTTTAAACTGGTGCACACATATGGATATAGTGTGACTAGGAGAAAATACAACTTAGGAACAGTGAGTCTTGCAGATGTTAACAATTGTCCAATTTGCAGCAAGTGTGGATACTAGTATCCAACCAATGGCTGCAGCCCTGGTACTGTATGGAATGGGCCCAGTGATGGAGTTCTGCCATCATGGGCCCGTAACTGACACACCACTAGCATAATAGTGTGATCAAAATAGGCGTGGCTGGATGATGCTTTCAGAATGCAGCACTCATAGAAAAAGTAAAAATGAGGCAAAATAAACGTATTTCTCCCCTTAGTGCCATGCTAACGCCACCCCTGGGGTGGCCTTAGTTTTTGGCCCTGCATGAGGCTTACGAATCCTCATAAATCCCGGGCAGCATCAAAATGCAACGGGTTTTGAAGTGCAACTCCCACAGAAACACCCATTGGACACCCCATTCACTTATATAATATATTCATATATATTATACTGTATAAGTCCAAAGCGATAGTGGTGCAAGCTCGGGCAAGGCTTCCTGCTATAATCCCTAACCCGCTGGTAACAAATGGCAGCTCTCCCCAGCAGCATAGACGTGCACTCCAGCGGTGTGTGTTAGCACTTAGGGGTTGGAATTTATACTATTTCAGCACCGCATTTGCATAATTTTTTGAAGCAAAAGCGGAGCAAACAAAATATAATTGAATTTTGTAAGTTTGCACCACTTTTGCATCCATAAATGACGCAAAAGGGGACCTAAAAAAGTAAAAATCAGACCCTTAGTCTTTATTTTGAATCGTACCGTGCACCAAACGGATTATTGCACCCTATGCATGTCGGCATACCTGGCACCTTGATCATGGGTGAATTGCCATAGAATTGCAAAGCATTTATCACCAAGTGCAAAACATTAACAAAGTATCATTGGGTCTCTCAATTACAGGTGCACAATGTAGCAGCCATCTTTACATTCCCTCAAATATGAAAGAACATTCATATATTCAAAATTGCATGGGGACACTATAATGTAATCACACTAAATCATCTCACAGCAAGAAAGCATTTTTTAAATGACACATAAGGAAATGTAATATTACATATTTTAATGTGTAATGCCAGAGACATCAATTCATACTTGGGGGGTTGGCAAATAGTGCTTGTCCCAACCTGCATTGTGCTATACATGTGTGAGCGCTAAATCAAATGAATCCCTTAGAGGGATAGTATAACATGGGCATAAAAAAAGGTTGCCAATTCATGTCTGCTAGTCCCATATACAGAGGCTGCAGACACCCATTAAGTAAAGAGAGAGTGTGTATTTTTTGCCCAAATACACTTCTTAATGCCCAAGTGGGGAAACAGCCTAAACTATGCGGGCACAGCCATGTATAGCAGACGGCCAAGAGCTAAACAACGCTTGACTGAACAACGTATATGCATTTGCGTGGTTAAGGCAGGCTGCCTATGGATTGTTCAGGTAGAAGTCTAGCTGTGCCGATGGGTGGGCATGCAGGAAGGAGCAGTAAGACAGATCAGTCGAGGTAAGTGAGGCTAGGGGAGTTTTTTCAATTTTACAGGTATGTGGGTGGGGGTTTAGGAGCTCAGGGCCGGTAGGGGGGGTTGGGGTATATTAAAGGGCAGGTGGGGCCTGGGGGTTCAGGGTAGTTTGGTCGATATCAGGGGGGATTGGGTAGATTAAAGGGCCAGGGGGTCAGGGTAGTTTGGTAGATGTCAGGGCCAGGGGGCGTTGTTTGGTTAAATTAAAAGGCACAGGGGCTGGGCAGAGGTTTTTAGGGTATATGCAGGAATTTAGGGCTCAAGGTGGAGGAGGATGGACCGGCAAGCAGGAAGGAGGATCGGTCGGGTAAGTGGGGGTGAGGTTGTTTTTAGAGGTGGGGGATTTCTTTTATTTTAGGCGTTCATTGAGGTGTTAGAACTCAGTGCCAGGGGGTGGGTTTTGGGCTAGATTTAAGAGTAGGCAGGCTGGGGGGTCAGGGTAGTTGGGTGGATTTAGGCCTCCAGGTGGGGGAGGAGGGTCGGGCAGTTTTTACAGGTGCATGGGGGGTTTTAGGGCTCAGGGCGGGAGAGGTTTGGGAATTTAGCATCAGGGCAGGGATGGATTTATGAGTAGTTTGGGAAGGCATTGAGAGGTGCATGGGGGTTGTTAGGGCTGAGGGTGGGGAATCAGGTAGTTTTTTGGAATATAGGGCTCAGGGCCGGGGGGTAGAGGTAGATTTGGGGGCAGGGGGTAGTGTTTTAGATTTGGGCCTCAGGCCAGGGGGGCAGGGTAGTTTTACAGGTGGGGTTGGGTGGATGGCTGATATGTTTTAGGGCTCAGGTCGCAGGGGACACAAGTAGAATTTAAGGGTAGGAGGGCCTGGGTAGTTATGAGGATTCATGTCTTAAGGCAATTTTAGGAGCAGGGGAGGTCAGGGTAGTTATTAAGGTTTAGGGCTCAGGTTGGGGTAGTTGTAAGTACAGGGGCGTGTTAGAGTACAAGGCAGGGGGGAATTTACCACGCGTACGTCTTTACCACATATGCTTTTACAACAAAATTCATTGTAATGGCATGCATGGTAAAGCCATGCGTGGTTAAGATGTGGTAGTAGTCCTGACCGTGTTGTTCAGGCATGCCTTGTTTTTGCATCTGTGGTTGTGTCATATAACCGCACAAGTAAGCACAGCCATCCTATGCAACCAATAAGAGAACAAAGTGAATGACACATTGCACATGACAGCATACACATGTCAAGTCTTTCAAATGAAAAGGGTCCAAGTCCCCAGTTGAAAGAATGGTCAATTGCTCACATTGGGTTAGACGTGCAATTACATCTGTGTCTCTAGGCTACCATACCATATCTCGCAGTCTTTGTAGAGTTTCCTTTGGTCAAGCTTTTAAGGGTGATCTTCATTTGTCACAGACAACTCTATTATGTTAATGTTTTATCTGTACATCTTGAACCATGCGTTGGTGCTTTTTTCTAATCTTGTATGCTTATTTTCATCTCCCCATTGCACGTTACAATTATCTTTGGAGTTGATCATTTTTGACCCAGGTATTCCATCTGTGGGCATTGTTTCCCCAGGATCCAAGGTCGAGGCAAGCTCAAAAGTTTCAATTACTGCAAGGCAAACACCATCCTTCTGAAGGTCAGTAAATTTAACACCACAGGAAGGTAATAGTGACATTTGTTATTTAAATAACTTGGAAACAGGGTGCAACATGATAAGCAATATAAAAATCCATAAGTATTATTAGTCTTGGTCCTTGATATCTTAGGGGCTCATTCACAAATATTTTTAGGTTGTTAGTTCCACTTTTAAACACAACAAGCTTTGACAAAGCCAACAGGTCTTGAAGAGTATGCAGAGAGCAACTACACTTCAACAGATATGAATAGGCAACAACCTCTTTGTCAACGCTGGATCACACGTACACAAACAAGACAACTGTGCCATAGTAAAATGGGCATTATGCATGCATCCCACAGGCATCATGCAAATGGTACATGTAAATGGATCTTATAATAGTGTTTCTGGTATGTGCATATACTAAGAAAAGATTATAGGACAAGTAGGCAAAAAAATAATACAATGCAAAAACATCACAGAAGAAATATAAATAAAAATATTGGATTTATATACTTACAATGTAAAGTACAGGAATATCAACTATAAAAATATCATAGTTCAATGCATCAACATTCCTGGGGTAAGAACATATAATTGACATTATAGTAATTTTAAAAATTAGATCATTTTTAAATGTAATGCAAAGAAAAAAGATACATATTTTACAAACAATACTGACTTTAATAACACAAAAAGTTCATTAAAAACCACGTGAATACAAAAAAATTAAAAAGTTATACAAGTAAATTGCTAAATTAAGCTATAAACTCTAAGTACCTGTAGTAAGTAAATAAATGTTCATGTAAAATATAAAGACAATATATAAACAATATTATATAGCAAAAACACTATGACTAGACTCAATTTTTATTCATTAATCAAAAATTAAAAACAAACAATGTAAATATTAAACTGAAATTATTTTAATACTAACTTAACAAAAGTAGCATATTTAAAAAGGAAAACATATTAAAAAATAAAAAAACAAAACTCAGTTTAATGACTTGGTTGTAGCCAGGTGAAAAAGTAAACAATTCACCACATTGTGGGCAGGGCAAACCCCAGAGAAACCAGTAAAGTGGCAGCCATGATGGATTTGGTTGAAACAAGGCAGCACACCCCCTCATGACTTCTTTACTTCTGGCTTGGTTGCTCCCTATGGGAAGCATGACATTTCCAGTACTACAGCCCCCTGCTTTGAATGACCAGCGAAGAGGAGGATACACCAATGGAGCCAGAAACTGAAGATAAGGCAGGTGCACCAGATAGAAGTCCAAATCTTCTTAGCATGATGTGCTTGGTACAAGTGCACTGCTCTCAAACAAGGGCATGTCCCATAATCGCTGTTGACAATATACCATTCTTGAAGCTCCAGGCTCCTCTGGATGCAAGCAAAGGGACCTTCAAATCAATCATGTAGCACAGACAGCAGTAGATGGTTCCCATGACTGATGATTGGTAGGGTAAGTCTTCCAACAGACCAAAAACTGCAATTTCCCATGCAGAATGTGAGAACGGCACACCCCAGATATGTCAAATTCAATAACCCCTTGAACAAGGGCAAAGTGAAGGGGCAGCCCAACTTGAAGGAAATTATCTGGGATATAGGGTTTTAGCTGCAAAACAGGGAATGCTGGATCTACCCTCCAACATGATTAATAACCTGAAAAATAGAAAAAGGCCACCCAAGAAGTGGTCACAATGGGAAGATAAACAAATCTTACCCACAACTGTGCAATTAGGGGCCGGATGGCAAATTATATCAGCTTGTGCTTTCATTCAGTGCCTCGTACTGAAACTAGATGTTCTATAAACTCTGAGGCAGCAGGAACAAGGGAGTCAGTTGGGACAAATTCAGGACACATTCTGTGATGGAGACCTTGTAAACAGTTTGAAGATGAGCCTCCAGTGGTGCTATGTGCTGATTTTTGTAGGAAAGTCTGCATAATGCTGTAAGGACACCCAGTCATTATAAGAAGCATTACAAAAACATTGCAGGGATTGTTGCAATGTTTGAATAGTAAGTTCTGTGAGCCCAATTGTCTGGGACTGAAATCCTGTTGATAAAGCTCTGAAAATTCCAAGGACAGAACAATCGGCTTTCCAAAACTTAGAACTAAATTATGGCCCTCTATCGGAAGTGACTGTTGATGGACGTCCATGTAAAGGAAAAACATCAGAAATAAAACATTGTTCTATTTCCATTAAAGCTTTTTTATGTGGGAAAGTCTAAAATAAAATCTAGTGATATGGTGTGCCAAGAATTAGGACTTACTGGTAATGGACAGAGATGATGGAAGGACTTAGCATTGGAAGCTTCAAATTGGTTACGAATTAGACAAGAAGACACACATTATTCTACATCCTTTACTACTGTAGGCCACCAGAATGACTGAAAGATCAAATCAAGGGTATTCCTGCTGTGGTGACCTGCACTTAAAGTGTCATGCCATAGATTTCAATTCTAGAACTGGAAAAAACAGAGCTCTCGTAAAGTAGTATAGGTCACTTTGTTTCTTTATTTTAAATGTTCATGAGCATTCTTCAGCTCTTCTTTACACCAAAAGTTACAGCCTTTTTTAATCTATTCTAAAGAGGAACAGCTAACGATATTATCTGTTTGGGAGCCAATAAGTTTTGTGGCTGAGTTTCCTGAAGAGGAGAATGCTGACGGGATGGACAATCAGCAAGTATGTTACAGGATCATGGATTATAGATGACCACAAAATCGAACTTGGAAAAATAATTTTCCCAACGGGTTTGTTAACTGTTTCAACACTTGAAGACTTGCAACATTTGAAAATTACGATGATCCACCCTGATCTCAAAAGGGTGATGGTCACCTTGAAGAAGGTGTCTGTAATTCCATTCAAGTTTCTCTCATAGCTAATCATTTTCTTTCTATCATGGAATACATCCTTCCCAAGGGTCACAAAGATCTTAAATGGTAAAAGATTGGATGTTCTAATCCATCATCTTCTCGTAGTTGCAGTAACACTGCTTCCATGGCCCTTCCCAATGCACCTTTTTCCTCCTTTCTTCATACGATCTGGTTGTTTAGCAATGAGGCATGAAGTAAAAGCTTTCTTTGAAGTATGAAAAGCCTATCTTAGCTTGATGATCCCAGTGAAAGCCAGTAATCAGGTTTTCCTTCTATAGTTGTCAAGAAATCTAGGAAGAATAATCATAGATGTTGTGAATAAACTGCCTATAAAAATTGGTGAATGCAAGAAAACTTTTGGTCTTCCTAGCAGATGGAAGGGAAGGAAATCTCAACAATGCATGAACCTTTTTAGGATCTGTAGAAATCCAAGTAGGAGAAATAATGAATCCCTGGTCTCTAACTTTAGCTTGTTCAAACAGGCACTACTCTGGTTTGCATTTTAGAGAATGATCTTGTAATCGTTGATGAATATATTTTGGACATGCTGGCAATGTTCTTCAAAGGGCCCAGACAATATAAATATATCTTCTAAATAGACAAATACACTTAGATTCAACAGATCTGGAAATATAGTTTCTATGAAGCAATGGAAAGCATTGGAAAATGAATTGTATTGCCCAGTATTCAATGTGCCCATATGGAGTCCAGATTGCCATTTTCTTTTCTTCTTCTGTCCTTATCCTCAGTAAAAGATGTGCCTGTCTAAGATCCAAATTAAAGTACACCTGATCCCCCCTTCCTGATTCCAAGGCACCCTTAATTAACAGAAGAAGATACCAATCCTTAATCATGATTTTGTCAGAGCTGTGCAGTCTATACAGGGTATTAAATTACCTTTTTCAACACAAAGAACAGAGAAGCCCAGCCAGGAGATGTAGATGGAACTATTAAGCTTATCTCTAAATTTTCGTTCAAATACTGATTTAGTACGTAACACTTAACTTATATAGCAGATACACCCCACCATATGGTGTTTCAGATCCTGATACTAAATGTACGGCACATTCACAATTGTGATGAGGAGGTAAGGTTTTAATGTTCTATTTTTCAATTACATTCATGATAATGTTCAGGGACTGAAGGCCAACTTGCCTCCATTGTTATTGACTTTGATTCCTCCCCTTTCGAATTGGCGCAGGGCAGCTTAGCAAAAATACTTGCAGTGTTTACATATGCCAATTCATTGTAAATATGCCCTTTCATTTCTTTTGAAAATCAGATTCTTTTGAACTAATCTCGCCCAAGTGTCACTTTAGTTGTTTTCTGACAATTGTTTTAATCTCATTTCTTCCACTCTCCTGTTACTCAGAATGTCTTTTTTTTCCTTGCAATCCTGTAGTGAACTTCTAACTACTACTGTCACTTTTACACTGTTTCTCACCTCACCTTTCACTTGCCTCATGTTTCATTTCCCTAGATGAGTCTCCACAGGTAAATCTTCACAGCAGTAGGATAGTCTGTTTTTCCTACTGGTGATGATAAATATAGTGGCATCATTTCAACCTATTTCACAACTTTATATTGTATCTTTCCCTCCTTGAATTCTACAGAGACTGGTGTTAAATTAGTAATGTTTTTTTATGTCCAAGTATTTTCTTTAGTTTTAGAATGAATCTTTGTAACAAGCTACCATGCAAACCAACCTTATTTCAAAGTGCAGCACTTGCTTTCCCCTCACTGGATGAGTTACACTTCATGAAAATGTGAAATTAGGTCATTGAATAAATAAATACATACATAATTAAATGTTCCATAGGAACAATAGGGGGTGTAGAAGTCAATGTTAGTCCAGATGAAATTTACAAAAATGGCCATCAGCGGTCACTATGACGCCACAAATGTGGAAACAATGGCTACCATCAACTTGTTCTGCTTCCCATAGGATAGATGGACATGATCTGGGAAAGTTACTTTCTTTTTGTGATGCATTTCTTTAGTAATTTTCTATCCAATCCAAATTGTCCCACTGTGAGGCCTACATATAAACGTTTGAACAAGAAAATACAAAATAATCTAATAGATATAGATGGAGGCCTTGCTAAGACCAGCAGAGAACAATTAAAGGGAAGAAAGTCAATAAAAATAAAATTAAAAAAGTGAGGGAACAGCAGGCACTATAACTTAAAGATTGCACCTCATTTAGTCATGGGCTTTCAGAGAGCCCAAACATGATCCAGGACTCCGCAAAGTTGAAACCCATGCCACAAATGGCGTTATAACAAAGACTGGTTTAAAAGGTGAACAGAATCATGATATCATGATACTTATACTGCGGTCAGTCACCTAACCTGCACCCACCCTATCTGACCCCAGAGTGGGTAGCAAAGATATATTTTGGTTTAGTGACATTGTTTATTTTTGGATTAGTGACAATGTTTATTGTTGCTAAGGCCGTAGTTCTTGGACAGATTCCCAACCCTCCTCTGCCCGATCCTGCAGTATTTTCCTGTCAGTTCCCCTCAGCCTACACTGCTTCCTGACAGTCCCTCCTTCCTCGCAGCACTATTTATTGAGGCTGCTGCATGGCCCTTGTTAGCAGGGGTTGACTCTTGCCAGTTTTGATGCTCCCACACTGCCCGAGCTTGCTCAGTCAGTTCTTACCTTCCCCTCCTAACCTATGAGTTTGATTCCACTGTTCTCCCTAAGCTCACCCACCCTCACAGAGCATTACTCTCACCTAGCTAGTATCATTACTGTTGTTATTTTTACATTGTGTTTGGTTTAGGCACACTGTTCATTTTTGGATTAGTGAATTTGTTTATTGTAGCTAAGGTTGTACTTCTTGGATAGTCTCTTACCCTTGCCCCACCTGATCCTGCTGTTTTCTCCCTCACGTATCCCTCTGCATGTCCCCTTCTCTGTTAGTTCCTCCATCCAACCAGAGCTATTTATGGAGGACCCTGTACAGTCGCACAGCAAGTGTGCCACCTGTGCACCAAAGGCAAACCCGTCTGCACCCGCCCATGTCTGGACTGCCCCCAGTGCCAGGATGGATCTTCTATCTCCCTCCACTACTCCAGAATGGAAATACTCATGCCCAACACCCACACCCCTATTGCTGCTATGCCTCACCACGCTCCTTTAAAGGACTCTTCTCCTGCTGTCACCGCCAGTTCTCCTGCAACACCAGTGCCTCACCTCGAATGAACACCAAGACACCGTCACCTAAGACCATACACTACCTCCTCTGCTGCCTCCGACTCAATGTTCTGCTCTCTCTGCAAACGTGCTACAGATGTATGGGACACCATCACCTCCCTTGCCTGGATGAAGCCTTCCTCACAGAGACCTGGCTCAACACCTCCTGGAGCCACGACATCGCCACAGTGACCCCGGATGGATATAAGATCATCCATGTGGATCACATAGGTAGGCTTGGAGACTGAGTCACCATTATTTACAAGGACACCCTCCCTGTTTCATGTCAATAGAGATTGATACCCAAATCATGGAACACCCACACTTACGGATCAGCCTAGCTGGCAAAACCGCCATCAAAGGAACCCTTGTATGCAGAGCCCCAGGACCATGTCAAAAGTTCTGTGAAGTCATCACCATGATGATCGCCACACAAGCCATAGACACTCAATACTACATCTTCCTCGGGGGCCTGAACTTTTACCTTGATGACCCCAATAGCACCAATGCCATCAATCTGCTGGACAGCATGAGCACAATTGGACTCAACCAAATTACCACTCAACCCACGAACATCTCAGGACACATTTTGGACCCCATTTTCACCTCCATCACACTTTGGCACTCACATGGACCAATCACTCCATTGTCCACTTCACCTTTGATAACCCATCACAACAGAGTCAGACCAGCCTGCGCATACCACAGTAGTTGGTACAAGGTTTCAGAAGCACAATGGTGAGACACCCTCAACAGTCACCACCTGGACATCCCAACAGACATGTACACAGCACTGAGGAACTTCTCCACATGGATCGCAGTGCAGACACATTCTCCCTCGCCAAACCATACAAGCCCAACAACCTCGCCAAGCAAGCCAGTTGGCACTCACCGCAACTCAGAAATGCCAAGTGCAAATGCAAGCAACTAGAAAGAAGATTTTGCTCCATGACCAATCTGCTTTTAAGTTTGAACTCAACCTTTACCACAAACACAACAATAATGCCAGAAAACAAGCTCTAGCCACCCAAATTCAGTCCAGCTCCAACCACAGCAAGGAGATTTTCAAGATTGTCAAAGAATTTGCAAACCTACCAGCTTTAGAAAACTGTAACACCCCTGCCCAGGGGCCCCGCACCTCCCTCGCCCCCTTCTTCCACGATAAAATAGCAACCATCTACAAAAAGACTTTGCTCCCCAACCCTCCAACACCATCAATCTGCTCACCCCATCAGATATCAACAGCCTCCACACTCCCCCAACCCTAGCACCAACTGCACAATTACCAAGTGCTAACACATCTCTATGAATTACACCACCAACCTCATGAGATACATCCACGCTGGAGCCCTCTTGCACCCCTCCCCTTACCACATGTTCAACCTCGGCATCAGCATCATTGCCAGAAAACTCACCAACTCCTCCATTAGCTCAGCCACCTACTCAGAAGATTGGAAGCACACAGGAGTCAAACCCCTGCTCAAAAAACAGATCCCAACAAACTCAAGAATTACAATCTGATATCCCTGCTCCTGTTGTTCCCAGTGAAAGTACTCAAAAAAAAAAAAAAAAAAACAGTTCACTGCCTACTTAGAAAAAAACAATCTCCTTGACCCCTCTCAATCCAGTTTTCGCTCTAACCACAGCACAGAAACCACCTTCATCACATACACGGACGACTATAGACTCCGTCTGGACCAAGGCAAGGTGGCTTCCCTCTTCGTCCTTGATGTCTCATAAACCTTCATCACAGTATTCCACCACACTTTGCTCACAAGGCTCCACTAGATATAAATTAGAGGGAACACACTTAAATGGATCACCCCTTTTCTTTCAGGCAGAACTCAGAGAGCCCACCTCTCTCCTTTCAGCTCAGTACCCAAGAATATTCTCTGTAGCATCGCACAAGGAGCATCTCTCAGCCCTGCCCCTCTTCAACACATACGTGATCCCCGACCGATATCACCAGGAACCACAGACTCAATATAATCTCATACGCAGATGATATGTATCTCGTCCTCTCGCTCTCCAATGATGCACCCACTGCTAAAACCAACATTAACATCCACAATTGCATGAATGGCATCGCAGAATGGATAAGAGATAAATGCTACAAACATAATACCAACAAGACAGGAGTACTACTGTTTGGCAACACCACTTCACCCTGGGAAGACTTCTGGTGGACAGCCAGGCTAGGACCCTCACCACCCTTGTAAACCAGGTCAGAAACCAGGAAATCATCATGGACAGCAAAATCTACATGAAACCCCAGTTCAAAGTGGTCACATTCACCTGCCTCCTCACCCTCCGTAAGCTCCACAAGATCTTCAAATGGCTCCCACTTGAAACCCAATAGAGCATCACCCAAGCCCTCGGAACCAGCTCACCTAACTATGGCAATGCACTCTACTCCAGGCTCACCACATGATAACTAAAAAATGCCAAATCACCCATAACTCAGCTGCCAGACTCATCCTAGACCTCCGGAAAAGAACACACTTCACTGAATATCTCAAAAACCTCTATTGCGCACAAGAGCTCTCTGTTCAATTTACTGAAGTTTGAATACAAGGCCCTCTACAACATTGGACCTCCCTGCCGCAACCATCATATGAATTTTCACCCCCCCAGAATCCCTTGCTCCATATTGCTCGCCCTCACAACCACCCTAAATGTTCAATGCACCACCGACGTAGAACAGCATCCCCCCAGGTAAGGGCGTCTCTATCCTTCCAGAAATTTAGAAGAGATCAAAGAAAAGATCAGTGACAAATTCTTGATTGATTGACTGATTGATAACCACCCAACCTCGTGATGTTCATGGCCTTCAGCTGTGGGCTGCGGAGGTTGGCCACAGAGCCTGGCCTGCAGCTAAGCCCCTCAGCATTCTCTCTAAATCAACCTTACCCCATTCCACTCATGAAGTGCTTCTTTGTTTGGTGGAGATGTGATCATATTCCTGTGTATCAAGAACATGTCTCCAAAAAAGGGGACAGCCACGCTTGGGCAGGTTCTTTTACTAAACTGACCATCATCCCGTGAAAATGGCAGGAAGAGGCTGCAAACCACTAATCTATATGGGGTAGGCCAAAAAGTGTGGGGCTTCTAGGCCATTTCACATACTTGTCATTTTTAAAAGGGAGAACATGATTTTTGGTCCAAGCAGCAGATGGATAGAAAGATTCCACTTGTGACACAGTCACTGCATGAGATAGTGTGCTCTTAAAAATCTAGCTTGCAAACACCTCCATCAAGGTTTACAGATAACTTTTCAAGGAGAGAATTTAGGAAAAAAACACTTGCTTTGCCTTGACCACGTGCAACAAATTATGATGATTAGTACTTTACAGAAGAGAAGCTTCAATTTGAGTATTGTTTACATCTGTGAGTGCTCTCTGTTGACGTTTAATTTCTGTGAAATGAGCATCACACCAGAATGAATCCAGAGCTGTGTGTTTATCCAAGAAAAAGCCACCATTTTGTATAGAATGTCTACCCAACTGTAGTACTTTCTACTGGCAAATTAGTAAGTGCTACCTCATTGGGTAAATGTATAGTACATCTCTGGCAATACAGCTGTGTAAAGGATGCCTAGATAATGTCTCCAGTGACCTTGTGTGTCTGTAACTTTGCCAATGTGATTGTTCCTTGAGCATCTTCATCAAATAACCTTTCAAAGTGAAACTGCAGAGAAAACACACTTGGATTTGTACTTTGCAGAAGTAAGCACTTCTTGGTTTGGTGCAGATATGATCATATTCCCATAGATATCTATGTCTATATATATATATATATATATATATATATATATATATATATATATATCTGTAAATATATGTGTAAATCAACAGAGCATTTAATCAAGTAATCAGGTGCCTGCAATCATTTGCTCAACCCAAGCATTTGGCCTGTGACCAAGGACGAGATGTCTGAAACGCGTAAGTCCTGGAAAATGTGTAAATGTGTAAAAAAATATTTGAATGTTACAGGCTTTGATGCTTTCCAAAATCAACTGCAACTTGTTGAGATTGCGCTCTTGTTTGTTTTGCATATATATATATACATATATATATATATATATATATATATATATATATATATATATATATATATATATACATATATAACAGGGACGTTAGGTACTGAAGAATTTACTCACACAAAACCAGAGAAATTAAGCAAGTTAGGGTTATTTCAAGTAACTATACCTTGGGCCCTAAGGTAAATATAACTCATGCCCTGCCATGCAGTTATCTGGTCAATAACTTAACTGCATATGTTACAGTGACATTACCAATGATATTATCACAGATCTCATGAGTGCTGTAATTTGTGAGGTAATTAGCAATGCGTGTCAGAGTCACCAGATCCTCGGGGTCTGTGCACGTTCCCAACACGTCCACCACTGAACAGCTCCAAGACTCTGATAGATAAATCACAGAGACTGAGAGAGTTCAACAGGGGAAGAGGAGATTAGGAAGGGAACAGCTGGGAAGGAGACCTGTAGAAAGAAAAAGGTTAGAACACAGAATAAGAAAATTATATCTCCTGAAATCAATACTAGACTATGATTCTAAGCCTAGTCACTCTGAAAACATGAACAATTTAAGAGTTAAGTTTAAAATGACCAAGTTTCAAGATGGCCGGATACCTGTAGGGGAATCAAGATGAATTAAATGAAAATTTTCTTATTCAAGTACTTTCCTTTACATGATAATCAAAAAAACATTCTGACTAAATTTTAAGCCAGTCATATAAATCCTGTTTTGAGAATGTATACTAGGACCATACAATATTGCATCTAGAAACTCTGGCCTTTTGTGTACTCTTAAAATGTTTCAACACAAAGTGCGCATATTGCAGATATATATATATATATATATATATATATATATATATATATATGTATAGTAAACCCCATAAAAGGATTGTGCACCATGAATAACACAATATGGATTCAGGAAACAAATCACATAACTTGTCAACTCAAATATTATATAAAAAATATCTTAGAATAGTGGCATTCAATAAACAACATGAAATAAACTCGAGGAGAGAATCGTGCGCCTTGCCGATTTGAGTGTCACCATGTAAAATACCAAGAAATGGTAGTACACAATGAATATCAAAGTCAAATCATCATTAATTGAATCGCGCGTCTTGCCGATTCATAAAACACAATGTAAATGTCAAGAAATAACAGCTCACAATGAATAACAAGATCAAAGTACAATGAACCGAATTGCGCTTCTTTTGCCGATTCTTAAGCCACCATGTAAATGTCAAGAAATGGTAGAGCGCAATAAACAACAAAGTTAAATCCTCATGAAACAAGTTGCGCGTCTTGCCAATTCATAAAACATCATGTAAATGTCAAGAAATAGTAGCGCACAATGGACAACAATGTTTAAACACCATAAAACGAATCGGGCGTCTTGCCAATTCTTAAGCCACCATGCCAATGTCAAGAAATGGTAGCACGCAATGAATAACTAAGTCAGACCTTTATGAAACAAATCACGCGTCTTGCCTATTTGTAAACTACCATATAAATGTCAAGAAATGGTAGCGCGCAAGTAATCTGTTACTCATTTATTTAAGAATTAAACCAAGAATATGAAAATTCTAAATAACGGTGTCTGGATAGTCCAACCACTGTCTTATCGCCTGGAACAATGATCACCAATGAAAGATGAAGGGCAGAAAACTGGAACATCCAAAAAGGTCGCCTGGACAGGAGCTCAGGAAGAAGCTGCTGCTCTGCACCGGGACCTCTGAATAGTGAGCACTAGGAGTTGGGCTGGCTCTCTTTTATAGAGACATGGCCCAGCCCAGAACAACGCCCAGGCATGTTGCAGGGAAAGTCTCTGGAAGGCCCTGGAAAGGGACCACACCCTAACACACTCTGAAAACCTGCAGCAATACATTGCAAAGGAACAGTATTTGTAAGCATATTAAAAATAAGTTTTCAGGATTGAACTCTGCAATGCAAAAGGTGAAACCACAACATATCAGCACAATGCATAAATTACATTGTTTTGAGAGTGCTGGGTTTTTGCATTTTTGTCGCCAATAGAGCGCGTACTGCTCTGGTGTTGACATGCGTGGCAAGGGTGCAAGTTATAGTTACCTTAGGGCTCCTCTATATATCCATATTTATTTTTCTTTTAATATCTCAAAAACTACTGAACTAATTACACCTATACCTCCAACGCCAGCTGCAACCACATCTCATCCTGAAGATACTTGTATTTTTTTGTGCTCAGAGGAACTTCACACCAATTTTGTGCAACCTTTTCCTGGCTGCTAAGACAATGTCAACACCCCCTCCAGTTGTGCCAGGACCCAGTGGGATGGGGCACAATGCCTCCAGGGTACAGGTTATTGGGGGTAAGGGTCAATGAAGGAAATCTGTAGGCCCACATAGTGAGGCCACTGGTGTTACTCACATACAGACCACAATTGACCGAGTCTTGGGAACAACACAACAGTCCTAAGATGAGATGGGGCGGGTCCTAACCTAGCTACAGGAGATTATGCAGGTGCAGAGGTGAGCTCATATCAGAAATCCGGAATCACATTGACAAAATGAGCTCATTGACAGGGATGCTTTTTGACACATACCATTATAGGTGCAGAGCATATCCGGTACATCAGTCCCTGTCTGTGGTCCTTCTACCATTATTTTGTTAGATCTTTTGAACAAATAGTTCAAGATATGACAAATATGTAATGTGTTACTATTTCATTCAAACATAACAAATCAGAATCAAAATGTATTGGTGTCATACATTTGTACTTAAAAAAATCTTTGTCAAAATCAGAGCTGATTTCCACAAACCATGCATATCGATTTAGTAGTTGACACCCCACGACTTTGACAACATGGAAGAAATGTCAATTTTCCAAAATCCAAATTCAATAAGCAAAATACAATTTATTCATGGCATCACCTGGAGCCAGACACCCTGCCTTCACAACAGGAATCCTACCATAAATAACATGCCTGCATCATGGCAATTACAGAAATTGGGCCACAGGACCATTTCAGTACACTGTGGCAGTATCTGGAGGCATGTCACAACCACCTTTAAGTGTTTTGCTACAAAACATTCTTGAAATTATGATGAGACACATCCACAGCTTCCGACACAAAATTGAAAATCTGGCCAATATGAATGGAGATTACTATGCAATGGCTTGATACATACATATGGTTGGAGTAATTTAAGCAGCATATTTTGCCATGGTGGAAACATCCAACAAAAAACAGGTCTTATACAATCCCAATAACTTCCATTAAATCATTGTGCAAGTTGTCTCTGTATAAGGTCAGTACATCCAAAGTGTATGTGTCTTTGTAGGAGGCTGTCTCTCTATATAGTGTCCGAAAAAGATGTGCAGAGATTCCAAGCCTTGGTTTACAGAGTTAAAAACTAGACCATCTAATGCCCTAATTTTTATAGTAGCCTGGTCGAATAGTTAGGCCAATCTTTGAGAAGTGTTAAGCATTTGTGGTACTCACCGTATCAATAAATGGGGACACACACTCAAAAGAATAACTTATGATTTTTCAAAGTTGAGCAAAAACACTCTTTGTGCGTAATGACACACAATAGGAATCAATGGGAGAAAACTTAAAAAAAGGGCACGAAATTAGTCAACGCATTTTCCAATGTCTCCTTCCATTTTTAGGTTGAGATCGTTGAGGGGTCCTGTGGGCCAGCCGCTGAAAGTTTTGGAGCTGGTGCAGGACAGGTGAGTGGAACCACTTGGAAATGAACTGCACAGGCAGACTTCAAGGTGAGTCTGGAGGGTCCCCTTGGAGTGGACTCTTATAGAACAGCTGGTTCTCTGCTTCCAATGCCAGTGAGGCTGGGTGTAGAGCAGATAGTTCAGCCAAGAGCTGTTCCCAAAGTTGCCCTTGGAATAAGGAGGCAGGTCACATAGAGGTAACTTGCAGGTATGCAAGGCCACGCTGGGGAGAGGTTCTTGGGTGTCCTGAAGTCCCTTGACTCCTGCTAGCTTCTGGTCCTCAGAGAGTCTGGAGTGGACTTTTCTTCGGGGTGTCTGATGTTGCAGGTCCAGCATACCTGGCTATTGCATGGTTCAGCTACTGGAAGTTGTAGAGCCATCAAACTTGGCATACTTTCAGGGTTTGTCCTCTGGGTCTGTCGGGTGGAATTTGGTCTGTCTGCTATGTCCGGTTCCTTAGTCAGTAGTCGGTCAGTGTACTGGCCTTCACTGGTTTCTGTTTCTTGGTTGCAGGGAGTGATGCCTTCACTCTTGAGGGAGGTCCATGGCAATTTTCAGAAGGTTGGAGGTCCTCTGGCACTTTGTTGGGTCTGTCCGATGTAAAGCCCTCAACGGCAAATGTCGAATACTGGGTGAAGCAGGCAAGTTTTGATGCCTTTTTCTTGGTGCATCAGGACTTCAGCTCTCCAGCGTTGGGTCTTTTTTGTTGCTGGCTTTCTTGTGTCCATCAAATCTGATCATCATGTCTAGGGATTCCCACTAAATACTGCATTCAGAGGGCATTTAGGGGAGTACCTAGTAACTGTCATTTGGCCATCTTCCTGTTGGCAGAGGTCACATCCTTATCCCTGATTGGCTATTTTCCTACCATGCAAGATGGAGGAAAATTAAATTGAGAGGTCACACAATCTGCAACACCTTGGGGTGGTGCTGGTTGAGGGTGGCCACTCCTCCTGGTCTTTGTGCATTTTCCTGCAGTTGCTCCCACCAATAATGCGGGTTTGCGAAGGGGACTGCAATCTGCTGTTAGCAGGAAGGCTGTGGGTTGACTTTAAGGGAGTCAAGCCCTTTGAAGCTCACAGTCAGGGCAGTACACATTCCTAGGTGAGAAGGTGTAATAACTGTGCCCAGGAAGGGCTTTGATGTCTGGTATCAGAGACCAAGGCCCCACCCCAGGGACCCTGAATCTTGTCTGGTGGTGGGAAGCTGGTTAGGTCCGGCTAGCAGCCATTCCAGGGTTTGTTAGCTTTAGCAGGGGTCACCATTAAGTTGGCCCCTGGGTATATACTTAAAATGTAGTTTCCCTTTGAGAGCAGATGGAAAAAAGGGGTTTGGGGTCTCTGAACTCATAATTTAAAAATACATCCATTAGTGAAGTTGTTTTTTAAATTGCTAGTTTGAAAATGCCACTTTTAGAAACTAGGCATTTTCTTGCTTTAACCATTATGTGACTCTGCTTGTTTGTGGATTCCCTGTCTGTGTCAAACTGACAGTTAGATTGTTTGTGAATCTCCTCTAGACAGCGACACAGAGGGAGCTGGGGTGTAGCCTCCAAATCCTGATGAGCCATCTGGGCTAGAGTGGAAGGAGGAGTGGTCACTTACACCTGAACGGTATGTTGTTCCTGCCCTCACACAGTGCAGTCCCCAACTCACTGGTGTGTGTCTGGGGCCTGGCCTGGGCAAGGCAAGATCCTGTAAACAACAGAGACTTTCCTTTGAAGTTTGCCTACTTCAAAGGCAGAAAGGAGTATTTATATTGGACCCAAAGCCCCAGACTTTAGATCACTTCTGGAACCAAAAGGAACCTCTGCCAAGGAGAAAAGCTAAAGAGCTGAGGAGAATTGCCGCCACTGCCTGTGACTGTGCTTTGTTAGGCTATCCTGCATTTGCTGCTTCTGCTTGTGAAAGGGGACAAAGTCAAGTCTGGACTTTGTTGTGCATTCCTGCTTGAAGACGCATATTCAAGGGCTTCAGCTCAGCTTTCCTCCTGTTTTGAAGTTTCACGGCCATCAATGACCTCCTCTGCCAGCATCTGGATTCTCTGCTGAGATGCCTGCCCTGTCAAGTGGTGCCCTATCCAGTCTCTGGGCCCTGGAAAGATGAAGTTAGCAGAATAAGGACTGAGATCCACGCACAGAATGCCGTATGGGCACATTTTTGACACCATCTGCAATGCAGCTGATTTACAACGTGCCACCTGCTTCGTGGCTGAACTGGACGGCACACCTGTATCATAGCTGGGAGATCAACGCATCACAGCTGAAGAAACAACGCAACACCCGCGTGCAGCTGCTGATAACAATGCAAACCCTATGCAGCACGTTTTTCTAACACAGTGCAACCAAATTTCTCAAGCATCGTCGCTGGGCATCAAAGTCATTGTGAACCTGCACGAATCAGAGGTGTCTCTGTCCAGAAATCAACACATCACTCTCTTGCGAGGGAGTCAAATGGCGCATACCCAACCAGACTGGAGAAGAAACAATGCAAGGCCTCACTTGCAAGTAAGGAATCAATGCATCGCTGACTTTTCCGGTGCATGCTCGCCCGTGCAGCTTCATTTTTGACGCAAACCAGGTACTTTGTGTAAATTCAACGTTTCCATTGTTTTCCATGGAGAAAGACCCTTATTCTTTTGAAAATTCATATATTGACTTGTGTATGTTGGTTTCTTGTCATTTTGGTCTTGTTTGATTTAGATAAATATTGCCTATTTTTCTAAACTGGTGTGTTGCCCATTTTGTAGTGTTTTCACTGTATTACTGTGTGTGTTGTTATAAATGCTTTACACATTGCTTCTGGGTTAAGCCTTTCTGCTCATGCCAAGCTACTAAAGTGGTGAGTGGAGGTTTCTCCTTTGCCCTGACTAGATTGAGGGTCCTTGCTTGGACACGGGGCAACCCCAAAGACCCCATTTCTAACATTGGTGATCAGCAGTGAGAACTGGACTTGTATTTGTACTTGACATACAGTGATTAGGTTTACACTACTGTTTTCAGTGCAGACCATTACGTGACCACATATTACTTGTTTTTGCTTTTTCTCTTTTTGGACTTTTTTTTCTTGCTTTAGTATTTTTGGTGATCTTTTTGTTGATCTTTGAACTTCTCATTGGGAACTCTTTCTTTCTGTCTTGGAACTTCGCACTTTTGACGTGACATCATGTCTCAATCTGGATATGCACTAGCCAGAGCTTTTTCTGAGTTAGGGAAACTGGAAAGTTGCACAGTTGCTCAACTGAAACAGTTCTGTAAGGATCTTGCCTGTCCCATTAAGAGTTCCACCAGGAAGGAGGAGCTGCAAAAGGCACTAAGGCCCTGGGTGACGGCCAATCATGCTGGGGGGCACACAGAGGAGGAGGATGAGAATGGTGAGGTGCATAGTGTTCACAATGGTGTAGTGGATGTACCTGTTATGCCTGGGGCGAGGGTCTCCAGGGGAAGGTAGCAGGGCATCATCCAAGGGTCTGACTCCTGAAGAGTTGCAGGACAGACAGGCAAAGTGTGCTCACCAGTTGGAGTTGAAGAAGCTTATGATGCAAAGGGAGATGGAAGAGAGGAGACTGGTCATTGAGGAGAAGAAGGTATTGTTGACTCATGATCTTAGATTAAGGGAATTAGATCAGAGGAGCCAGTCTAGTAGAGACGGTGGCAGCAGTACCTCAGTGCAACCTGAGAGAAGGGTACACATTCCAAAGGACTTAGTGAAGGATTAGAAGAGGGAGGATGACATATATGTGTGGTTCAAGGGGTATGAGTCTGCCCTCCACATGAACCTAGTACCTGAAGCACTTGGGGGACAGGTCTGTGGAAGCACTTTGAGTTAGAGGGGAGGGACGCTCTGACATCCTTAGGGGATCCTCAGGGACCAACCGACTCAATTATGAAGGACGCCCTACTCACAAGGGATGGTCCCACCACTGAGCAGTATTAGAACAAGTTTAGGTCCTACAAAAATAAGGAAGCCTAAACCTGGTTGGAATGTGTTGACTCTTTTTGCAGGTCACTGAGTGGTTGGGTGAAGGGTAGTAAGGTAACAACTTTTGGGAGGCTGTACAATTTGAATGCTTGGGTGCATTTGTATAGTCTTTCTTTTCCAGCGCTGCACCAGCATTGATTGACAGCAAGCTGACTGACCCCAGGAAGCTTGAACAGGAGCGGACCATTGGGAGAGCACCAGGCTCCAGTGGAGGTATGGGGGAGACCAGGCCAAATGTGGGAAGGGTCCCTCTCAGAAGAATAAGGGGGCTAAGGGTAAACAAGGAAAGTTCTCTAACGGGCCTCAACCTAGTTCCCTGGGTAAGGATTCCCAGGTCCCATTGGAACAGAAGTCTTGGTTTTCTAAAGGGAAACCTGCAGAGGCGGGTTCCTGCAAATGATGTGCATGTGACCAGGTGGGTCATGTAAGGTGGGACCCCAAATGCACACTGGCACCCACTGGTACTGAGTCACAGGGTTTGGCCAGTGTTGCGCTTGGGGAGGAATAGGTTCCAGGTGAGTGAGAACCAGCTGAGAAGACCCTTGTCCCACTAAGGGACAGTGAGATGGTCCAGAGAACCCTTGTGCCTGAAAACACTAAGAAGTACAGGTAGTGGGTGACTATCAACACACAGAGGGTGAAGGCATTGAGAGATCCAGGAGGCAGTATGACTACTGAGAGAAATCACCTGGTGTCTGAAGAGCAGAGAGATCCCCATGAATTTTACCAAGTAGTTGCGGTAGACAACTGTGCAGAGTGGCACAGGTTCCCTTTAAATCGGGGGGGGTCTCAGGTACATTGAGAGTAGCTGTGAGTCTAACCATGCCTGTAGATTGTCTGCTTAACTGTGACCTGGAGGATTCCCCTTAGAAGGAGGTGGAACACGGCTCTCACTTGGAGATGTTGTGTTTACCTGGGTGGGTGGGTGTTTACCCAGTCAATGGCAGCCTGTCAGGGTGATCAGGAGACACTGGAGCCTGAAAGAGTGGCCCAGGGCTCTGCCAGAAAGAGGAAGGGCAAGAGGTTCTGGAAACCTGCTCCAGAAGTTCCTACGGTCCAGTAGGAGGCTGAAACTGAGGGGGATGCCCTGGAGCCTACAAAGAAACGAGTGGCTGAACTGAGGGAGGTCCCTGAGCTGGCTCAGTGGCTGCAGGAAGGGGTCCCACCAAGAAAGCATTCTGTAAGGCACAGAAGACGTGCCCTACTCTGGAGGGTTTGCGGCAGTAGGCTGCAGACCAGGTGAATGGAAAGGAGCCTGAATCACACTTGATCTACTGGACGACAGCAACCTATATAGTGAGCCTAAGGTTGCTGAGCATGGGTCAGCCCGTATGCTGGTGGTATTTCAGAGCCTTTTTTCTGGGTCTGGCTTATGATGTGCCTTTAGTAGGTCATTTGGGGCAGGACAAGACCTTTGAGTGGCCGGTCACCCACTTCTACAGGCCCCAAATGAGCAGGCACTCAGATGCATACTGTAGGACTTGCCAAGCTTGTCAGACAAGTGGCAATAGAGCGGTAAAATGTAAGGCTCCTCTCCAGCCTTTTCCTCTTGTCTGCACCCCCTTTGAGAGGGATGGTATTTACATTTTTGGGGCCTTTGTATCCCAAGACAGCCATGTGCAACAGGTTCATCCTTCTCTTGGTGGACCATGCCACCCAGTACCCAGAAGTCATTCCTTTGAAGTCAATTACCTCCCCTGTGGTGGGACGTGTTTTGATGGGGGGTTTTACCCCCATGGGGTTTCCCAAGGAGGTGGTATCTGATAGGGATACCAACTTCATATCAACATATATGAAGTCTCTGTGGAAGGAGTGTGCAGTGTTATATAAGTTCACTACTCCTTACCACCCCCATAGTAACGGTCTGGTTGAGAGATTCAACCGCACCTTGAAAGGCATGATCATAGGCCTGTCAGAGCCCTTGAGGCGTAAGTGGGATGTCCTCTTGCCATGCCTTCTGTTCGCCTACAGGGAGGTGCCTCAAAAGGGTCTTGCATTTAGCCCTTTTGAGTTACTTTATGAACACCCTGTCAGGGGACCTTTGAGTCTGGTTAGCGAAGCGTTGGAGAAAGCCTCCAGTAAGCCCCCCCAAGAAGTATTCAGTCCCATTCTGTTTTTTAGGAACCAGACAGCCCACTTCAGGAAGCTCGCCCAAGAGAACCTGCAAGCAAGCCAGGAAGATATGAAACACTGGTACAATCAGAATGCCACTCTGGATGATTTCCAGCCTGGACAAAAAGTTTGGGCAATGGCCCCAGTGGAGCCTAGGGCTCTCCAAGATAGGTGTACTGCGCCTTTTGAGGTGGCGGAGCGCAAGAGTGATGTCACCTATCTGGTGAACTTGCAGACTCCGAGGAACCCTTTGAGGGTCCTGCATGTGAACCACCTCAAATCTAATTTTGAGAGGACGGCGGTAACAATGCTGTTGAAAACAGGTGATGGGGTGGAGGAAGAGAGTGAACCTCTTCCCAACCTCCTGTTTCTCAAAGAGAAGGAGTGGTTCAGTGGAGGGTGTGAACCTCTCCCCTTCATTGACCCAGAGCAACAGAGGGACTGTCGCCAAGTTTTGGGACAGTTTGCCTCTCTCTTTTTCTTGATCCCAGGGGTCACTCATCTGTGTAATTATGATGTGGACACATCATATGTAAACATAAAGTTTACAGAGTGACTGACAGGTTTAGGGCCAACATAGAGGATGAGGTATCCAAAACTTTAGCCCTTGTAGTAATTGAGTTCTCCATTAGCCTTGGGCCATTCCTAGGGTCTTGGTCCCAAAAGCTGCTGCTCCAGGTGCCACTTCAGAACTCAGGTTCTGCTTGGATTACCACAGACTCAATGCAGTCACTAAGATGGACGCACTTCCCATTCCCGAGCTGCTGAGCTCATTGATTGGTTAGGGGCTGCCAAATTTCTATGTACTTTTGACTTGACTTCTGGATATTGGCAGATTGCTCTAACTGCGAGGGCTAGGGAGAGGTCTGCATTCTCCACTCCAGATGGGCACTACCAGTTTAGGGTGATGTTCTTTGGGATGAAGAATGCCCCTGCCACCTTTCAGAGGTTTGTTAACCAGGTGTTGGCTGGACTGGACAATTTCAGAGCAGCCTACCTGGATGACTTTGCTGTGTTCAGCTCCACTTGGGCAGAACACTTGCAGTACCTCTGCAAAGTGTTGGAGGTCCTGCAGAAGGCAGGCCACACTATTAGGGCAAGCAAGTGCCAAATAGGGCAGGGTTCTGTGGTGTACTTGGGACAACTGGTGAGGACTGGCCAAGTGGCACCCCTTCAGCCTAAGGTTGATACCATTCTGGCTTGGGAGCCTCCCAAGACCCAGACTGAGGTGAGATCCTGTTTAGGTCTCACCGGATACTATAAGAGGTTTGTTAAGGGGTATGGCACTATTGTTGCTCCCTTGACTGAGTTAACCTCCAAAAAGGCCAGAATGGTGATCTGGACTGAGCCTTGCCAGACAGCTTTTGATGCCCTGAAGGCAGCCATGTACACGCCACCCATGCTGAAGGCACCTGAATTCTCCAAAGAATTTGTTGTGGAGACTGATGCTTCAGAACATGGAGTAGGAGGAGTGTTATCACAGCTAAATGAAGAGGGCCTAGCTCAACCTGTAGATTTCATTAGTAGAAGGTTACTTCCCATGTAACGTAGGTGGAGTGCAATTGAGCATGACGCTTTTGCTGTGGTCTGGGTGCTGAAGAAGCTAAGACCCTACTTGTTTGAGACTCACTTTTGGGTTCAGACCAACCACGGGCCCCTCAGATGGCTAATGCAGATGAGGTGATCCATTTCCCTACATGGGGAAGGACTTTACAGTGGAACACCGTCCTGGAACAGAACACGACAATGCTGATGGTCTGTCCAGATTCTTCCGCCTTAGTGAAGAGAATTCCCATGACGTTGGGTATTTCTTCCCACTTTCAGCTGGGTGACAGGTGTTTTATCCGACATCTCCATTAACTTTTTGCCTCTGCTTCCCAGGTTTTTGAATGTGTGCTGGACTCTGTTTCTGCTGTTTTTGTTACTCTGGACACTTTAGCACTGCTGATCAGTGCAAAAGTGCATTTGCTCCCTATGTGAAATTGGCTGTGTGATTGGCTTTTTCCTGATTGGCATATTTGATTTTCTAGTAATTCCCATGCAAATCAAATGCTATTAGTGGGCCTGTAGCACTGATTGTGCCACCCAAATAAGTAGCTCTGAAAACATGGCTCAGACCTGACACTACAGTATCTGTGGGTGCTTTTTTAAACTACCAATGTGACCTGGCGTGTGTACCCACTTGCAAGGCCCAAACCTTCCCTTTTCATACATGTAAGGCCTCGAAAAGGTAGGCAGGCACTAGTTAGTTCCATGGGCAGGGTGCTAAAGGTGGGACATGTACTGATGTGTTTTACATGTCCTAATAGTGAACTACTGCCAAAGGTGTTTTCCACTGTTGCAAGGCCTATCACTCTCATAGGTTAATATGGGGGCTGCCTTTAAATATCCTTAAAATGCAGTTTCCTTTTGAGAGCAGACAGAAAAATGGAGTTTGGAGTCTCTGAACTCACAATTTAAAAATACATATGTTAGTGAAGTTGTTTTTTAAATTGTTAGTTTGAAAAAAACACTTTTAGAAAGTAGGTATTTTCTTGCTTTAACCATTCTGTGATGTCTGAGTCAAACTGACAGCTGGGCTGTTTGTGAATTTCCTCTAGTCAGTGACAAAAGGGGAGCTGGGGTGTGGCCTGCATATCCTGATGAGTCAACTGAGCTAGAGTGGAGGGAAGAGTGGTCCCTCACACCTGAAAGGGCTGTGCCTGCCCTCACACAATGCAGCCTCCAACCCGCTGGTGTGTGTCTGGGGCCTGGCCTGGGCAAGGCAGGATCCTGTAAACAGCAGAGACTTTCCTTTGAAGTTTGCCTCCTTCAAAGGCAGAAAGATGTAGAAGTATTGGACCAAAAACCCCAGACCTTAGATCACTTCTGAAACCAAGAGGAACCTCTGCCAACAAGAAGAGCTGAAGAGCTGAGGAGAAATGCTGCCCCTGCCTGTGACTGTGCTTTGTTAGGCTATCCTGCAGTTCCTGCTTCTGCCTGTGAAGCGGGACAAAGACTGGACTTTGTTGTGCATTCCTGCATGAGGAAGCAGAATCTCCAAGCGCTTGAGCTGAGCTTACCTCCTGTTCTGACATCTCAGGGCCATAAAAGACTTCCTCTGCCAGCACTGGGACTCTCTGCAGAGACTCCTGACCTGCAAAGTGGTGCCCTACCCAGTCCCTGAGCCCTTGAATGGTGAAGTTGGCAGAACAAGGACTGAAATCCCCGCACAGAACGCCGAGTGGAGACATTTTTTACACACCATCTTTAATGCGGCTGATAAACGATATGCCACCCACTTCGCAGCTGAACTCAATGCTCCACCTGCATCGCGGCTGGGAAATCGATGTATCACAGCTGGACAAACAACACAACACCCACTTGCGGCTGCTAATAACAACACAAACCCCACACAGTGTGGTTTTCTAACACCGTGCGACCAGATTTCTCACTCATCGTCGCTGGGTGTCAAAGTCATTGTGAACCTGCGTGGATCCAAGGTACCCGGTCCGGAAATCGAAGCATCGCTCGCTTGCCAGGGAGACAAACCACGCACTGTTGAGCAGACCAGAGAAGAAACAATGCACGCCCTCACTTGACTTGTGTATGTTGGATTTTTGTTGTTTTGGTCTTGTTTGATTTAGATTAAAAACATCTATTTTCCTAAACTGGTGTGGTGTCCATTTTGTAGTGTTTTCACTGTATTACTGTGTGTGTTCATAAAAATAATTCACACATTGCTTTTGGGTTAAGCCTTTCTGCTTGAGCCAAGCTACCAAGCGGGTGAGTGGGGGTTAACTAGGTGTGCTTCTCCTTTGCCCTGACTAGAGTGAGGGTACTTGCTTGGACAGGGGGGTAATCTGACTTCCAACCAAAGACCTAATTTCTAACAGCAATAGACCTACTCCCTGGCATGTGGTGGCACCAAGGCAATATGCGTGCCATCTCTTGCTCCAACTTCATGTGGTAGGCCATTCAAAGCATAAAATTAACCTTTCACATTGGCCGAATCCTGTTGTCGTGGGGACAGGGATTTAGCTGTTGATGTGTCTCGGCATTGAAGAAAGAACTTCTTGTAGCACACTGCCGAAAGATGGTTGGGACATGCCTCCAGATACAGCCACAGTGTATTGGAAAAACCCTGTGGCCACAAAATGAAGTGCTGCATGAGTTTCACTATTTGTGTTATTGCTGTTGTATTCATGTTGTGAGGCAGTATATCAGGCTCCAGCTGCTGACACAAATCCAAGAGAGTATTTAATCTGATTTCTTTGTTTTGTATTTCCCTTACCTCCATAGTGCCAAGGTCTGGAAATGGTCTGAAGACTTCTTGCTGTTGTCTTCTACTCGTGCTTGGGTTCAAATGTCTGCATGTATGATGAACAAACTATAGGACTGATTTTAGAGAAGCATCTTTAGGTCCACACTCAGGGCAGATCTCCGTCCCAGGTGTGGACCTAATAACACCACTTGTAAATGCCCTTTGTGAATTCCCAAAGTTATCAACTTAGACTCTTGGTTTAAGTTTTGATCAAACGTCTAAGTTTACCTTTGTGATCAGGCCCCATCACTTTAAATGGTCACACCATACTTTGATAATCAAAAGCATGTATTGGCAGCATTAGGAATCTCATTTTGTCATGTATGTACACATAGTTTTATCAAATTGTTCCTTCTTCAAAGCCCACTCTTCTACATGTCGGATGTTTTAAATTATGTACAAATAATATATTTTAGGTGTATTATTGGCTTATTATTATTATTTATTTTTTTCTAAACACCGTCAAAGGAGGTATAACATACACTGCAGCACTGTCAATGTTAAACACAGTCACGGTTCACTTTTCAATGTGTCTTATGTTGTTAAAAATAGCGTTGTTCATATCTGACAATTTTACACAAACTATCCTCCATTTTGAGTGCTGGTGATACACAAACAATTGAAAAATTCACAGCTTCATGTCCTAAAATGGCGGGTGCCTGACCTGGTTGTTCAGGACAAGGGGCGTCAGTGGAAGTTAACCGCGTAATAGTTGACCGTGTAATAGGTTCACAACGGACACTGGCATAGTCTAATGTGTGTGATGGCTATCCTCGAAAGCCAATGTCTGTTTCTGTCTCCATCACAGATTGCGTAAACCACGTGGTTGTTTACGACGTAACAAAAAAAGGTCACTTGACTCCTAACACTGCAGCCAACGATACCTCCTTAACTTTTGCTGCTGTGACTGACCTCTGGGAGCCAGGATGCTGGGCGAAGCAGTTGACAAGACCCCTGCCTTCTCCCCTGAGGATGAGGAACTCCTCACCACAGAGGACCTGTCCTTTTACAGCCAGGTGTATGGGAACCTAGAGAAACAGGTACATGTTTCAGTGGGTAATGTTTGGAATAGTAATGAGTTCCTTCTCTGTCCAGAGTCTATTTTGTCCTTTTTTGTTCATGAGTAAAGTGTTGTGATTGGAGTGTATTGAACTGAATGATTTAACTGGGTGCATAATATTGTTTCAGGATTTTAGAAATATCTGTGCATTGAATTGAAAAGTCACCTAAAAGAATTAGCTGTTTCTTCAGTTCATGTGAGCCACAATTCCAGATTTCGTCAGGCAAACTACAGGTCCCTTGCTTCAAGTGGCTACTAAGCACTGTACAACTAGGTTAAGTGGAAACATACAGCCCATGTTGAAAAGAGAGAAATGTAAATTCCAAGTAGAATCTTTAAAGTTGTGGAGTTGTCTGATGCTGTTCTGTCAAGTGAATTTACAGCCCATGTTTTGGAATAGGAGTATCTGTATGTTTTAAATATGCCATAGTGCCACACATGGGGAAAGTTATTTCCTATGCTGCCAGTCTAAAGGAAACAGGCTCTCAATCAGCCATACAAGTATGTCCTAGTACTACACATACTTGTTCATACATCACCCAAAACCTCCGCCCTTCCATACTGCCATTAGTCACTGCATGTGGTGCAAACCATCATATCTGATTCTTAAAAGATTAGGCATGCACCCAATGTAGCTGTGTGTGGGGTTATGTGCAAATAATGTCCAGGTTGATTAGCCTTTAGTCGCTCACAATGAGTTGGACTAAACAGGAGTGGGTCCCACTACAGGAAATATTTCCTAGCCATGGCCTAGATGAAGTTTGTGTCTGGGATTGGTAAAATGAGGAGAAAGAAAGGGTACTCCACAGATGAATTAGTATTTCTTTGGAACTTTTAATTGTTTGTAAGTATTCTGTACTGACTGTTCTGGGAATGAATGCGAGATATATAACAAAATTGTGTCACTGCACTACAGACAAACAAAATCACTCAAAATATCTTTTGCTGTAATTTGTTCTCATCCATACAGGTCACCACCCAACAAAAGCAGAATAAATGGAAGGCTTTTGCAAAGAAGGTGCAGTCCCTGGGGGTCCATAAGCAGCACAGCTTGCATTGCAGGAAGAGGTGGGAGGACCTTCGATGCTGGACTGGAAAGCCAGCTGAAGTCCAGCTTGGCCAGGTCTTCCAATGAGTCAGTGTGTGCACTGCACCCTGATCTCCCTAATGGCCCGCATCCTTACGGTGGCCTACTCCGAGATTGATGGGCAGTTGAGGGCCCAACACCAGTATCAAGAGGTTGAGCTGTTGTATGTATCTGTTCTTGTTTAACCATTTTTATTTACAGCAATGATGTTTGGCATCAACATGACTGTTGATACACATCCAACACAGACTTCTGTAGATGTAAGTTTTTCAGACTGTGTCTGATGCTGTGCTTGGTGTATTGTTTTGTGCAAAAGGTTGTCGCTAGATTCCTCATCACAAGTACTGTTTTGAGCAGACACATGGCTGTATGCGAAAAAACAGGTCCCTGCATTTTCTCCATGTTATGAGGGACATTTTACCAAACATGACCCATCTGAGAATTAGGTCAGGTCTGATGCCCCATCACAAATGTGAGTAGGTAATGTAGGTCCTTTTACTAGTCACATGGCATAATAAGCACTTATGATACGATTGATGTTTTACCCTTTACATTGGTAATTTTGTACAATGACAATATGATCATGAACATCTGCACTAAAAGGACTGGAAACATGTGTACAATGGCATCATACCTTATCTGAAGTATGTTAAAACTATGTTTCAACAGCAAACTTCAAGTCAGTTCATGTAGATAGTAGCAGATTGTCATGAAGCCTTAATCCTCCCAAATGTGCATGTAAGCTAGTCTTTGCCAACCAAAATGGATTCTTGTGCTAAACTGTATTGATTGAAACAGATAGGAATGGGTCCACATTGGTGACAAGGTTACACATACCCTAAATGACATTTAAGTGTTCTTAGTTATGTCCAAATGAGAAATCATTGATAGTGAAAAAAGTGACACATGAAAGAACTTTTTCCAATGGAAGGTTACGTCACATAGATTTGGAGTAACCCTTATTGGTAAGTCAATATCAAGCTAACACATTAATCTTTTGTAAATGTGGACATGGTTTTTCTGTACTGATGTGGATTATGAATGTATTAAGGCTAGCCTATGTATGTATTCATGCTGTTGAGGCCATTTGTCAAGCAGAGAATTTTAAGGTAGATAAGACACAACAGGCATGCATGATATGGGAGCCAACATGGGGAATTTTCACACTTTGAGCAAATGGTTTGTAGAATTGGCACAGATGCTAGCTTACCTGAATGACATTCACAGTGCCATGTCTGGCCCAGAGAGGTCATTCCAGGGCCTGGTTTCCTCAGTGACCACAGCCTACCACCCATCACAACCTCCTGCTCCAACTCCCACCCCGTCCCCATCCCAAATTCCTCTTCCTAGCCCTTCCAAAGCACACTACATCCTTTGCATGCACACACACAAGGAGCATATCCACACATAAACACAAACATAGACACACATATATAAACACACCACCACAAGCGTACCAACAATTACCACACCCACCATAACTCAAACATCCACATCCACCTCCACCACACCTGCAGACAACACACCTACCACAACACAAACATCCACATCTACCATCACCACACCTGCAGACACCACACCCACCATGACACAAACATCTACACCAACTACAACCACACCTGCAGACACCAAACCCACCATGACTGAAACAGCCACACCTACCTCCACACACATGCAGCAGCCTACCCACAGGCACCATAGCCACACACCGTACCTACACAGAACACCCATCCAAATGCCCACATACATTGCACGTTACACATATTGTACACAAATGCCCACAATCACCCATACAAAAGACAACCAGTAAAAGCACATACCAAAACATACACCACATACACCAGACCCACAGGCATCCACAAATCAACAGACACACGCACACCAGACACTGCCATTCCCTCCACCTCCCAACCACAACTCTCTCCCAAACGCCCTACCCATTTGCCTAAAGAAGATCTTAGATTTGCCCTGGTCCTTACCTCCTCCTCATCTCAAACCACCCCTCCCAAACATAAAATCACCCCTCCCAAACATCTTCCCACCCCTTCCACACCCCAATTCTCTGTTTCACATCCCATCCCACCCCTCCCCAATGTAAAACCACCCCTCCTAAATGTCTTGCCACCCCTTTCACATCCACCCCTCCCAAACTCCTTGCCAACCTTTTCACACACCAACCCACCCCTTCCACATCCTACACACAACCAAACTCGCCACTCCCAAATCCAAACCCACACCTCCCAAGTCCAAAACCACCTCTCCCAAACCCAACCCATCTCTCTCAAACCCAAGGACCACCCCTGAAAGTAAGATCATTGGGGTGTCTGCTCTCTGCCCAACAGATGCCCCTTCTGGACGAGGTTGATTTTGCCAGTGCGAATAGGAGGCAAGTTTTGAGCATGCAACCTAGGCTTAGGACATTTGGGCTTTGACCCTTTGTTACATTTATTCTTCATTTTTAATTTTGACTTATCTCATTTTCCTAAAAAAATCTATGACAATATCTTTTACCTGACCTTATTTTTCAAATGTTACTAATCATTTGCTGATGATGTTATTTCTGCTAATGTGTGTGCCATGCACTTACTCTGATTTGTGACAGTGACAAGAACAGGTTTTATTTTTTTTAGATATGTTTATAATGAATACATTAGTGTTATACATTTGTGATAGACAAGTTCATTTTGGTGCAAGCATTCATCACGTTACTGGACACTTAAGCCAAACTTATAGGTGTTTCTGTTTTCATGACTGGAGAATGCATGTGTGTTTATTTTACCATGATGTGTCAATAATATACATATATGTATTACACAGGGAATCTGACACTTTAAAGTAAAATGACATCTAATTGTTGTCACAAAAAACACAAACCCAAAGAGACATGCAACCTTCATACACCTTTGACATGTTTGCAGTGTACAGGTAACATTGGTTGTACAGAGGTAGCAGACAGCAAGGAGAAGTTTTTTGCAGGGTGCTGCTGCTGCCGGGCGCCTAACTGCTGACTAAGGCCATGTAGAGGGCGCGATCCTTGAGCCCCCCATTCCTGAGCCCTCCAGCGAGCCGCAAGATCAGTGGGTTTCATGGGGGGCCCGGGTGAGACCGGTTGAAACCGGGCGAGCTGGTCGACTGGTCCGGAGCCCGGAGCCCAGGGGCCCAGAGTCCAGAATCCAAGCTGCAGTGTAAGCTGCAGAGTAAGAGGAGGAGCGGTGCTGGAGGAGGAGGAGGCCTGAGGAGTGAAAGTAAGAACAAGGATTAGAAGTTCGGAGAAGGAGGTGGTGGAGACCGGAGTGACCGGAGAGCAGGACACAAGTGTAGGAGGGCAGAGGCCTTTGGCCTTTGTATTAAGGTAAAGTGGAGAGGGGGCTGTCTCGCCCTCACCGCCCTGGTGACTTGGCTGCCTGGTTGCTGGTTTTTCCAGCTCGCCCATCTGCCTGCCTGCCTCACACCACCTCATTTTCACCTCTCACCGACCTCCATTGATTTTCATTGTCTCGTAGGAGACTCGCAGGAGACTTAAAGGTACTTTTCACCTTTCTATGACTTCCATTGACTTTCATTGACTCGCAGGAGATATAAAAGATATTATAGTTACTGTGATTGTTGCTTGGCTTGGCTGCTGCCTTGAAGCCCTAAGCCAAAAGCCTACGGCAGGGGGAGTGGATCAGGAGTGTTGAGAGCTAGGAGGGATGGGAGTTATGTTGGTCTTTCCACTTCCGCCCTCCTTGTTCCTGTCTCCCTTTTTTCCCCTGATGACATTGTGAATTGGTGGTATTCTTCTACTATCTTTGACATTGCTTATATAGGAGACTGTGGTGTGCTTAGGACCACTTTGCAGCAAGAGTGTGATCAAAAGAACAGGATCAACAGAATGACATCTAAACGTACATGAAGGAGTAGGTCTTTTCTTAATCGAGCTTGCAAAAAAACTAAATCAAACCCCCTGAGAAACAAGGGGGTACATCAATTAAATACAAAAAGTCTGAATTCTATCCTACAATTCCTTTCAAAAGATCTTGGTGAGAAAATAATGGTTAAGGCAGGAAAAACATCTGGTATTATTAACAAATCTTCTCAAGGTCCCGTTCAGAGCAATGATTTGAATGCTTTATGGGTGTGGGCTATATCGCTATGGAAGAGTCTACTGGTTTTGCTGTTGCCCCTCCCGTGAGTGGGCCAAATCAGGTCAAAGTTACAGATTTTACACTCCCTGATATAGATCCGGATGAGGTGCTTGGCTGCAGATTAGCTCCTTCAATTACACCAACGAGGCCCGTAGAAGCACATTCTATTGTCGAATCCCCCATGCTAAAACTATTCAGTATTACCCCTTTGGATCACTTGCTCTCTGACTTAACTTCATCAGATACCCTGGATCTAGTGTGTTCACCTGCACAACATGTAGTCCTCTCCGAATCTCTCAAGTGCCTTGAAAGAATTTTAACATCGATCCTGGAACTTTTGGAGAAAACTGTAAAACATTCAGACCATACTCAAGACATTCTGGTTTCTATTTTAAAGTTACTAGCAAATCAAAATACAAGACATTCGTCTACAGAGTTGCCTATGACCACTAAACAAGAAGCATGTCAGAGCTTAGGCCTGAACTCAAATGGTATTAGCCCGCAGTTTTTAAGTGTTGAGGACTTGAAGATCGTAGGTGATAAACTCTCTCACTTTGATAGAGGAACTCAAGCAGGAAAACCACAGGTGGTCGAAGGAGCCACTACTACAGTAATTCAGTCCTCTGAAGAGAATGAGATATACTCTTTGGACAATCTGTTCACCAATACAAACTCATTTCTTAATACTTCTCCACTGACTCATGTTACCCAGATAAAGGAAGCTGTCCCTATTCCCAGCGCAGCACCATTTCCAATTTTCCTTCCTAAAGATCACCCACCCATAAAGCATGCGTAACAAATTGAAACCGAGATGGGTCAGGTCAGCAGAATATCTGAAATAGGAGGGAAAAAGACTGGAAAGGAAAGAAACTGGAGAATCATAAAAAAAAGGAAGGTTAAGTTTGAAGAGAGAGAACAGGTAGAATATACGGACACCGTGGAACAGGTCCCCCCATCGAAGAACTCTCAGAATGGGACTGAGTGTGCGTTAGTAGTTGTACAATCACAAGTCTAGGTTCAGACGGATGAATCAGTGATTCCAGAATTTCCATGTGCTAGATCTGACTCCACCATCATGTTCCCGCCTGATCTTGTCCAGCCTGTGGAAAAGGAGATTCATCCTGGATTAAGTACTCAGAATGTGGGAGGAAAACTAAGAGGGGATAATGCCCTTGATGAGCTGACAGACTTATCTGACTATCTGGAGTTCTTGGCTTTATTTGACCCAAATGTATGCTTAAATAGGTTGTTCCTGTTGTCATGCTTTTTGGAAATAGACAAGCTCAATTTAATTGAAAGTACCAATATTGTGAGGGTCTTTCCTGACCACAGTATGGGCAAGAGTAAGAGAAAGTTTTATTTTTTTCCCAAAACTATTGTGAAATTAATCTTGGCTAATTGTGCCCAACTACAAAGCAGGGGTATAGATGTCATCCTAGTTTGAGAGAAGAGAATGTATTCTGGCGGGCTATCTAAGACTCACAGATCAGTTTCTACAAACTCAGTCATGAATTCGGGGGGAAAATCGTTGTGGAAGGGCCGAAATTACAGGGCTACGGTACCAATCAAGAAAACTGGCATTGGCTAGCGGGGGCGCTGAACAGACCTAATCCTAGGGATAACTTGAAACAGCCATGTTACTATCACTGGCCCTTCCTTGGTTTCCTGGAATGTTGCAGGTCTAGGGAAGGATCAGTGTAAATTACAAGTCTTGTGTTCAGTGATGATTGATTTGATTTGCATCCGAGAAACCTGGTGTTCAAAAGAGTTCACCTGTCCGGGTTACACGGTTTTAAGCAAAAAGGCACTCCCTTTAAAAAAAGGGCATGCTAAGGGGGGCATCACTAAGCTTTTAAGTGACAGATATAATTGGGAATATGTCAGCCTCCCTGACTCTACAAATTTTCATCAAATAGTACGAGTACAAGTTAGGGGGGAGAAGGGTGGGAAAATACCCATACGATTGTAAATGCATATATCCCTCCCGAAAAGGAATGGGATACTATATTACAACAACTCTTTTTACAAATTCGTGCTATAAGTAATCCCATTAATCTAATTGTAATGGGGGACCTAAATTGCAAAGTTTCAAATACTATACTATATTCCTTTAGTAACTTAGATAGGGAAAAAACGCTGAATATCCCTTCTATCAGGTTTCCTTCTAGAATTAGGACAGATAAAAGAGGAATACGCTTTTTGAAAGGCTTAAGGGATTGCGGCTGTATTATTCTTAATGGGCGCTTTAATATGGTTTCAACTGCAGCCCCCACCCATAAGCCATTCAAGAATAACTACATCTGTGCATCGTACAACTTACCTCAAAAAGTCGAGAACATGGCGGTATTAGACACTCCATACAGCGACCATAAAATCTTAAGGCTCTCTTTAAGCTTAAAGTTAGGGGCTACAGACTCGTGGTCTATAAAAGGCATAAACATATGTATTAATGGAAAAAACAGGAGAATGTCCGGGACACGGGCAAAAATGTTATTGATTAAGCCGTTATTGGAGAACATCACGGGAAATTTTGAAGTGTGGGAGAAAGATGTTTTAATACAATTTGCCAACTTAATAAAGCATATTACTTCATGTAAGCAGCCTGAGCGTAAGATAATAAGAGTGGAAAAAGTTCAGCTTCCTATTCTGAACCTGAATAGAGTAATAAATATGCTAGTACGACGACAATTGGAATACGAGTCTAAGGAATTGAGTAGGGAAATAACAAAACTAAAGAGAAGAAGAACGCGGTTGAAACTGACAATTCAGAAAAAAGAAGAGGACCATAATTGGGTGGTACTGAGGGGAGTGGCTGAGAAACCCCAGATCATTTTGGGCTATTATTTCAAAGGGGTGCGGAAACTGTAAATCCTTAGCCGCCACCCGATAGCAGAGGAAGAGTGGAAATTGTATATACAAGAACATGACACTGAAAATCAGGCCGCTGATCTGGGGAGAAAGGAGACAGTAATAAACAGAGGTGGAGAAATGGGTAACACAGAGGCTCCAATAGTGGCAGAACTAGAAGGGATCATAACATCAATGTGCTCTTCAGGTGCCTTGGGCCCCGACGAGATTCCAATAACCCTAATTAAAATGGATCCTTTGCTATGGGCAAAACTATTACAACCAGTTTTTGGCTCCTGCTATGCCCATGGTAAAATCCCGGAATCATGGAAGGGTAGTATATTTCTTCCTCTACATAAAAAGGGAGATAGATCAATCCCGTCAAATTACAGACAAATCGCCCTATTAAATGCAACAGGAAAGAAATTTGCGAAAAGCATCCTCCTGCAACTGAATGATTGGGTGGAGGAAAATGGTATCTTACCAGTGGAACAGGCAGGCTTTAGCAAATGCCCATAATACCTTAGACAATATCTTGATTATGCAAACTCTAATTGATAAGTATGTTCAGACTAGGGGAGGTATTTTGTATGCAGCATTTATTGATTATTCCACAGCATTTGACAGAGTGGATAGGGGAATACTGTGGAAGAAACTTCAAGACCTAGGGGTTCCATCTGGACTCCTACAAATGGTAATTGCCCTACACGCATCAACCTGGTATAAGATCTCAATGGGGGGAGAACAGGGATTGTCTTCAAAAGTATTAATAAAAAATGGCCTGAAACAAGGTTGCCTACTGGCCCTACTCTTTTCTCTCTCTATATTCATGACCTTCCCAAAAGTCTCAGGAATTCCTCCGGCAGTGCCCCTGCGGTGGGGGGCTGGCCAACTGTGTGCTTAATGTACATGAATGATATAGTAGTGTATGGCCTTACACCAAAAGGCCTAAATCATCACTTGGCCGCCCTAAAAATCTACTCAGAGAAGCACTACCTGAAAATTAATACAGCAAAGTCACTGGTGATTTGCTTCTCTGGAATGATAATTAGAAGTAAAGTATTGTATCCTTGGGCTATGGTCAACACAATTTGGAACAGCAAGTTTCTTACCAGTTTCTGGGTAAGATCTTTTCGGCTTCAACAAAAGATCATAATCACATTTGCCATAATACGAATAAGGCTCTTTCACTTGCCCAAGGCCTGTCTGCCTTTCACAAGGCAAATGGTAAACGTAATTTCTTTCACTTACTATCTGCCTATCAGGTCAAGAACCCTGCAACTCTTTTATACGCGATAGAGTGTATTGATATAACCAAATGGGATTTTCTGGACAAGACAGAAGGCCGCATTCTGAGACGCATGGTTTCTTGTAATCACGCAGTCTCAGGGGCTGCATTACATCTTGAATTTGGCACTGGGAATATCTTTGTGCAAGCCCTGGTGGCAGTGATAAGAATGGTGCACAACCTCATGCATAGTGAGAAAGTACATTGAGAAACCTGACCTACAGTGAGATCTTTAACAATCTGAGGGAAAAATCAGATTTTTTAGAAATTACATCAAAGCTATTCGGCTCTTAGAGCTTGACTTGGACCTTTGTCCAATTCCCTATGCATCGCTGAAAAAAACTATGAAAGAAGTGTCATGGGTCAAAGGCTTTTTGTTGGACATGGATGTGTGTCACCAAAGAAGAGGTCTAGAGAAGCTAACTAACTCTGTAACTATGAAAATGGTGCAACCTTATTTGCCTTGGAATTTAAACCATGGGGTGAGGTGATTGTGTATGCTGCTTAGACTTAATAGATTGCCACTGAGAGATCTTACCTCTAGGTGGGATGGCTCGACTAGCATTTGTGATATGTGTCAAGGTGGGGTACAATCTCTTTCACGTTCTGTTTATCTGTCCGGCTCCAGCCGCTCCAAGGAAACTTTGGTTGAAACCCCTCTTTTTGCAGCTTAATACTAGATCTCACAGAAAGGCGTTGGATTCATGTTACACACCCCACAATGAGAGATTTTGTTACAGGATTTGTATGTTTTTCTAATCATTTTTGCAGATATTTTGAATTATTGTGTTTGTGTATTATGTATTTATATGATCTGCCCCTTTTAAGAAATGTGTATCATTCTATGTTGAACTTTTATGATTTTGTATCACTATTCATGTGTATCTCTTAGGAATTCCAAAACATGATAATAAATAAATTGAATTGAAAAAAAAGCAATGGTTGTACATTTTGTGTACACCCATTTGTATAATTTTGCAGTGCAATTGCTATATTATCATGGATTATGTAATTCATATTTGGTATACTGCTTATGTATATGATAAGGTAATTTAGGGAAAATTGTTGCAAACAGCTGTATGGCCACGCTTCGATTTGGAATTGATGTGACTTTTTATGTAGGTGTGTATTGCCATGGAAATAGTTAGTACCAGAATGGTGAGTGTTACTGATATATCAAGGTGTGTTTTTAAACATTTTTTTAGAGGGCGTGGCCTGACCGCCGGGCAAGATGGCCGTCACTTCGTGAGGCTCTGCCTGGCCCGGGGCCGTTTATCCGACTATTGTCTCATCAGACGGTGCTGGCGGGCGTGAACCTGGCGCGCTCTTTTAAGAGGAGTCCCTGAGCTGCCTACGGCGGCTCGGGAGCAGCGGAGCGATTGGAGCAGCTAAGAAGGGACGCGGGCGAGCCTGTTGACGGCCGCGCTCGTGCGGGTAGAGCGTGGAGCGGGCGGACGAGCGCGGAGGTCTGCAGCAGCTTCTGAGGGGAGTGGCCGGGCGTGGAACTACGCAAGGTGCAGAGCGGGCGGGTGGAGGTGAGGCCCGCAGCTGCTCCCGGAGGTACGTGATCGGGTGCAGGGCTGAGCTTGGGGGCCACTCGGTGACGTGGTCACGTCGCGGCCCTACAGCACTCTTGGCTCTGATGGCGCTGACGCGGAGGAGGCTCGGATAGGCCCCGAAGCTATCTCTGGGCCCGGCGGCTTAATCGGGCGAGGAGGAGGCCCGTACGGAGACAAGCCGTCGAGGTAAAGCCTTGAAGGGGCCCTCGAGGTTCGTAGCTGCTCTTACTTGGCCTCTGAGGAGAATCGGCCGAATATTCAGGTGGGCCCCTCGGGCCGCTAATTCAAGGATATGAAGTGAGGCCCGGCGGAGGGCGTCGAAGGCTGTGACTGCGGTGGCCTGAGAAGGGTGCACGAGTGGCGACTATCCGGCTGGGCAGCGTGGGCTGATTGGGCCTGTGAGGATAGGCTGTTGTTCTGGGATCCCGCTCCTTGACGATCCCTGCTGCTGGAGTGAGGGCCCACGTGAGTTCTGCGCTAATTGGAGGGGTCACTGGAGTCTGGGCCTCCCTTTACTTGGCTCTACTTACCTGGACCTGGTCGGAGGTGTTGAAGCAGGGTGGAATGATGGGAAAGGCTGATCAACGTCAGGCCAAACTTACTTTCGAGGGGGGGGGGGAAAAGAACGCTGCTGCCAGCTCCCAGCCCTGTGAGGAGCCGAGTGGAGAGGATAGCCCTGAGGCATCGGTGAAATCCATGATTTTGGAACTTAAGGCCAGCCTGGCTGGCATCGACGCTAAGCTGGACCATGTCACCGAACAGCTTGATCGCATTAGGGCGCGTGTAGATGATCACGTCACAAGGCTTGAGGCCACGTACATCTGACATAGAGGATGCACGCCAGGGTGACAGGGATCAGATTGCACGTATGGATCGAATACTCTAGGTCATACGTAACAAGAACGAGGACTTGGAATCAAGATCCCGCCGCAATAACATTCGAATTGTGGGACTGCCGGAGGCGACCGATATGGGGCGAATGGAAGACTTTATTGAGCAGATGTTATCTGAGTTGTTCGCTGGTGAGCTCTCTCGGATGTTGGTGGTTGAGAGAGCTCACAGATCTTTGGGACCCCGACCCCCTCCGGGGACTCCCCCACGTCCAATTATTGCACGTCTATTAAATTACCGTGATCGTGACGCTGTACTACGCCTGGCAAGGGAGAGACGTCCGTTACTTTATAAGAACTCAGAAATAAATTTCTTCTAAGACTATACACTTGGTGTGCAGTCCCAGAGACGTGCCTTCTTGCCGGTTAAGCGACTGCTGTCTCAGGCGGGAGTGAGCTTTGCCCTGTTATACCCTGCTAAGCTGAGGGTGCGCCATGAGGGTAAGATGCACTACTTTACGGACTTGAAACAAGCGACCAAATTTGCTCGGCGGCTGCCAAGGGAGCGAGAGACCGCAGAGCGCCATGGACGTGGCAGTGATGGTGCTGCCCTGAGTGACAATGACTTATATGCTCCGATCGACCTGATACCCATTGTTGGAACTGATTGGGCGTGCTGGCTGCTCCTCGCCTGGTCCCGTCTGCTTAGTGACTGGTAGTTGGCCCACGGGCCTCTCTCTCCCGATGCCATCTGGGCGGAGAGATACTAGGCCGGCCATAGCCCCTGGGATGAGTCCTATTATTCACTGTTCTTGTTCTCGAGGAGGGTTCTGGGGTCAAGATGGGTGGGTAAATGGTTGGGTCCGATTGGTGGGCCTGAGTGGGTGGGGGGTGGGCGGTTTCTCACCTGTTTGTGGGGTATTGTCCCTTCTTTTATGTATGGATGTTCTATTTGTTTCTTGGCGAATTTTATGGCAGTTGGTGGCTGGCCTATGCGTGCAATACTGGCTGATTGTGGATGGGGCCGAGGGGTGAGGAAGTATCTGGGATCAGATGTTTGACTTGGAATGTACGAGGGCTTAATGATAGTAGGAAAGCTCGACTTGTGGCTGCATATGTTAAGAGACATGCAATTGATGTCTGTATGCTCCAGGAGACGCACTTAGTGAGGTCCACAACACACAGACTAAAATCTGGGTGGGTGGGTGAGATACATTGCTCCACGTACTCGGGTTATTCCCGTGGAGTCGCAGTCCTTATCCGTAAGGGTCTGCAGTGGCGAACGAAAGAAGTTCTGGTGGATCCAAATGGCAGATACGTACTGATGAGTGGTGTGTTACTGGACAAGGCGTGTCGCCTAGTTGCTGTGTATGGGCCGAATGTTGATGATCCAGGTTTCTTTCTGGAGCTGTGGCGCCTGGTAGAGTCGTTGGGGCCGGGTGCGGTGCTTTGGGGGGGAGATTTTAATGTCGTACTTGATGCCAAGTTGGACAGGGAGAGCAAGGCCAGGATACAACATGTTGCGGCGGCTAAGGCCTTGGAGGCCGTGATGCGTGATGGTGCACTAGTTGACCTGTGGCGGCAGCGGCATGGAGTGGCGCGAGAGGGTCTATATCTGAATTATGTGCATGGTAGCTGGTCTCGAATTGACCGCTGGCTGGGTTCCAGGGATATGCTAGCCTGGACTAGGGCGGTTGAACATCTTCCTCGTACGCTGTCGGATCACTCGCCGGTGTGTCTGGAATTGGAGATGCCGACTGAACTTGGTAGATCTGTTATGTGGCGGCTGCCTAGGGGGGCGCCTCGCGATGCGGCCTTCCGTGAGGAATTGCGGGAGGCGATTAAACTGTACTTTGCAGAGAATCAGGGATCGGTGAGGTCCCCAGGTACCCTCTGGGAGGCATTTAAAGTTGTTATCAGAGGGGTCTGTATCTCGAAACAACACGGTATAGTTAAAACTCTGAGACGTGAGATGGCTGAAATTGAGTCACGACTCGCTGAGTTGGAAAGGCGACTGGAATCTAACTGGTCTAATGAAGTCCTTGCGGAGATCCGTCAAGTGGTATCGCTGTATGAGGAGGTCTCTCTTAGGGAAATCTGCTTCCTCTGGAGGGAGGCTCGCGCACGTCAGTATGGGGAGGGTGAAAGGGCTGGACGTACGTTGGCATCTTTGCTTCGTAAACCTTATGCCAGTGACTATGTCTCCGAGGTCATGGATGGAGGGGGTGAGAGTGTGTCGGGATCGGGAGGAATTATGCAGGTGTTCACTGATTTCTACGCTGGGCTCTATGCGGCTCCGGCGGGAGCTGGTGTGACTGATGCACAGATGCCCTTCGAGGATATCGCTCTAATATGGTTTGATGAGGTGCATAGGAAATACTTAGATTAACCATTTTCAGCAGAGGAGGTGGCTGCGGTCATATGTCGCTTACCTGGAGAGAAGTCTCCCGGTCTGGATGGCCTAACCTCTGCGTTCTATAAAGAGTATGTGGATATATTAGCCCCTCGACTATTGGAGGTCTATGCAGAAGCCCTGGAGACTGGGTTGCTTCCGACCTCGCTCCGGGAGGCACTGATAGTGACGATCCTGAAGCCTGGAAAGGATCCGACTTGATGCGACTCGTACCGCCCGCTTTCCATGATAAATATTGACAAAAAAATCCTAGCGAAGATGATTCCGGCGAGGCTACAGCCTCTTCTCCCTAGTTTGGTGCTTCCGGATCAGTCGGGTTTTGTTCCAGGAAGGTCTACGGGCCACAATTTGCGCACCTTCTTCGCGGTGGCGGGAACACTAGTAGAGGATGGCAATGTGGCAGCTGTTTTCCTGGACGCAGCTAAAGCGTTTGATTCCTTGACATGGGACTATATGTTTGCCCTGTTGGGTCGGGTGGGACTTAGCGCACGCTTCCTTCGCTGGATTAAATTGCTGTATACATTGCCCACTGCTAGATTGCGCCTCAATGGGAATGTGTCTGCCCCATTCCCTGTTGCACGCGGCACGCGCCAGGGATGCCCGTTGTCCCCTCTCCTTTTTGCTGCGGCAATGGAGCCCCTGGCCGCCCGGCTCCGACAGAATTATAACGAAAGAGGATTGCAATTCCGGCAGCGACCAATTTTGATATCTCTGTATGCAGATGATATTGCATTATATGTACGGAATCCTGACCAGAATCTGGATATACTACTTGATGAGATCGTGCGTTTTGGTACCTTTTCAGGCATTACTATTAATTGGTCTAAATCGGTGGTGCTGCCTTTAACCCCCAAGGTGCCGCGATATGACTCTCGATACCCTTTGACGTGGGCGGATGGGCCGGTGCGGTATTTGGGTATACAGCTGAGTTGTGATGTAGAGGAGTTGTGGTTGGCTAACTATGGTGCTGCTCTGACATGGCTGCAGGGGAAGGTATAGACCTGGCGAACCCTCCCGTTGTCATTAATAGGACGTATTGCTATTGCAAAGATGGTAGTTCTACCAACATTTTTGTACTTATTTGTGAATCTCCCTCTCCCGCTTCCGAGAAGTTACCTGAGGCGTATGCGCTCAGCGCTGATCTGCCTGGTGTGGGCGGGCCGACGCGCGCGTATTTCATGGGAGAGGCTGACGTTGCCGCTCGAACTTGGTGGGCTCGCTGCGCCGGATATGGATCTGTACTATCTATGCACTCAGGCGCACTTTGCGTATTACTGGCTGAATCCTATCCGTTATCTGCCGCACCTGGCGCCTGAGAGCGACTCTGTGTGGCCGGACGACCTGGCGAGGGCATTTGGTAGACGTGTTCCGCCCCGGGTGCGGGGAATTGACACGGTGGCATGTACGATGCGGGCGTGGGGTATGTTGATGCGGCGGTCCGGGATTGCGGCCCCGTGCGCTCCCTCTTTACCGGTAATGGCGATAGCGGACGGGCAGTTGTACCGTGACGGTGGAGTACGCGGGTTTCTCCGAGATGCCGGCCTAACCGAGCTGAGAGATTGGATGATGGATGGTCGCTTGCTTGATGTATCTGAGATACTGGCTGGTCGCGAGTGCACGGCGCTCCAGCGTATGTATGTGATCCGAGTTTGTTCTTTTTTGCGGAACCACTTGTGGAGTTTGGAGGAGGCCCCGGTGGAGTTCCGCGCGCTGGAGGTTCTCTGCTGTGCGCGGTCGCCTAATAGGCTGGTCACTAAATTAAATAACTGTATGCAGGAACAGAGGAATAATCTCCGGGAGCCATCTAGACTAGCATGGGAGGCGGATCTGGGAGAGTCCATCTCGGAGGCTCTGTGGTGGGCCTGCTGTGCGCATATGAGAGCGTTGACACCAAATTACAGGTTCAGATTGCTGCATTTTAAATTTTTGCACAGACTATATTATACCCCAGTGTGGTTGCACTCCTTGGGGCTGCGCGAAGATGCACGTTGTGCGCGCTGCCGGACGCCGGAGGCTGGTTTTTTACATTTGGCGTGGGAATGTACGGAGGTTTACGCCTACTGGGTGGCAGTTTTCAATGCAATCTCTGAAATGGTCGAAATAGAAATCCCTGCCACTCCTAGAACCGCGCTGCTTGGGTGTGTGGAGGACATCAGTGCAACACACAGACTCTTGGTGGGTCTACTATTGTTGTTGGCCAAGCATAGAGTGGCCATGTGCTGGGGCGGGACGAGAGTGCCGCGCCGTTCTGAATGGCTAAGAGATGCTGCTTTCTGTCATGATCAGCTTATGGTCTTCTGGAGCCTGATGCCTGAAGGGTCTAGACCCAAAGACATTTGTGCCCCGCTGAATAACTTCTTAGCGGCCCAAGACGAATGAGTGATATAACCAAAGAAGCCCGGACTGAGTTACTGACCCCTCTGTGTGTTGGCATCTATGCCAGGAAAGGTGAATGGTTGTAGATGTATGGCTGTGTTCCCCACCTGCTCCTTTCGTCCATATCTGTTGATGTCCCCTATTTAACTGTATGTTATCACTACAGCATATCTGGTAGAAAGCTGCCCCGTGGAAATTCCGTACGGATCTTGTCCCCAATTAATGAATGGGAATTTAGAAGAACAAACTAGATTGGAAGGATCAATGTGTACCTGTCTGATTTCTCCTACACGGAATGTATGTTAATATTGCAGTGGGTGGCTATTGCTCTTTAGATATGCTGCTCTGAAGGGCTGTTGCTTTACTTTTATATGTTTGATATGATAAAATCAATAAAAATAAATAAAAAAAACATTTTTTTAAGTACCACATTACACATGTATGCACTGCACATCATTGTACTATTTCTTGCAAGTATTTTTTAAACATGCACATGTTCAGTGCTAATTTACACAGACAATTCTGAGAATGATGGTGAAAGAGTGACTTACCGTCTGTTCCGGCGATGATGGGGTTGATTTCTATCTAGGTCCAGTAGCAGCAGCAAAGGTAGTATTTGTACGATTGGATTCATGGTGATGGGAAATGGAAAAAGTAGACAAAGGTAAGTTTTGTTCTTATGTCCCTCCCAATCTTCCAACTCAGTTGTGATGTTTTGGCCACCACAGTTAGGTTGGTGGGAAGGCACATCATGATTGACTCAGCAGTAAAAAGGACTGGACTCGCACTGGCAGCCACTTTTGCCTATTGCGTCATCAACACAGGTGGTGATTCCTGAAGGTGATGGCAGTTCATCTGCAGTCTTTCGTCTATGGACCTACCAACATCTAAATAGAGTGGGTCGATCACCAAATCAACAGACAGGAAACTGCTGGAAAATCAACAGCAGGACTGCTACCGCCAAGACCTAAATCAGACCCTTGGTTACTCATGGGACCATGATTGTGAAATTAGTTCTACATCAAAAACTTGAATAGATTCAGAGCGATTTTTTTTACTTAACTCTGCCAGATTGCAAAGCTGTCTTGACAGGCTGTCCAAAGAGGCTTCACAGTAGGCCATGAGCCAGGACCCTAAATTCAGACCACTGGGGGATAGGGTCTAACATGATGTTTTTACAAGGTCTGGATGCGTAGACATGGAAAATATGTGATATCAAATCATCACTGTTTGCCTTTTTTCTGATAATATTGGATTAGCAACCATAGTCGAAAAAATATGTGGAAATATAAATCTAATTCCACCAGATTGATTAAATTCAATAAAATGTAAAAATAATTATGATTAATAATTGTATTAACAATACAGTCTTTAAAATTATAACAATACAACTTCATAGTATTCCTCATATATTGATGTAGATTGAATGCATAGTTTCCACTTACAATTTCAAAAAATAATAGTTGTCCCATCTTACACAGGCAATGTATGTCATGAGTAAACATAAATACAAGTTTGTCATTCACATTCATCATCATCATCTTCTTCTTCTGAATAGGTGTCATCTTTCTCTGCATCTGTTTGATTTTCACAGGCAGGAATTTTGCACGTCAGTGCCCTTGAGGTCATTTAGACTGCTGACGCATGTTGACAGTTTGCAGTTCCTAATGCAGTTGCAAGTTAGGGAATCGAACACAGCCTGAAGTGGTGGCTGTCCCTCCATCCAGTCCACTAACATTTGCTCTGCTCCCTCTTGTTTTTCCAACTTCCACCCTCTCCCAATTGCACTAGGTGTCTGTGGATCATTCAGAAGAACCCTCTTGTTTATAGCGTCTTGATAATTTGCACGTTCGGCATACTTCTTCAGACAGTCCCTGCAAGGTGGAAGTTGATGACTGCCTATCTCACCTTTCTTTGTTCAGAATAGGAGATATTTTGAGTCATTTACTTGATGAACTGAAGATTTTGGTGCATACAGCAAAGACGGGAAATGCTCCAATGGGTCCATTTGTACTTCAGTGAGATCCCATTCATCTAATGTCTGTTGCAGACAGGATTTTGAATGCACTTACTTTTCCTTTTCCCGCAAATGCACTTACTGTGTCACATCCAGTAAATGTGTGGAGACCTATCATAGCTGGATAAACATGTTCACCAAGAGTGGAAGCTATTTTCTGAATGTCAAGGACTTGCATGTACCACGTTTCAGAAACAATTCAGCCACAATTCTGTCATGGGATCCCAAACATATAATAAACACATTGGTATCATCTGAGCTTATCATTACTGCCTCAGAACCCTCATTAACAGTGTGAGCAGCATGCAAACAGCTATCTATTTCTTTGTGAATACTGTTGAGATCGGGCACTTCGTGGCTCCCTTCAGATGTGATTTTGTAGCATTTATCGTCACAGTACTCAAACAGTGTTTTATTTGTAAGTTTTACACTATATTCCGGTTTCCTCCATTTGTTAGCAAGAAATGCAATGAGGGTTGTTTTCTTCCTTACGTGACTTAAGAATTTCCTCCCCTGTCTGACAATCTTTGAAGGTGAGATGCTCTGTAACTGTTGCCTGAGTTCTTCCCCTCTGATTGTCCTTTCACTGTTTGTAATAGATGTCTCGTACATATCAAGCACAAAATCGATTCTTTGACACCTATTTCCTCCCCAAAGCCATGGGTGGGACAGACATGACCCCCTCACCAAAGTTTGATTCTTCTTCCTTTACTCTCTGACCAAGAACCATACCATCAATCAGTGTGGCAGAGAACAAGGCAGATATGGAATAGCGGAGCTCTGCTACACCCCTTCATTATCGAGGGGAAATCTCCTGTATGACAGGCCATCCATCTTTCAACTTACCGTGCACAGTGAGCTCCCAAGCTGGGCTGCTGCACAGAGCCTCCAGCGCACCTGCATTTGCACGATGCAGTACAGGCCACCCTAAGAAGCTGGGACTCTACATGGCATGGCACACTGGCCTGCTTCCAGACTGCTATTGAGTGCGTTGCTGCCTCGTGCTCTGGCAGTACTGTGGATCAAAATAACCAACATCTGCTGAAATCGCAGGTGAAGTTGCACTGACCATGGGATGACGGTGGGGTATCACGAGCGGAGCTGTGATCGGTGGGGCAAGCCGGGGCTGTGGATGAACTGTGCCACTTCTGGTGCACTGTGGTCACTGTGAGCTGCGCCCCACGGGCATCGCTCTGGCTCTCCATGAGGCCCGACGGTTGAGTGGAGGGCGGCAGAGGCTTGGGACTGTGACCCACTGTCGATGCTGTGAACTGAAGTGAGAGCTGCTATTTACATGAGTTGTGAGCCAAGGGCTCCTGATATTGACATGTTTCTGAGGAGGGGGTTTTCTCCTCACCTGCAGGCTACTGGTAACAAGGCACCCCACCTTTTTGGGTTCCCCTCTCACTACAGTCCTCGCTGTCCCATGGAGTACAGCATATGGATGCCATGGGGAACTATGCCCCTACATCGTGAGTAGTCCCCAGGATTAGTGTTGGTGCTGTTATGCTGGGGCCCCGTGCATGTGACACTTCATATACAGTTCTGCCAAATGGGAAGTGTCCCTAAACTGTGGCCTCAGACTTTTTTGCATGGCCGCCAGATTTGGCTGGAGCAGCGACGTGACCCTCTGATTGTACAATGGATAGTGGTGCTTACACCGCAGGTAGGGCGATGAGGGCGGTGTCGTAAATTATTGCCATGGTGCTAATCTCGACAAATTTGGCACCTCCACCTATATGCAGTTATTGTGATCTTTGTCATGAAACCTGACACACAGCTGACTGTATCTTTGTGTGAGGGGCATCTGAACCGTCCGTGCAGTGGTGAGAACACTCAACTGGGTGCCGACCCAGTGTGTGATGCTATACTTTTGCTTCTATATCTGTCTGCAGCACCAGACAACATGGCGGATCTGGACATGGGTCGCCAGTGTGGTGTGGGCCACTTGTCCGCTTCCCAGTCCCTGATGCCCACTCCGCAGCCACCATCTGCTGAGACCAATAGAACACACTCCAATACACTGAAGAACAAACTCAATGCCACAATGTTGGCAATAGAAAATACATAGACATTGTTGGAGTCCAAAATAAACATGGTTGACTCTGATCTCAGCCTTCTCCAAGCAGACCATAGAAAGCTAGCAGACAGAGTGAAGGCAGCAGAGCAAACTATTACAACTCTACCACCTAGAACACATAGGCCCACATTATGACTTTGGAGGTCTCTGAGTGAGACTGCCAAAGCCACGGGGGACAGTGCTGGCAGTCTTCCATGTAATGGGTACTGCCGGATTTCCGCCACACTTTGGGCGGATATCTTGCAGTAGCCATGTTGGTGGGCGGTGGCAAACTGGCGTTGCTACCACCTGCAGAAGGATGCCGCCAGCCGTACTAAGACCATAAATATGACCTGGCAGTGTCCTGCTGGCGGGGTGCAGCTGGCAGTGGCAGCGCCCCTTCCTGTTCCCTGCCATATGACCTCCTCGCCGGACAAGGTAAGTGGGCATCTGACAGGGGAAGGGTGGGGGTGTTGTGTGTGCGTGTCTGAGTTTGTGGTGTCTGTTTGTGTGTGTATGCATGTGTGTGTGTGTGAATGCAACTGTGAGTGTTGTGGTGTATGCATGGTTGTATGCGTGTAAGTGAATGCGTGTATGAATGTTGAAGTGAGTGTGTGTCTGCATGTCAGTGTGTATGCGTGTGAGGATTCACGTTTGGATGTTTGTGTGTATGCATTCCTGAATGCGTGTGAGTATGTGTAAGCGAATGCGTGGATGGATGCATGTGAGTAAATGCGTATATGGATGAGTGTGAATGGATGCGTTTCTGGAAGTGTAGGTGAGTGGGTGTATGCGTGGTGCGTGTGGGTATCTGTGTGCATTTATGCAGGGAAGGGGATGGGGCACAATGTGTGTAGGGGGTGCTATGTGAGCAGGGGGCACTATGTTTGTAGCGGGTGTGGTGCTATGTGAGTGGGGGGTGAGGGCCACTATGGCCCTTATTATGACATTGGCGGAAAATCCCACTTACCGCCACGCTGACTGACGCCAACTTACCGCCACTGTGTCGGACTTCCGCTCACCATATTATGACACACACCAATCCATCACTATTCAGCCTCAGACACAATGCCGTCACACCAAAGGTCAATGATACACTGGTTGTGTCCAAATCCATACCGTTACGCCAACAGAACAACGCCTACCATATTATGACCCATGAATCACAATGGCAGACATTCAATGGCAGTAAACCATTGACAGTACATACCGCCGTACTCTTAATATACACACTCAAACAACACCAAATTGGACAATTCAAAATACACACACCTGACACCCATACACACAGCCCACCCATACACCCACACCACTATAAAACACACACCCACACTACCTACAACCCTTTACGAATTCAAACCATTGGCACAAGACAGACACCATAAGAGACAAGACCAGAACCACACACCACCATCACCTATACACCACCCACGCACCTTACATCACACATCACACATCACAACATATCACCCTACACTTCCTCACCCAAACTACTCACACATCACCCATGACACCACAAAGACACCCCCGATTCTCAGCAGAGGAGCTAAGGGTCATGGTGGAGGAAATCATCCGGGTAGAGCCACAACTATTTGGAGCACAGGTGCAGCAGATATCCATTGCTAGGAAGATGGAGCTATGGCAGAGGATCGTGGACAGGGTCAACGCCGTGGAACAGCACCCAAGAACCAGGGAGGACATCAGGAAGAGGTGGAACAACCTACTGGGGATGGTACATTTCATTGCAGCAAGGCACCAACTCGCTGTACAGAGGACTGGCGGTGGACCCCGACCTCCTCCCCCACAACTAACAACATGGGAGGAGCAAGTCTTTGCAATCTTGCATCCTGAGGGCCTGGCAGGAGGAGCAGGAGGACTGCACTCTGGTAAGTCAACTCACTATTTCTATCACCCCCCTACCTTCATGCCATCACATACCCTCACCCTTACTCCCATCTACCGGTGACAGGGAAGGAATTCCATGTCACCGGTAGCCCTACTGCCATGGCTTTCGTGTCAGTGCGACTGCTGCGAAAAAAATTGCCGTGGGCCGGGTCCTAATAAAGCCGGCGGTCTTCTGTGGAACTCTGGGTCAGAGATTAACATCTCCGGCCCAGTGCTTCATACCGCCATGGCGGTATGAGTGGAGATGTGGAGGGTAGGCAGCTCCAACCCACCACACTCATAATATGGCGGTCCTCATCACCAGCCTGTTGGTGGTGATACCGCCACATTAACCCTGGCGGTCAGAAGACCTCCAGGGTCATAATGACAGCCATAGTCTGGAATCCTCCCTACAAGCAATAACAGAACGGATGCGTACACTGGAACAGAGGTTGGAAGATGCAGAAAGCAGATCCTGCAGAAATAATTTCTGACTGATGGGATTACTGGAGGGTACCCAGGGTCAGGACCCAGTGTGGTATCTGGAAGACTAAGGCCCTCATTACAAACCTGGCGGTCGGTATTAAAGCGGCGTTAATACCGCCAACAGGCCGGTGGTAAAATAAATGGGATTTTGACTCTGGCGGTAACCGCCATCAAAGACCGCCACTTTAACAGACCGGCCGCCAGGGTGGTATTGGCCACTGGGCTGGAGACTTCGGTCTCCAGCCTGGCAGCCGTCACAATTCCACCCTCGGGATTATGACCGAGCCTACCGCCATGGTTTTCGTGCCAAACTTACAGCCACGAATCCCTTCCCTGGCACTGATAGGGGTCTCCCTCACCACTCTTCCCCTCCCCAGAGTCCTCCCCCTCTCTCCCCCCTCCCTCTCCTGCCCCCACACATATACACACTCACATGTGCACCCATATATACACATGCACACACGCATACCCACCACCACCCACGCATGCACCCATACATACCCACACTCCGTAACACACACCAACATACCTTGTTGCACATATGTATTGACAACACACAAAAAACACTCACAATCAGTCATTCACACATGCATTCAATGCGACTCTCACCCGCATTTACGCATTCCAAAAAGATACACACACACCCTCCACACAAATACAACACTCCCCACCCCCCTTCCCTCGGAGAACCCTACTTACCTGCTTGCAGGGTGTCCTCCGGCTGGAGAAGGGTCTGCAGTGCTGCTGTCAGCTGCAGCGTCCGCCAGCAAAACACCGCCAGGCTGTATCATTGCTGATGATTCGGTCAGCAGTGTTTTGCTGGTGTAGTGGTGCTGCTGTCAGCAGCAACGCCTTACAGCCGTCCGCCACCATGACCGTCGGCGATGTTCCGCCAGCATTCTGGTGGAATACTGTCAGCGGTCATAATACGCGTAGATGGCTGGTAGCCACAGCGGCTGTATGTTGGCAGCTGTCGCTGTGGCGGTAGGCGGTAGTTACCGCCAATGTTATAATGAGGGCCTGAATGTGCACTATTCTTGCCCCAGGTACGTTGTCACAATTCTACTCCAGTGAAAGTGAGCATTGCGTCCCCACACGAAGACCCCCACCTGGTGCCAACCCACGCCCATGGTGATACGATTTCTGCACTATAGCGACAGAGATGCAGTATTGAAGGAAACATGCCTACTCCTTAACATTTAAGTAGCTATTGCAAACATTATGTTTTTCCCAGATTAAACAATTGCTGCCCAGAAACAATGAGGCTCTTTTCTGGCAGTAAAACGCCAGCTACGTGAAATGGGTCTTGGATACTTCCACATCTTTCTGGCTAAACTCTGCATGGTAGCAGATAACGCCACACACTTCTTCACCACCAACAAGACGGTATGGTGTTATATAGGGGAATTCAATGACCAAACTGGCTGCACTGTTCTGATGGAGAGGGCGAGAGCCTGGAGACCTTGATGCAATCAGTGATGGCGCCGGAGACCACGGTCATGAATAAAAAGTGACCCCCCGCGGCCGTGGATGGGCACAAAGACTCATGAAGGATCGTAAAATTCGACAGCAAGTGGCTGCACTCTCAGACGCCCAGCGATGCTCCAGCCTGGAAATGTTCAACTCTCCCTCATCGGACTGAGAGAGTTCCATGGCCACATGGCCCTCTGTGCCGAGCTCAAACATTTCAGCGAACATAACCCCTCAAACAGCAGAATCCATTAATGTAAGACATGGACATCATATCTATCAGATGGTTGTCATTCCATAGTCACAGCCATGATAGTCATAGGATGAGCATCGTTACATAGGCACAGCCAACACGTTTTTCACACAATATGTGACTTTTTCAGGGCTCAAGGAGTAAACACGGTCTAAGTAAGTATCAAAAGTAGGAGCAGTATGCCTGAAGACTATGTCAAGTCACTCACTGATAATAGGGTGCAAAGAGGACCAAATTGTATGAGACCATGGTAAGCCTCATGCCTCTGGAAAAGTGAACCGAGGGCAGTGCGGGAAACAAATCCCACACTTGCTGCCTCTGAGTTAATCTGGCAACAAACCACATTTAGATATCTTGTAATCCAGGTATACCATACTGAGACTGATCTCTTTGATGGTAACCTCATACACTCCACTGTGGCTCTGCGAAACCAGATGGCTTTCCGGAAGACAGTACCGTTGTCTGTGAAAGGCAGAGTGTGCTCATTAAAATTATACTTTTGCCTTGACTTTTATATTACTTTGTTAATCTCCCATTGTATGTCCCAGCCTCTTTTTTTAAATCTTTATAGCATGAAATATGCTGCTTTATCTGGAGTGTCTCCAGCTATAGAGTAGCTCTTTCTAAACTTTACAGACCAACAGATCTGGGTGGATTTCCAGAACAGAATTTAGAGAATTCCTATTTGGCTGCATAGCTACAGTGAGTGGCCCGTTGGTTCTCCTCCTGATACCTCTTGGATACTGCTACTAACTTAAGTGAATAGTCACACCGCAAATTGTTAAATTTATTTCACCTTTGTGCCAAGACTCCTACCTGTGAGACCCTGTTATTGAACCTAGTGTACTTCTGCTACTTCAGGTGCCGTTACCTCACTAGAGATCTGGTGCCCTATGCACTGACCATCCTACTACTAGGGTCACCATGTGGCGCATGTCACCTTGACCACTGATTTATCTTCCTGGCATGCAGTGGGACTTTATACGTTGGGGAATCTTTACACTGATGGTAAGCTCTACACTCATGACACCCTGATGGAAGACTAGCAACGCCACGAAAACCATGGCGGTAGGACCTGCCAGTGACAGAGTATTTCTTCCCTGTCACTGGTAGGCGGCTCCCCCACCCCCAACACACACTTGACACGTCCCACACCACCTCCATCCAAACTTCCCCACCCCCTCTGATCCTCACACTTCCCCCTACCCATACATGCACAGACCCACAGACACGCACCACACATACACCCAATCACTCACACTGGGATAAACGCATTCATACATGCATACTTCCAGACATGCTCTCACACATTCTTACACACAATCACACTGACACGCAGACACGCAATAACTTCACCATTCTTACACACACATACACTTACACACATACAACCATGCAAACAACACAACACACACAGATGCATTCACACACACACTCACACATTCATGCACACCCTCAGACACACATACAACACCCCCCACCCTCCCACCCCACCCAAGTTGTAACCCCGACTTACCTTGGTCGAGGAGGTCTTCGGCAGGGAACGGGAAGTGGCACTGCTACTGCCAGCAGCACCCCACCAGCAGAACACCACCAGGCCGTATCACAGGTCGTGATACGGCTGGCAGCGTTCAACCGGTGTGGCTGTGCTGGTGGTAGCAGCGTTAGTTCACCACTGCCCGGCAGTATGTTCACCGCCAGATTTCCGCCCTTCTTGAGCGAAAATCCGTCAGTGATCATAATATGACGGACGGATGGTAGCCTCAGTGACAGTATGTTGGTGGCCATCACCGCAGCGGTAGGCGGGTTTTTTACCGCCATTGTTATAATGAGAGCCTATGTCTTGAGATGCCTTTTTTGCTGTGGAGAGACTAATGAGATCATGTGGCCCAAAAATGGGTTTATCTAGCTGTAAATCAGACTAACAGCTCTCATAGCAGTATCTTAATCTTTTTTTAATTTTTGACTTATGTAGGTCTGCGTGAGTAAGATCTGATCTGTTGTTATGAACTATTTCCCTTATCTGACCCCAAGAGGCACTTCTGTGTCTCGCCGTCATATAATATCCTTTCACAGAACTTGCCTTGAGGTAGACCCTTGTCCTACCACCCAGAGTCTGTGAGTCTTTGTTGACTATTACCTCTAGTGCTATATCGACCAGAATTCGTCCTAATGGATTACCATCTAACAGTTGAACTGAAAAGTATCCTTTGAAGAAGTTGTGATTTCACTACAAGTAATGTCATTTCAGCATAGTATACAGAAAGATATCTAGCGTAGTTCATCCTGGCATACACAAAACACCATGAGATCATAGAGAATATGGTGGTAAGATGTAAATGCCAATTTCCTTCTCGAGCAGCACACAGCAGAATCAGCAAGACATTTTCAACAAGACCCACTTACGACATCCAAAATGCAGAGAGATCTCTATTGTTATGATGAAGATGATCCATGAATGCATCTCAAAATTGTATTACTTCAACAAAGGCAGCATTCTGCAAGAGGTTGTCTAATCTCTGTTGGAAGAGGTCTTTTGCAAAGTCATTAACATCCTGAATGAAGGAGTCGACAACCTGATTGTTCTCTGTGTAATTCATGTCCACTCAGGGAATAAATTCAAAACAAGCCAGTCTCATCATAGCTTTATACAGACACTTGTGCTCTTGAACTGCATGATTTTACATACAACCTTCCAGTACTGTTGATATTGATCCTTCTACTAGCAGGTCTGCTTCAATGCTAAGGTTGCGAAGGCCAGAATCTTGAAAGCATTTTCCAAGAATGGACATGAAATTGCAAATGGTGTGAAAGGTGCCCGTTTGAAGAATGATTCTGTCGGACATTTATTTATGCTTCCACAAGATCTCAGTTGCTGTTGTGTAGAGAGCTTGATCCATGACCACTACAATTTTTGCCAAATGCAGTGATTCTCTTATCAGCTCTGGCTGGTTCAAAATTTCAGAAACATTTGTCAACTTAGTTGCAGGGCCATTACGGGCAGGCAAGCAGCCAATGGAATCCTGTGATACCCTCTTAGGTCTCTAGTACTGCTGTTAAATCCAGTCCAACTTGGTATTATCAGTGCAAGGCTCCCTTCTAGTCTTGTAACAACCCAGATTATGTTCTTATTTTGTGCAAGCTTCAATTGGGCAACACATTTCAGCATGACTTTGGTACTTGTCATCAATGGCTGAGGCCCAACTCGTTCACCAGAAACACATGAACAGTTTTTGTGGTGGTCAGTGTTCCTTGCTTTTGTTTCTCAATGCTTGGGAGAGGAGATTTAAAAGGTTGTGGTCTACATAACTTGGGCTGCACACCTATACTGTTGACTTGATAAGTTGTCCCCTTACTAGTAAGAGTCTCTTTCAGCCTATCAATGTTATCCCATGCTAAGTTAATACAGACATGAGACTGAATATCGGCTGGAAGTAAAATTTGCTAATTTCAGGGGGCAGCAAGTTTCTGGAGACACAAGGCAGTATAATTTTCCAGTTGTAAGTATGTAATCCCATGACAAAAGTCTTCATTACAACCCTGGCTGTCAGTGATAAAGTGGAGGTAATACCGCCAAATTATGACCATGGCGGTGAGAACTCAGATAGACAGCCACTTTAACACACTGCCTGCCAGGGCAGAAACAACATTCACCACGGCGGTAGCCACCTACAGCCAGGTGGAAGCCAATGTCCCGCCTACCGTATTAAAACCCTGCAATCAGGCACTTTTTCCGGGGCAGTACAAACAACATCAAAACCCTGGCAGAAAGGACTCACCATTGGAGACACAGGGAACAACCATGCCACCATGGAGACCGAGCTGCATGTTTTCCCAATGATTTTCTACGTGCTGCTCCACCACAAACACCAATGACGGAGAAGACGAAGAGGGTGAGTACAGCCCCCTAGCACACAAGGGAGGGGGAGAGGAAAAAGAGAGTGACACACACACGCAACACCCCCACCCCCAACACCATACACACAATCAGCTGCAGTAATAAAACATATATACCCCGTACCTCGGATGAATAATGCAAGGATAACAGGAATTTACTAAAGTGAGTGTAATACACAGTATAAATAAGAAATATGCAATGTAACTGGTATATACGAATGTACAGTTCAAGGGACACTGCCCACTCCCCAGGGTACGTGGGCCACAGGGCCACAGGCCAAAGGCCAAGGCCCCACTTGTCACCTGCACCAACATGGAGAGAACACTGCAGGGGCATCATTTGGAAAATAGGCAGGAACCTCAGGGGGACAGGGAACGGGGACACCTCAGCCGGCAGATGGAACAAGCCCACTGGTTCTGGAGGGGGCAACATGCCCTGTGCTTGCTTGGTCCTGGGGAGTGCAAGGTCACAGTCTCTCAAGTGGGTGACTTACCCACATGCTCCGGAGGGGTGCAACGTGTCCTGTGCTTGGTCTTAGGGAGTACAAGGCCACAGTCTCTCAAGTGGGTGACTTGCCCTCATGCTCTGGAGGTGGCAGCGTTCCCTGTGCTCTTGATCTTGGGGAGGCTGGGGTTGGCGGGTGTCATACCAACTGGTTCTGAAGGGGGCATTGTGCCCTCTGCTTCAGATCCTGGGGAGTGCAAGGTCACAGTCTCTCAGGTGGCTGTCACACCCACTGTATTTGCAGGGGTCAGGCCATACAGCAGCCTATGGATGCAGCTTTACATACCGTCTGCTGGCGGTGACAGCTGTCCAGTGGTGGTAGTGGTGCTGCTGCTGGCGGGGGGAGGTTCCAGTCCATCCCCTGCAGCCTCAGACGGCTGCCCAGTGGCAGTGGTGGTGCTGCTGCGGCTTGGCGGGGGAGGCTCCAGCCCATCCCATGCAGCCTCGGATGGCTGCACAACCACGGTTGGTGGTGGGGGCTCCGTTTCAGTCCCTGTCCCAGGCCCCTTGTCCTTCCTGCCTGCTGGTGCTGGCTATTTGCCCTTCATGGCTGCAGCTGGTGCTGGTTCCTTACCCTTCCTGGCTGCAGCTGGTGCTGGCTCCTTGCCCTTCCTGGCAGCAGCTGGTGCTGGCTCCTTGCCCTTCTGGGCAGCAGCTGGGACAGGCACCCTTTCCTAGAGGCTGCCTGGTGCAGGCTCCTTCACCATCTACACAAGTGCCCTGGATCCTTTCCCACTACGAATGGGTGTGGAGACTACTGGGCCCGTGGACTGGTTGGCTCCGGTGCTTGCCTGGGTTTTTGCCACCCTAGCCAGACTTGAAGGACGGGGGTTAGGGGTAGGGAAGAGGTCAATGGTGGAGAGGAAAATCTTCTTAGGGACATTATAGCAGGAAGAGGGATAAGGTTTGGGAGTGGAGGAAGAGGGAGTAGTTGTAGGAGGTGTCTGTCTGCTGAGTTTGGGTGCAGGTGCATGGGCTGGATGCTGTTGTGAGGTGGATGGCTGTTGGGTGTCTGAGTGCTTGCGTGTGTGTACCTTAGGAGGGGGGGCAGACACAGTGGAAGAGGACACAGTGGACGTGAGCATGTCTGTTGTGGAGGTGTCTGCCAGTGAGGTGTGTGTTCTGCTAGATGTGGTGGTGATTCTGGTAGTGGTTGAGGATGTAGTGCATGCAGATGTGAGTTTAGATGGAACTGTTAGTAAGGTGGAGGAGGAGGGGGAGACAGTGGAAATTGTAGATGTTTATATGTCTGCATCTGGATGGTGTTTGTGTGAGTGCCTATTGGTTGATGTGTGGTGCTTGTGTTTGCCAGTGCCACCCTTGTGTGTTGCCTTGTGTGCATGCTCATCTGCCTGTTTGCTTGGGATAGGTTGGGGTTGAGGGGAATGGGATTTGGAAGAGGAAGTTGGAGGGTGGAGACAGGGACAATGATTGCCATCAAAGAGGAGGCCAGAGCCTGGAAAGATCTATGTTGGGCCGCCAAGCCAGTATAAATGCCCTCCAAAAATGCATTTGTTTGTTGTATTTGGGCTGCCAGCCCCTGGATGGCATTCACAAGGGTTGACTGCCCTACAGAGATGGATCTCAGGAGGTCAATAGCCTCCTCACTCAGGGCAGCAGGGCTCACTGGGGCAGGGCCTGAGGTGCCTGGGGCGAAGGAGATGCCCACCCTCCTGGGTGAGCGGTCACATGCAACTCGCTGAGGGGCTGCTGGGAGGGTAGTGCTGGTACAGGGGTGGCGGATGTACCTGCAGCTGGGGTGGTCACAGAGGTGTCTTCCACCACCAGGGAGCTTCCATCGGAGGGGGTATCTGTGTCTGAACTGTCCATCCAGTCTCCGCCGTGGTGTTTCCCTTGCCCTCCGTCCCACTGGTGCCCTCAGCATTGGTGGTCTCTGCCTCCTGGGTTCTGTGGGATGCAGCTCCCTCTGTTGCCGGTGCCTCTTCTCCTCCACCAGATGATGCTAATGCACATAAGGACAGGGTGATAAAACAAAAAGGGGGGGTGGAGAGAGACAAAGGATACACCAGGTTAATGGCTGCACCAACACCACTGTTGCTGTACATACCACTCTCACACACAGGGAACAGCCCTACATACTATGCATTGCACTACCAGTTATTTTGCTAGCCACCAAGGCATGGGGAGGGACACACACAGCCAAATGCAGCACACGTGGGACCCACACAGCCCTGACCAGTTATAAATACCTTCAAACTAGGTAGCAGGATTATCCCTTCAGGACCCTTGCCACCAGGGGACCTCCTCTGCAATGTCAGGCCTGGGCTAGGGGCACCCACTGACACACATCCCCCACCAAGATACCATCCTACCATTTGTAAGTTGTAATGATGGGCACTGTACTCACCCCCTTGTGGCTGCTGTGACACCCTCATGCACCCATCCAGCTCAGGATAGGCCACCGCCAGTATGCAGGCCATCAGAGGGGTCAGGGTTTGACAGGCACCCCTTCCTCATTGGGAGGCCATTCCCAGCTGGGCCCCCGCCATCTTCCATGCCCAGTATCTCAGGTCCTCCCGCTGTTTCCGACAGTGGGTGTTCCGTCTGCCATAGAACCCCTGGGTCATCATGTCCTTGGCGATGGCACGCCATATACCCTTCTTTTGATGGGCGCTGACCTGCAGAGGTAATACACACAGGAAAATAGTATCAGTCAGACAGTCCTGCCTGTTACACTTATGGCCCACCATACCTCTTCACATCACCATTTGCACACACAAGGCCTAGCACACAACCAATACGCCTCCCAGAGGACATCCACCCACCCCCTTTACACTAGGCCTTAACACACACCACTCCATGGATTCATGCCACATGCATTGTGCATACAGTGTACTCACCTGTTGGTCTGGAGGCCCATACAGCAGTCCCTACTGGGATATGACCCCATCCACCAGTCGCTCCAACTCCACGAGGTGAAGGCAGGGTCCCTTTCCCCAGTAACACGGGCCATGGTAGGTTCCAGACACATGTAGTGTAGGTCCTCTCCTGTTGAAGGTCAGGTAGCAAGTGAGTGATCAGATAATAAATGGCGGTCATGTCCACGGCGGTGCATACCATCTCTGCTGCCGTAGATCACCATTGGCCACTGTCCCCCATAAGGCCCAATGTTATCCAATGAGGAGTTACACGGCGGTTCCCGACTGCCTCCCGTAATGGCACACAACGTCAGCGGAATTACCTCACTTCCACTTGTCCCTCCACACAGGACAGGCGGATGTCATTTCTGGGGGGGGGGTGGAGGCCCTGGATAATAACTGCGTCACAGTTAAAATTTGGGCATACAGGACAAATCCCACTTACCCATTACAAATTGACATCATGCATTGTACTGTTGTGGCTCCAATGTTCAGTTTGAGAGCTGCATCTCACTCTTTTGTCTCTTAGATTGCTACCGCTGCAGATGAATAGGAGATGGAGACATACCGCGGTGTACAGACCCCTGGTGGATATGGCATCACTGGAGGACAGGCACATCATCCTCATGTAGAGACTTGATAGGGCCACAATCACAGAGCTGTGTGCCCAATTGGTCCCTGACCTGATATCTGCTCTCCGTCACCCCACTGGTATCCCCCCTCTTGTGCAAGTTCTATCAGTGCTCCATTTCCTGGCAACTGGTTCTTTCCAAGTGACAGCGGGCTTGGCAGCAGGAATGTCATAGCCAATGCTCTCAATAGTGCTGACAAGAGTGTTGTATGCCCTGATTAAACACATGTGCAGCTACATTGCTTTCCCCCAGGTGGAGGATTTGGCCACAGTGAAGGCTGATTTCTATGCAATGGGACATATCCCCAACATAATTGGGACATTGATGACTCATTTTGCATTTGTCTCCCTGTCACAATGAACAGGTATTCAGAAATCAAAAAAGTTTCCATTTCATGAATGTATAGATGGTGTGCTTTGCTGACAATTACATCTCCCATGTCAATGCTAAGTATCCTGGGCTGGTGCATGATGCCTTTATCCTGAGGAATAGCAGCATCCCAAATGTGATGGCTCAACTACAGAGGCACAGGGTTTGGCTAATAGGTGAGTCCTGGTTCCCACCCAGTAGGTGTTGGTGTATGGGTATGGTGTGGGCCATATGGTATAGTGTGTGGCTAAATGTTGTATCTCGATATTTGCAGAACAACAGTGAAACAACAGTACTTCCAATGACACACAGGTAAGACAGTGTTACTTAACATTTCATTGTTATTATTTTGTATATCTTTGGCAACAGCGAGTTGTTATTTCCTACCTCTATGCCCACAACTGTACCCTTTGGCAATTCGTTTTACAGATGTTGTTGCCCCACTATCGCTCCTGGTGTGATTACTGCAGCAAACTACAGGTCTTTCCTTTGTGCACAAGTACTGTACAGTTGAATTGCAATGTTAAACCTGGTTAAACGAATACATACTTTAAAAATGTAACATATTCCATGCTTGTTTTTTTTCCAAGGGTGTTTATTGAAGTGCTAAGAAGAAGAGGGGCAAGTGCATTGGAATGGGGTGATGATGGAGGAAAGTCCAGGGTATTGTTCCAGTCTATTTGTAGCACAGGTGCATTGTCCAAGGGGACATAGGAAGGGGAGCAATGTCAGTTCAAGGTAGACAGGGTGGCAGAGTGGGACACAAGGGTGACAATCAGGAGAGTCTCATTTCCTGGCGGGGGTCTTGGCAATAGTCTCTCGCTTCTGCCTGGATCGCAGGGAACATTTGCGGGGTGGTTCTCCTTCTGCAGGGGAAGGGGTTCTGGTGACCTGTGAGTTCTGTGGTGGGGCCTCCTGTCCACTAGCGGAAACTGAGGTGGAAGGTGGTTCAGATGTCTGGCTAGCGGCAGGGGCCCACTGTTGTGAGATTGCCTCCATCATAATGTTGGTCATGTCTGCCAGCACCCCTGCAATGGTGACCAGGGTGGTGTTGATGGCCTGCAAGTCCTCCCTGATCCCATTGTATTCTCCCTCCTGCAGCCGCCTATTCTCCTGCACATTGTCCAGGATCTGGACCATCATGTCCTGGGAATGTTGATATGCTCCCAGGATCTCGGTGAGTGCCTCCTGGAGAGTCTTTTCCCTGGGCATGTCCTCCCCCTGGTGAACAGCACTCTTCCCAGTTTCCCTGTTGTCCTGCACCTCTGTCCCCTGAACTGTGTGCCCACTGCCACTGACCCCAGGTCCCTTATTGTCCTGGATATGAGGTGTGCCCTGGGGTCCCTGTAGAGGTGGACATACTGCTGATTGACGTGTCCTGGGGACAGTGGTGTGGGTACACTGGGTTTCCAGATGGGGAAGGCTCTGTGGTAGTGTGTGACTGGGCCTGGGTAACCGACTGTCCAGAGGTCCCTGATAGGCCAGGTTGGTCATCCAGATTTAGGCAACCAGAGTTGCTATCATAACTGTGGACCTCTTCAGTTGGGGGACTGGATAGTGCTGGCACCTCTTCTCTGGTGACGTTTGCTGGGATACCTGTGGGGATGTAAATGATGTGTTATTGTTTCTGTGTGTGACATATTGTGCATCGGGGGATTGCGCTATTTGGTTGTATTTCCCGTGGCAGCTTTCACTTTTGTAAGGTGGTATATGGTGGGCTAGCTGATTCTCCATAGTGTACATGCTTTGGTGATAGGTGTCCATGCAGGGCTGTGAGTGATGTCCATGCATTGGTAGTGCATGCAGGGCTTGGCATTGGAATGAGTGGGATGTGATGGTGGGGTGCGTGGGAGGTGGTGGAGTGATGGGAGTGAGGGTGAGGGTTTGTGATGGCATGCAGGTTGGGGGGTAGTAGTAGTATTGAGTTGCCTTACCAGAGTCCAGTTCTCCTCCTACTCCGGCCAGGCCCTCAGGATGCAGTATTGCCAAAATGTGCTACTCTCATGCTGTGAGTTGTGGGGGTGGAGGTGGGGGTCCACCGCCAGTCCTCTGTACAGCGAGCAGGTGTCCTGCTGCAGTGGAACGTACCTTCTCCTGTAGGTTGTTCCACCTCTTACTGATGTCATCCCTAGCTCTTGGGGGCTGTCCCACGGCGTTGACCGTGTAGACGAATCTCCTCCATAGCACTATCTTCTTAGCTATAGATATCTGCAGCACCTGTGCTCCAAGTAGCTGAGGCTCCACCCTGATGATTTCCGCCACCATGAACCCTAGTTCCTCCTCTGGGAATCGGGGGTGTCTTTGTAGTGCCATGGTTGTTGTGTAAGGTGTGTAGGTGAGGGTGTGTAGGGTAATGGTTTGGGGTGTGTGATGTGGGGTGTGTGAGTGATGTATAGGTATGAGTGGTATGTGGCTCTGGTTGTGTCAGTGGTCTTGCTGTCTCTCTGGTGGCAATTATTTGTAGTCGTAAAGGGTTGTGGGTAATGTAGGTGTGTATTTTATAGTGGTGTGAGTGGGTGGGTGTGGTGTGTGTTATTTAAATTGACCAATATAATGTTGTTTTGTATGTGTGTGTGTATTTTGAGCACAGCGGTATATACCGCCAATGGTTTACTGCGGTTGAATGTCCACTGTGGTGATTCGGGGGTCATAATGTGATGGGCGTTGTCCTGTTGGCATAACGGTATGGGTTTTGATACCACCAGTTTATCATTGACCTTTGGTGTGGCAGACTTGTGTCTGTGGCTGAATAGTGAGGGATTGGTCTGTGTGTGTCATAATATGGTGAATGGATATCCGCCGCAGTGGTATGTTGGCAGCAGCAAGCATGGCGGTAAGTGGGATTTACCACCAATGTCATAATGAGGGCCTCAGTCTGTTGAGGGTGCCAATGATTTCAACATTGCTTTTAGCATTTTCACGGCGTATGGGAGCAACAATTGCTTGTGGGGTTTCGGCTGGCTACTTGTGACTTCAAATGCAATGTCCAGCTGAATGATTGCATAAGTAAGGTGACCCTTTTGGATAGTTTTGTATTTTCTGGATCTCCAGTCAGAAGTCCTCATAGGAACTGTTTAAGGTATTTAGGCACTGTAAATTAATCTTTATCAATGTCTGATGGATGATGTGGCCATGGTGCTGATGCCAAGTTTGTTTTAATCATTGTTCTTATGTGAGATGATGTTTGATCAATGAACCTGTTCGTGGCTGTTGCCGTAACCTTTGAAACTGATAATTCTCTTTTCAAAACTCTGGTTTTCTCATACAACGGCCTGTAGCATAACCCTATCAGGTTGGGCCAATAATTTTCCTTGGTTGTCTGGGAATATATGGAGGCTGTCACTGAACTCAGAGTCCAATTTTCATCACAGCGGAACCTCTGAGTGTTATGAAGATTTCAAGCCTTTCAGTAAGAGTCGTCACACGTATTACCTCTTTGTTAGGAATAATTACAATTCTAATGTATTGAAATAGTTCATCATGTGCTTCATTTCTCATATTTTTGTAGTGACCATTGGTTTGAATGCTAGATGCATGATCTCCCTCCTTTGCTTTAACCCTGTTAATTCATATAACAAGATGCATGATAATTGCCTTCTGCAGCCACTATATCCCTACTACAAACTGTTGAGATCTTCAAATCACAATTAATAGTTGCACACTCTCAAAGTATTTTCTCAACTCTAATATCCGTGGCCTTGATTAATTTCTCACGTGTTTATCTTTCCTTTGTAGCATTTGCATTATTCTGCATAAATGTTTTACTTTAATGATGTTCTTCTGTTTAAGGGTTTACACATGCACTCACTCATTCTAGCGTCATCACTGACACTTGCTTCAGCTTTTCACTTGATAGTGTGTAAATCTCTCTTCATAGTAAATAGGCTCCTGCGGTTCCTCTGGTAAAATACTTGGGGAACTGTGTTGCTTTCCACATTTCTCGCAATGTCTATCAGTGGAATGTGATTCCTTATGTGAGCTGCATCTTACAAAGTTTTCCATGAAGAGTAGTCCTGCAGGCTTGTCAGGATAACTCCATGTTGGACATTTAACCATAAATTAATTATATACTGGGGATCAGTGCGTCAGGATGTACTTGTTTCAGTCTTCTTCATGATGCTGCATGGTCATTCACCACCAGCTCTGGAAAAAGAAATTAAGTAAAACAAAAAATATATAAATTTTACTTGGTGTACTGAATATAATCATAATTGATATTATAATTATTATCAATTTATATAATCCCATTTACTGTAATTGTAATTTTTTATAATAAAATATCTATTTCTGGAAAAACATATAGCACTGTGGCTATTATTTTTCATGAAAGAGTAACTATTACATCTGGACACTACATCATGTATTTGAAAACTGCATGCAGTTGGACAACGTAACAACAGCAAGCTCACGTTCAAGAAAAAACTGCCTTTATACTACCAAATTCAAATCTTCTTTTTCTTTAACCTACGTTTTATGGAAGACTACAACTGGAAAAATGAAATAATATACTTTTCTAATTTTTAATACAGCTATTTATCACATCATGCGGTCTACTAGGGATGTCTATATAAGGAACTTGAAATACTGATATGCAGTTAATGGTAGAATGATACAGCGCAGATACCAGTCAATTGAAACAAGTTATATATACTAAAAACCAGGATACAAAAAAAGTTTTGTGGAGAAAGATACTACTAAGGTTATTAACTTTTATAAAGGAGGTACTATTACCTTTGGATACTACATTTTATATTTAAAAAGTAAAACCGGATCCGGATGAACATAATCCAAAGGGAAGAACATCACAATCAAACAGATATTGCAACATGACTTATCAAGTTACAAGGATGATTAAAATTGGAAAATTAAAGTAGTGCAGTTGTAGTTCAACAATTCTCACTTTTTATGACATCATATGGCCCAGCAGGAGTGATGTGTTTATGAGGCTCTCCATATGCTAGTATCCTTTATAGAAAATCATTTTTATAGTAACACTCTTAATAAAAAAA